>NC_047065.1:16857894-17177894 GCF_902459465.1 Asterias rubens | reverse complement strand
GCCAATACTGGTTTTGTAGCTGCACACCATTTTTTGTCAAAATGGTGTCATTATAGAAAACCTTTTCGGGGCCAATCATGCCAATACTGGCTTGGCAAAACGGTAAAGAAATATGTTCTAATGACTAAACCGACTTGATATTTAAAAAGGAATTAGCCCATGCAAGTTATTGAAGCTGGGGTGGATTTCACAAAGAGGTAAGACTAGTCTTATCTCGAGTTAGGAAGAGTTAATCGTCCTAACTTAGGACTAGCCATACGTTTCTTATATCTCCAAGGACTATGTCCTAAGTTAGGACTAGGCCTAACTCTCTGTGAAAACGACCCCTGATGGTACCGGCATTTTGAGAAACCGAATACTATTAATAAAACAAAATTCTAAAATGTATACCTCCTTTTTTAGTGTATTGGTTTTTACATAACATTTTTAATTTGATTTATTCATTGCTGCTGTTTTTTCATTTTTTATGTTTTGTGTTTATCATGGACAACTACACTTTATTGTAATGAACTTTTTTATTGCAAAGTAATTACATTTAAATTTAATATATTTAATATACTTTTTGCATTTTTATTTTATTAATAAAAACTTACGAGTTAAAATGCTGGTTGAATTTTCGTCTGATAATGAAAGTTTTACTTTCTGTCATCTGTCTACTGGTTTGTTGGCGGCACACCATTTTGGCAAAATGGTAGAAAACCTCTATTGTGCCAACACTGGTTTTGTAGCTGCACCATAGACAATCTTTTCTGGGCCAATACTTTTTTTTTAGCGCCACGCCATTTTGACAAAATGGTATAGACAACTTTTTCTGGGCCAATACTGGTTTCGAAGTGGCACACCATTTTGGCAAATAATGGTATAAAACAACTTTTTTGTGCCAATGCTGATTTGGTAACGGCCACCATTGGGCCGGCATTGAACCGACATTGGTCATAATATGCAATTTTCAAGGTAGGGTGTCAAAGCTGTGGCACAGGATGTCTTAAGATTGTCGAAACAATTAAAAAATGACAAAGTAATGTAATTTGTTGAGATTTTTTTTGCTATAAAATCTCCCCCAAAATTGTAGATATTAATAAATCTTGATTGCAATAATGTAATAATTTGGAATAACTGATTGCCCAATGTATGTATGTTATCTGGGTATAAAATGGTACTCTTCTAAAAATATATTAAATTTAAATGAAATTACTTTGCAATAAAAAAGTTCATTACAATAAAGTGTAATTGTCCATGATAAACACAACACATAAAAAATGAAAAAACAGCAGCAATGAATAAATCAAATTAAAAATGCTATGTAAAAACCAATAAACTAAAAAAGGAGGTATACATTTTAGAATTTTGTTTTATTAATAGTATTCGGTTTCTCAAAATGCCGGTACCATCAGGGGTTGATTTCACAGAGAGTTAGGCCTAGTCCTAACTTAGTACATAGTCCTTGGAGATATAAGAAACGTATGGCTAGTCCTAAGTTAGGACGATTAACTCTTCCTAACTCGAGATAAGACTAGTCTTACCTCTTTGTGAAATCCACCCAGCTTCAATAACTTGCATGGGCTAATTCCTTTTTAAATATCAAGTCGGTTTAGTCATTAGAACATATTTCTTTACCGTTTTGCCAAGCCAGTATTGGCATGATTGGCCCCGAAAAGGTTTTCTATAATGACACCATTTTGACAAAAAATGGTGTGCAGCTACAAAACCAGTATTGGCTCAATGAGAGGTTTTCTGCCTGTTTTCCCAAATGGTGTGCCACAAAACCAGTATTGGACCACTGCAGGTTTTCTACCACTTTCCCAAAATGGTGCACCGCTACAAAACCAGCATTGGCCCATTAAAGGTTCATAATTTTGCCGAAACGGTGTGCCGCACAAAACCAATATTGGCCAAGACAGGCAAACCTCCGTCCTAACTAAAATAGTTTGCCTCTATAAAACCGACATTGGCCCAGTGTGGGCACTTTACTAGCAAGGACATGACGCTTGACCGGAAGAAGGCCAGCACTGGCCCAATTCTGGCTCAATATCATCATCATAATTAACGGCACCGTATCGAAACTCTACGCCGGTACATGCCACCATTGGCCCGATACTGTATTGTTTGTTAGGCTATAACTGAAAAAAGGTTTGAACATAGGTTGTGAAGTTCTTGGGATATTGTCCCACTTCCGGTTGACCTGGAAGTAGAGCTAGGTCAATGTGGGGGCCAAATTTTGTTAAGGTTAATCATTAATGCTCAAAGAGTCTCTAAGTAAAAAATTGAAAATTAGTTGTGTAGTTCTTGAGGTATGGTCCCACTTCCCGTTGACCCGGAAGTAGAGGTCAACATGGGGTCGCGGAAACTGGAACAAGTTTGAAATAGGTTGTATAGGTCTTGAGATCTGGTCCCAATTCAGGTTGACCCGAAAATAGAGGTCAACATGGGGTCACGGTTTTCCAAAGTAAAAATTTAAAAGGAGTCTATAACTGAAACAAAAAATGAAGATTGATTGTGTAGTATAACTGAAACAAAACATGGGCCAACTTCCGGTTGACCCGGAAGTAGACTTCTTGAGATATGGCGCTCTACTAAGATTTACTAATTAAATATGCAAATGAAGATCACAAGGTTAATTAATTAATAATTTAAAACAAAATTACGTTTAGAGTAAAGCTTATTTTAAAGCTTCAATTTTATATAAGATTTAACTCTTTTATCTTTATACTTTATACACCCCCCCCCCCTAAATTAAGAACTTTATATAGTACGTTTTTCGCCTTGGATTCAATTAATACGTGCCTCTCCGTTTATTACAAGGAAATATTTGTATAATACTTTACCTAGCCTTTTATAAAACGTGTTGAGTGCGTCCCGGTCTGTGTTTGTCCATCACATTCATGATGCACATAATATGTGTTTTCCATCAAAACGGTTTTTGTGTGGTCATAATGTTCTCACCTCCGGGTCTGTTTACACAGGGCTACTTGTATGATTTCAGATTTCCCCTTACACACAAAACTATCGGTAGAGACTCTTGTTCAGAAACATTTCCCTTCACTGAATATAAATATTTGTATTTCCCCGGCATACACAATTTCCGGAAGGCGACAACCAATTGTGGGACATAGATAACCCTTCCACACCCTCTCCTACCCATTTGTTATTATTATTATTATGTTTTTAGAAAGAGCTGATTAATTTGATGTTTGTTGCATTCCCCCTTACATAGTTATAAAATGGTACTCTTCTACAAATGTTTGGCAAGTCAGTCAACCCGCTGGTGAGTGTAATTTATTCCTCCATGGTGGTGTGAACTAGAAAATAACAACAACTAATATCCACAATCTACACAATCATAGGTTTTGAAGTAGGCCTGCACCGACCGGACGCAAAATTCGGATATCCCAAAATCCCATCACCGGTTGCAAAATGTGACCGATTGCAAAAAGCCACCACCATTCCCTAAAGTTGACTGATTGCAAAAAGCCACCTCCGATCCCTTAAGTTGACTGATTGCAAAAAGCCACCACCGATCCCTAAAGTTGACCGATTGCAAAAACCATCACCGATCCCTAAAGTTGACCGATTGCAAAAAGCCACCACCGATCACTAAAGTTGACCGCATGCAAAAAGCCATCACCGATCCCTGAAGACCGATTGCAAAAAGCCACCACCGATCACTAAAGTTGACCGATTGCAAAAAGCCACCACCGATCACTAAAGTTGACCACCGATTGCAAAAAGCCATCAACGGTCGTGAATATGCATGACCGATCGCTATATACCATCACCGATCATGAATATGCATGACCGATCGCTAAAATGGACCACCGATCGTGTTTTATCACCGCTCGCTAAAGTTGATCACCGATCGCATAGGACCACCACCGATGACACATTTGATCACCGGTTGCAAAAGACCATCACCGATGATTAAATGCCTCTTTGGCGTTCCATAGACATTGTAAACTTTCCCTACATGTCCCATGGGGATCACGTGTCTGATTATCAAATCACACACAAAAAAGGTTTAGCTATTGGAGCTTTTGTGTAAAACTGTAACCCTTTTCTGGGTTAGTCATGCTGAACTCACTCATATTGTTGGAACCAGGGACATCGGCGGTGGAAAAGTGATCATTTTAGGCTCGGGTCGATCAGCTGGATGCTCTTAGATGTAAGTATAAAGATTTAACTACAGCAAATCAAAGATTCATGTTTTGTTTGATTGTGTGATTCCAATTTTGGGAGGTGATTTAGACTAAGAAGTTCAAGGGGTGCACCATTTTTGTCTTCTTCAGCTGGTCACTTGTACTTTGTAGCCGATTTACACCTGTTTTCACTTTTTGCTACAAAATACCCCCAAAATTGTAGATATTAATAAATCTTGATTGCAATAATGTAATAATTTGGAATAACTGATTGCCCAATGTATGTATGTTATCTGGGTATAAAATGGTACTCTTCTAAAAATGTTTGGCAAGTCAGTCAACCCGCTGGTGAATGTAATTTATTCCTCCACGGTGGTGTGAACTAGAAATAACAACAATTAATATCCACAATCTACACAATCATAGGTTTTGAAGTAGGCCTGCACCGACCGGACGCAAAATTCGGATTCCCAAATTCCCAAAATTCCATCACCGGTTGCAAAAGTTGACCGATTGCAAAAAGCCACCACCGATCCCTAAAGTTGACTGATTGCAAAAAGCCACCACCGATCCCTGAAGTTGACCGATTGCAAAAAGCCACCACCGATCACTAAAGTTGACCGATTGCAAAATTCCATCACCGGTTGCAAAATGTGACCGATTGCAAAAAAGCCACCACCAATCCCTAAAGTTGACCGATTGCAAAAAGCCACCACCGATCCCTAAAGTTGACCGATTGCAAAAAGCCACCACCGATCCCTAAAGTTGACCGATTGCAAAAAGCCACCACCGATCCCTAAAGTTGACCGATTGCAAAAAGCCACCACCGATCCCTAAAGTTGACCGATTGCAAAAAGCCATCACCGATCCCTAAAGTTGACCGATTGCAAAAAGCCACCACCGATCACTAAAGTTGACCGATTGCAAAAAGCCATCACCGATCACTAAAGTTGACCGATTGCAAAAAGCCACCACCGATCACTAAAGTTGACCGATTGCAAAAAGCCACCACCGATCACTAAAGTTGACCGATTGCAAAAAGCCATCACCGATCCCTAAAACTGACCACCGATTGCAAAAAGCCATCACCGGTCGTGAATATGCATGACCGATCGCTAATACCATCACCGATCAAACATTTTTAGAAGAGTACCATTTTATACCCAGATAACATACATACATTGGGCAATCAGTTATTCCAAATTATTACATTATTGCAATCAAGATTTATTAATATCTACAATTTTGGAGGGATTTTGTAGCAAAAAAAATCTCAACAAATTACATTACTTTGTCATTTTTTAATTGTTTCGACAATCTTAAGACATCCTGTGCCACAGCTTTGACACCCTGCCTTGAAAATTGCATATTATGACCAATGTCGGTTCAATGCCGGCCCAATGGTGGCCGTTACCAAATCAGTATTGGCACAAAAAAGTTGTTTTATACCATTATTTGCCAAAATGGTGTGCCACTTCGAAACCAGTATTGGCCCAGAAAAAGTTTTCTATACCATTTTGTCAAAATGGCGTGGCGCTAAAAAAAAGTATTGGCCCAGAAAAGATTGTCTATGGTGCAGCTACAAAACCAGTGTTGGCACAATAGAGGTTTTCTACCATTTTGCCAAAATGGTGTGCCGCCAACAAACCAGTAGACAGATGACAGAAAGTAAAACTTTCATTATCAGACGAAAATTCAACCAGCATTTTAACTCGTAAGTTTTTATTAATAAAATAAAAATGCAAAAAGTATATTAAATATATTAAATTTAAATGAAATTACTTTGCAATAAAAAAGTTCATTACAATAAAGTGTAATTGTCCATGATAAACACAAAACATAACAAATCAAAAAACAGCAGCAATGAATAAATCAAATTAAAAATGCTATGTAAAACCAATTAACTAAAAAAGGAGGTATACATTTTAGAATTTTGTTTTATTAATAGTATTCGGTTTCTCAAATGCCGGTACCATCAGGGGTCGATTTCACAGAGAGTTAGGCCTAGTCCTAACTTAGTACATAGTCCTTGGAGATATAAGAAACGTATGGCTAGTCCTAAGTTAGGACGATTAACTCTTCCTAACTCTAGATAAGACTAGTCTTACCTCTTGTGAAATCCACCCAGCTTCAATAACTTGCATGGGCTAATTCCTTTTTAAATATCAAATCGGTTTAGTCATTAGAACATATTTCTTTACCGTTTTGCCAAGCCAGTATTGGCATGATTGGCCCCGAAAAGGTTTTCTATAATGGACACCATTTTGACAAAAAATGGTGTGCAGCTACAAAACCAGTATTGGCTCATGAGAGGTTTTCTGCCTGTTTTCCCAAATGGTGTGCCACAAAACCAGTATTGGACCACTGCAGGTTTTCTACCACTTTCCCAAAATGGTGCACCGCTACAAAACCAGCATTGGCCCATTAAAGGTTCATAATTTTGCCGAAACGGTGTGCCGCACAAAACCAATATTGGCCAAGACAGGCAAACCTCCGTCCTAACTAAAATAGTTGCCTCTATAAAACCGACATTGGCCCAGTGTGGGCACTTTACTAGCAAGGACATGACGCTTGACCGGAAGAAGGCCAGCACTGGCCCAATTCTGGCTCAATATCATCATCATATTATTAACGGCACCGTATCGAAACTCTACGCCGGTACATGCCACCATTGGCCCGATACTGTATTGTTTGTTAGGCTATAACTGAAAAAAGGTTTGAACATAGGTTGTGAAGTTCTTGGGAAATTGTCCCACTTCCGGTTGACCTGGAAGTAGAGCTAGGTCAATGTGGGGGCCAAATTTTGTTAAGGTTAATCATTAATGCTCAAAGAGTCTCTAAGTAAAAAAGGGTTTGAAAATTAGTTGTGTAGTTCTTGAGGTATGGTCCCACTTCCGGTTGACCCTGAAGTAGAGGTCAACAAGGGGACACATTTTTCAAAGTTAATATTTAACACAAAGGAGTGTGCAACTGAAACAAAAGTTTGAAAATCGGTTGTATAGTTCTCGAGATATGGTCCCACTTCCGGTTGACCCGGAAGTAGAGGTCAACATGGGGTCGCGGAAACTGGAACAAGTTTGAAATAGGTTGTATAGGTCTTGAGATCTGGTCCCAATTCAGGTTGACCCGAAAATAGAGGTCAACATGGGGTCACGGTTTTCCAAAGTAAAAATTTAAAGGAGTCTATAACTGAAACAAAAATGAAGATTGATTGTGTAGTAAAACTGAAACAAAAAATGGGCCAACTTCCGGTTGACCCGGAAGTATACTTCTTGAGATATGGCGCTCTACTAAGATTTACTAATTAAATATGCAAATGAAGATCACAAGGTTAATTAATTAATAATTTAAAACAAAATTACGTTTAGAGTAAAGCTTATTTTAAAGCTTCAATTTTATATAAGATTTAACTCTTTTATCTTTATACTTTACACACCCCCCCCCTAAATTAAGAACTTTATATAGTACGTTTTTCGCTTTGGATTCAATTAATACGTGCCTCTTCGTTTATTACAAGGAAATATTTGTATAATACTTTACCTAGCCTTTTATAAAACGTGTTGAGTGCGTCCCGGTCTGTGTTTGTCCATCACATTCATGATGCACATAATATGTGTTTTCCATCAAAACGGTTTTTGTGTGGTCATAATGTTCTCACCTCCGGGTCTGTTTACACAGGGCTAATTGTATGATTTCAGATTTCCCCTTACACACAAAACTATCGGTAGAGACTCTTGGTCAAAACATTCCCTTCACTGAATATAAATATTTGTATTTCCCCGGCATACACCATTTCCAGAAGACGACAACCAATTGTGGGACATAGGATAACCCTTCCACACCCTCTCCTACCCATTTGTTATTATTATTATTATGTTTTTAGAAAGAGCTGATTAATTTGATGTTTGTTGCGTTCCCCCTTACATAGTTATAAATGGTACTCTTCTACAAATGTTCGGCAAGTCAGTCAACCCGCTGGTGAGTGTAATTTATTCCTCCATGGTGATGTGAACTAGAAAATAACAACAACTAATATCCACAATCTACACAATCATAGGTTTTGAAGTAGGCCTGCACCGACCGGACGCAAAATTCGGATATCCCAAAATCCCATCACCGGTTGCAAAATGTGACCGATTGCAAAAAGCCACCACCATTCCCTAAAGTTGACTGATTGCAAAAAGCCACCTCCGATCCCTTAAGTTGACGATTGCAAAAACCATCACCGATCCCTAAAGTTGACCGATTGCAAAAAGCCACCACCGATCACTAAAGTTGACCGATCGCAAAAAGCCACCACCGATCACTAAAGTTGACCGCATGCGAAAAGCCATCACCAATCCCTGAAGTTGACCGATTGCAAAAAGCCACCACCGATCACTAAAGTTGACCGATTGCAAAAGCCACCACCGATCACTAAAGTTGACCACCGATTGCAAAAAGCCATCAACGGTCGTGATATGCATGACCGATCGCTATATACCATCACCGATCATGAATATGCATGACCGATCGCTAAAATGGCCACCGATCGTGTTTTATCACCGCTCGCTAAAGTTGATCACCGATCGCATAGGACCACCACCGATGACACATTTGATCACCGGTTGCAAAAGACCATCACCGATGATTAAATGCCTCTTTGGCGTTCCATAGACATTGTAAACTTTCCCTACATGTCCCATGGGGATCACGTGTCTGATTATCAAATCACACACAAAAAAGGTTTAGCTATTGGAGCTTTTGTGTAAAACTGTAACCCTTTTCTGGGTTAGTCATGCTGAACTCACTCATATTGTTGGAACCAGGGACATCGGCGGTGGAAAAAGTGATCATTTTAGGCTCGGGTCGATCAGCTGGATGCTCTTAGATGTAAGTATAAAGATTTAACTACAGCAAATCAAAGATTCATGTTTTGTTTGATTGTGTGATTCCAATTTTGGGAGGTGATTTAGACTAAGAAGTTCAAGGGGTGCACCATTTTTGTCTTCTTCAGCTGGTCACTTGTACTTTGTAGCCGATTTACACCTGTTTTCACTTTTTGCTACAAAATACCCCCAAAATTGTAGATATTAATAAATCTTGATTGCAATAATGTAATAATTTGGAATAACTGATTGCCCAATGTATGTATGTTATCTGGGTATAAAATGGTACTCTTCTAAAAATGTTTGCAAGTCAGTCAACCCGCTGGTGAATGTAATTTATTCCCTCCACGGTGGTGTGAACTAGAATAACAACAATTATATCCACCAATCTACACAATCATAGGTTTTGAAGTAGGCCTGCACCGACCGGACGCAAAATTCGGATTCCAAATTCCCAAAATTCCATCACCGTTGCAAAAGTTGACTGATTGCAAAAAGCCACCACCGATCCCTAAAGTTGACTGATTGCAAAAAGCCACCACCGATCCCTGAAGTTGACCGATGCAAAAAAGCCACCACCGATCACTAAAGTTGACCGATTGCAAATTCCAATCACCGGTTGCAAAATGTGACCGATTGCAAAAAAGCCACCACCAATCCTAAAGTTGACCGATTGCAAAAATGCCACCACCGATCCCTAAGTTGACCGATTGCAAAAAGCCACCACCGATCCTAAAGTTGACCGATTGCAAAAGCCACCACCGATCCCTAAAGTTGACCGGATTGCAAAAGCACCACCGATCCCTAAAGTTGACCGATTGCAAAAAGCCATCACCGATCCTAAAGTTGACCGATTGCAAAAAGCCACCACCGATCACTAAGTTGACCGATTGCAAAAAGCCATCACCGATCACTAAAGTTGACCGATTGCAAAAAGCCACCACCGATCACTAAGTTGACCGATTGCAAAAAGCCACCACCGATCAAAAGTTGACCGATTGCAAAAAGCCAACCGATCCTAAAATGACCACGATTGCAAAAAGCCATCACGGTCGGAATAGCATGACGATCGCTACCTACACCGATCAAACATTTTTAGAAGAGTACCATTTTATACCCAGATAACATACATACATTGGGCATCAGTTATTCCAAATTATTATTATTGCAATCAAGATTTATTAATATCTACAATTTTGGAGGTATTTTAGTAGCAAAAAAAATCTAAACAAATTACATTACTTTGTCATTTTTAATTGTTTCGACAATCTTAAGACATCCTGTGCCACAGCTTTGACACCCTGCCTTGAAAATTGCATATTAGGACCAATGTCGGTTCAATGCCGGCCCAATGGTGGCCGTTACCAAATCAGTATTGGCACAAAAAAGTTGTTTTAATACCATTATTTGCCAAATGGTGTGCCACTTCGAAACCAGTATTGGCCCAGAAAAAGTTTCTATACCATTTGTCAAAATGGCGTGGCGCTAAAAAAAAAGTATTGGCCCAGAAAGATTGTCTATGGTGCAGCTACAAAAC
This sequence comes from Asterias rubens, assembly GCF_902459465.1. Classification (NCBI taxonomy): domain Eukaryota; kingdom Metazoa; phylum Echinodermata; class Asteroidea; order Forcipulatida; family Asteriidae; genus Asterias; species Asterias rubens. The sequence goes on along the minus strand of NC_047065.1, from coordinate 17,167,356 downwards.
CAGTGGTTGGCACAATAGAGGTTTTCTACCATTTTGCCAAAATGGTGTTCCGCCAACAAACCCAGTAGACAGATGACAGAAAGTAAACTTTCATTATCAGACGAAAATTCAACCAGCATTTTAACTCGTAAGTTTTATTAATAAAATATAAATGCAAAAAGTATATTAAATATATTAAATTTAAATGAAATTACTTGCAATAAAAAAGTTCATTACAATAAAGTGTAGTTGTCCATGATAAACAAAAACATAAAAAATGAAAAAACAGCAGCAATGAATAAATCAAATTAAAAATGCTATGTAAAAACCAATAAAATAATAAAGGAGGTATACATTTTAGAATTTTGTTTTATTAATAGTATTCTGTTTCTCAAAATGCCAGTACCATCAGGGGTCGATTTCACAGAGAGTTAGGCCTAGTCCTAACTTAGGACATAGTCCTTGGAGATATAAGAAACAGTATGGCTAGTCCTAAGTTAGGACGATTAACTCTTCCTAACTCGAGATAAGACTAGTCTTAACTCTTTGTGAAATCCACCCCAGCTTCAATAACTTGCATGGGCTAATTCCTTTTTAAATATCAAGTCGGTTTAGTAACATACTTCTTTACCGTTTTGCCAAAGCCAGTATTGGCATGATTGGCCCCGAAAAGGTTTTCTATATGACACCATTTTGACAAAAATGGTGTGCAGCTACAAAACCATTATTGGCTCAATGAGAGGTTTTCTGCCTGTTTTCCCAAATGGTGTGCCACAAAACCAGTATTGGACCACTGCAGGTTTTCTACCACTTTCCCAAAATGGTGCACCGCTACAAAACCAGCATTGGCCCATTAAAGGTTCATATTTTGCCGAAACGGTGTGCCGCACAAAAACCAATATTGGCCAAGACAGGCCAACCTCCGTCCTACTAAAATAGTTTCCTCTATAAAACCGACATGGCCCAGTGTGGGCACTTTACTAGCAAGACATGACGCTTGACCGAAGAAGGCCAGCACTGGCCCAATTCTGGCTCAATATATCATCATATTATTAACGGCACCGTATCGAACTCTACGCCGGTACATGCCACCATTGGCCCGATACTGTATTGTTTGTTAGGCTATACTGAAAAAGGTTTGAACATAGGGTTGTGAAGTTCTTGGGAAATTGTCCACTTCCGGTTGACCTGGAAGTAGAGCTAGGTCAATGGGGGGGCCAAATTTTGTTAAGGTTAATCATTAATGCTTAAAGAGTCTCTAAGTAAAAAAGGGTTTGAAAATTAGTTGTGTAGTTCTTGAGGTATGGTCCCACTTCCGGTTGACCCTGAAGTAGAGGTCAACAAGGGGACACATTTTTCAAAGTTAATATTTAACACAAAGGAGTGTGCAACTGAAACAAAAGTTTGAAAATCGGTTGTATAGTTCTCGAGATATGGTCCCACTTCCGGTTGACCCGGAAGTAGAGGTCAACATGGGGTCGCGGAAACTGGAACAAGTTTGAAATAGGTTGTATAGGTCTTGAGATCTGGTCCCAATTCAGGTTGACCCGAAAATAGAGGTCAACATGGGGTCACGGTTTTCCAAAGTAAAAATTTAAAAGGAGTCTATAACTGAAACAAAAAATGAAGATTGATTGTGTAGTAAAACTGAAACAAAAAATGGGCCAACTTCCGGTTGACCCGGAAGTATACTTCTTGAGATATGGCGCTCTACTAAGATTTACTAATTAAATATGCAAATGAAGATCACAAGGTTAATTAATTAATAATTTAAAACAAAATTACGTTTAGAGTAAAGCTTATTTTAAAGCTTCAATTTTATATAAGATTTAACTCTTTTATCTTTATACTTTACACACCCCCCCCCTAAATTAAGAACTTTATATAGTACGTTTTTCGCTTTGGATTCAATTAATACGTGCCTCTTCGTTTATTACAAGGAAATATTTGTATAATACTTTACCTAGCCTTTTATAAAACGTGTTGAGTGCGTCCCGGTCTGTGTTTGTCCATCACATTCATGATGCACATAATATGTGTTTTCCATCAAAACGGTTTTTGTGTGGTCATAATGTTCTCACCTCCGGGTCTGTTTACACAGGGCTAATTGTATGATTTCAGATTTCCCCTTACACACAAAACTATCGGTAGAGACTCTTGGTCAAAAACATTTCCCTTCACTGAATATAAATATTTGTATTTCCCCGGCATACACCATTTCCAGAAGACGACAACCAATTGTGGGACATAGATAACCCTTCCACACCCTCTCCTACCCATTTGTTATTATTATTATTATGTTTTTAGAAAGAGCTGATTAATTTGATGTTTGTTGCGTTCCCCCTTACATAGTTATAAAATGGTACTCTTCTACAAATGTTCGGCAAGTCAGTCAACCCGCTGGTGAGTGTAATTTATTCCTCCATGGTGATGTGAACTAGAAAATAACAACAACTAATATCCACAATCTACACAATCATAGGTTTTGAAGTAGGCCTGCACCGACCGGACGCAAAATTCGGATATCCCAAAATCCCATCACCGGTTGCAAAATGTGACCGATTGCAAAAAGCCACCACCATTCCCTAAAGTTGACTGATTGCAAAAAGCCACCTCCGATCCCTTAAGTTGACCGATTGCAAAAACCATCACCGATCCCTAAAGTTGACCGATTGCAAAAAGCCACCACCGATCACTAAAGTTGACCGATCGCAAAAAGCCACCACCGATCACTAAAGTTGACCGCATGCGAAAAGCCATCACCGATCCCTGAAGTTGACCGATTGCAAAAAGCCACCACCGATCACTAAAGTTGACCGATTGCAAAAAGCCACCACCGATCACTAAAGTTGACCACCGATTGCAAAAAGCCATCAACGGTCGTGAATATGCATGACCGATCGCTATATACCATCACCGATCATGAATATGCATGACCGATCGCTAAAATGGACCACCGATCGTGTTTTATCACCGCTCGCTAAAGTTGATCACCGATCGCATAGGACCACCACCGATGACACATTTGATCACCGGTTGCAAAAGACCATCACCGATGATTAAATGCCTCTTTGGCGTTCCATAGACATTGTAAACTTTCCCTACATGTCCCATGGGGATCACGTGTCTGATTATCAAATCACACACAAAAAAGGTTTAGCTATTGGAGCTTTTGTGTAAAACTGTAACCCTTTTCTGGGTTAGTCATGCTGAACTCACTCATATTGTTGGAACCAGGGACATCGGCGGTGGAAAAGTGATCATTTTAGGCTCGGGTCGATCAGCTGGATGCTCTTAGATGTAAGTATAAAGATTTAACTACAGCAAATCAAAGATTCATGTTTTGTTTGATTGTGTGATTCCAATTTTGGGAGGTGATTTAGACTAAGAAGTTCAAGGGGTGCACCATTTTGTCTTCTTCAGCTGGTCACTTGTACTTTGTAGCCGATTTACACCTGTTTTCACTTTTTGCTACAAAATACCCCCAAAATTGTAGATATTAATAAATCTTGATTGCAATAATGTAATAATTTGGAATAACTGATTGCCCAATGTATGTATGTTATCTGGGTATAAAATGGTACTCTTCTAAAAATGTTTGGCAAGTCAGTCAACCCGCTGGTGAATGTAATTTATTCCTCCACGGTGGTGTGAACTAGAAATAACAACAATTAATATCCACAATCTACACAATCATAGGTTTTGAAGTAGGCCTGCACCGACCGGACGCAAAATTCGGATTCCCAAATTCCCAAAATTCCATCACCGGTTGCAAAAGTTGACTGATTGCAAAAAGCCACCACCGATCCCTAAAGTTGACTGATTGCAAAAAGCCACCACCGATCCCTGAAGTTGACCGATTGCAAAAAGCCACCACCGATCACTAAAGTTGACCGATTGCAAAATTCCATCACCGGTTGCAAAATGTGACCGATTGCAAAAAAGCCACCACCAATCCTAAAGTTGACCGATTGCAAAAAGCCACCACCGATCCCTAAAGTTGACCGATTGCAAAAAGCCACCACCGATCCCTAAAGTTGACCGATTGCAAAAGCCACCACCGATCCCTAAAGTTGACCGATTGCAAAAAGCCACCACCGATCCCTAAAGTTGACCGATTGCAAAAAGCCATCACCGATCCCTAAAGTTGACCGATTGCAAAAAGCCACCACCGATCACTAAAGTTGACCGATTGCAAAAAGCCATCACCGATCACTAAAGTTGACCGATTGCAAAAAGCCACCACCGATCACTAAAGTTGACCGATTGCAAAAAGCCACCACCGATCACTAAAGTTGACCGATTGCAAAAAGCCATCACCGATCCCTAAAACTGACCACCGATTGCAAAAAGCCATCACCGGTCGTGAATATGCATGACCGATCGCTAATACCATCACCGATCAAACATTTTTAGAAGAGTACCATTTTATACCCAGATAACATACATACATTGGGCAATCAGTTATTCCAAATTATTACATTATTGCAATCAAGATTTATTAATATCTACAATTTTGGAGGGATTTTGTAGCAAAAAAAATCTCAACAAATTACATTACTTTGTCATTTTTTAATTGTTTCGACAATCTTAAGACATCCTGTGCCACAGCTTTGACACCCTGCCTTGAAAATTGCATATTATGACCAATGTCGGTTCAATGCCGGCCCAATGGTGGCCGTTACCAAATCAGTATTGGCACAAAAAAGTTGTTTTATACCATTATTTGCCAAAATGGTGTGCCACTTCGAAACCAGTATTGGCCCAGAAAAAGTTGTCTATACCATTTTGTCAAAATGGCGTGGCGCTAAAAAAAAAGTATTGGCCCAGAAAAGATTGTCTATGGTGCAGCTACAAAACCAGTGTTGGCACAATAGAGGTTTTCTACCATTTTGCCAAAATGGTGTTCCGCCAACAAACCAGTAGACAGATGACAGAAAGTAAAACTTTCATTATCAGACGAAAATTCAACCAGCATTTTAACTCGTAAGTTTTTATTAATAAAATATAAATGCAAAAAGTATATTAAATATATTAAATTTAAATGAAATTACTTTGCAATAAAAAAGTTCATTACAATAAAGTGTAATTGTCCATGATAAACACAAAACATAACAAATCAAAAAACAGCAGCAATGAATAAATCAAATTAAAAATGCTATGTAAAAACCAATTAACTAAAAAAGGAGGTATACATTTTAGAATTTTGTTTTATTAATAGTATTCGGTTTCTCAAAATGCCGGTACCATCAGGGGTCGATTTCACAGAGAGTTAGGCCTAGTCCTAACTTAGTACATAGTCCTTGGAGATATAAGAAACGTATGGCTAGTCCTAAGTTAGGACGATTAACTCTTCCTAACTCTAGATAAGACTAGTCTTACCTCTTTGTGAAATCCACCCAGCTTCAATAACTTGCATGGGCTAATTCCTTTTTAAATATCAAATCGGTTTAGTCATTAGAACATATTTCTTTACCGTTTTGCCAAGCCAGTATTGGCATGATTGGCCCCGAAAAGGTTTTCTATAATGACACCATTTTGACAAAAAATGGTGTGCAGCTACAAAACCAGTATTGGCTCAATGAGAGGTTTTCTGCCTGTTTTCCCAAATGGTGTGCCACAAAACCAGTATTGGACCACTGCAGGTTTTCTACCACTTTCCCAAAATGGTGCACCGCTACAAAACCAGCATTGGCCCATTAAAGGTTCATAATTTTGCCGAAACGGTGTGCCGCACAAAACCAATATTGGCCAAGACAGGCAAACCTCCGTCCTAACTAAAATAGTTTGCCTCTATAAAACCGACATTGGCCCAGTGTGGGCACTTTACTAGCAAGGACACGACGCTTGACCGGAAGAAGGCCAGCACTGGCCCAATTCTGGCTCAATATCATCATCATATTATTAACGGCACCGTATCGAAACTCTACGCCGGTACATGCCACCATTGGCCCGATACTGTATTGTTTGTTAGGCTATAACTGAAAAAAGGTTTGAACATAGGTTGTGAAGTTCTTGGGATATTGTCCCACTTCCGGTTGACCTGGAAGTAGAGCTAGGTCAATGTGGGGGCCAAATTTTGTTAAGGTTAATCATTAATGCTCAAAGAGTCTCTAAGTAAAAAAGGGTTTGAAAATTAGTTGTGTAGTTCTTGAGGTATGGTCCCACTTCCGGTTGACCCTGAAGTAGAGGTCAACAAGGGGACACATTTTTCAAAGTTAATATTTAACACAAAGGAGTGTGCAACTGAAACAAAAGTTTGAAAATCGGTTGTATAGTTCTCGAGATATGGTCCCACTTCCGGTTGACCCGGAAGTAGAGGTCAACATGGGGTCGCGGAAACTGGAACAAGTTTGAAATAGGTTGTATAGGTCTTGAGATCTGGTCCCAATTCAGGTTGACCCGAAAATAGAGGTCAACATGGGGTCACGGTTTTCCAAAGTAAAAATTTAAAAGGAGTCTATAACTGAAACAAAAAATGAAGATTGATTGTGTAGTAAAACTGAAACAAAAAATGGGCCAACTTCCGGTTGACCCGGAAGTATACTTCTAGAGATATGGCGCTCTACTAAGATTTACTAATTAAATATGCAAATGAAGATCACAAGGTTAATTAATTAATAATTTAAAACAAAATTACGTTTAGAGTAAAGCTTATTTTAAAGCTTCAATTTTATATAAGATTTAACTCTTTTATCTTTATACTTTACACACCCCCCCCTAAATTAAGAACTTTATATAGTACGTTTTTCGCTTTGGATTCAATTAATACGTGCCTCTTCGTTTATTACAAGGAAATATTTGTATAATACTTTACCTAGCCTTTTATAAAACGTGTTGAGTGCGTCCCGGTCTGTGTTTGTCCATCACATTCATGATGCACATAATATGTGTTTTCCATCAAAACGGTTTTTGTGTGGTCATAATGTTCTCACCTCCGGGTCTGTTTACACAGGGCTAATTGTATGATTTCAGATTTCCCCTTACACACAAAACTATCGGTAGAGACTCTTGGTCAAAAACATTTCCCTTCACTGAATATAAATATTTGTATTTCCCCGGCATACACCATTTCCAGAAGACGACAACCAATTGTGGGACATAGATAACCCTTCCACACCCTCTCCTACCCATTTGTTATTATTATTATTATGTTTTTAGAAAGAGCTGATTAATTTGATGTTTGTTGCGTTCCCCCTTACATAGTTATAAAATGGTACTCTTCTACAAATGTTCGGCAAGTCAGTCAACCCGCTGGTGAGTGTAATTTATTATGAACTAGAAAATAACAACAACTAATATCCACAATCTACACAATCATAGGTTTTGAAGTAGGCCTGCACCGACCGGACGCAAAATTCGGATATCCCAAAATCCCATCACCGGTTGCAAAATGTGACCGATTGCAAAAAGCCACCACCATTCCCTAAAGTTGACTGATTGCAAAAAGCCACCTCCGATCCCTTAAGTTGACCGATTGCAAAAACCATCACCGATCCCTAAAGTTGACCGATTGCAAAAACCATCACCGATCCCTAAAGTTGACCGATTGCAAAAAGCCACCACCGATCACTAAAGTTGACCGCATGCAAAAAGCCATCACCGATCCCTGAAGACCGATTGCAAAAAGCCACCACCGATCACTAAAGTTGACCGATTGCAAAAAGCCACCACCGATCACTAAAGTTGACCACCGATTGCAAAAAGCCATCAACGGTCGTGAATATGCATGACCGATCGCTATATACCATCACCGATCATGAATATGCATGACCGATCGCTAAAATGGACCACCGATCGTGTTTTATCACCGCTCGCTAAAGTTGATCACCGATCGCATAGGACCACCACCGATGACAAATTTGATCACCGGTTGCAAAAGACCATCACCGATGATTAAATGCCTCTTTGGCGTTCCATACTTACGAACCGACAACACTACAACTAGGTCAGTTCGTAAAGTACACGTACTGTATACAGCGCGCGCATAGTAGATACGTTGTGGAGTGGGTTTTACGAACCGGTGACACAATGTATTGTCGATTCGTAAAATCCAATTTTTTAACAAACGTGTTCATTCGGACGTTTCCCCCTTCCAGACATTCACGATATCTCAGCAAATGTAGCTTTTCCAGGGTTGAAATTTTATGGAAAGATACAACTGAAACACTACTTTCAAAATATGAAAAGATTAGAAAATCGGAAATTTCACGTAGTTTGGCTATTTTGCCGGATCGTAAAAACACCGACGACATGGAGGTACATGGAACTTCCATTGGAGGTACATGTAACTTCCATTGGAGGTACATGTAACTTCCATTGGAGGTACATGTAACTTCCATTGGAGGTACATGTAACTTCCATTGGAGGTACATGGAACTTCCATTGGAGGTGCATGGAACTTCCATTGGAGGTACATGTAACTTCCATTGGAGGTACATATGTAACTTCCATTGGAGGTACATGGAACTTCCATTGGAGGTACATGGAACTTCCATTGGAGGTACATGGAACTTCCATTGGAGGTACATGGAACTTCCATTGGAGGTACATGTAACTTCCATTGGAGGTACATGTAACTTCCATTGGAGGTACATGTAACTTCCATTGGAGGTACATGGAACTTCCATTGGAGGTACATGTAACTTCCATTGGAGGTACATGGAACTTCCATTGGAGGTACATGGAACTTCCATTGGAAGTACATGTAACTTCCATTGGAGGTACATGGAACTTCCATTGGAGGTACATGTAACTTCCATTGGAGGTACATGGAACTTCCATTGGAGGTACATGGAACTTCCATTGGAGGTACATGGAACTTCCATTGGAGGTACATGTATAGGCCCTACATGTATACCATCCTCCTGTAGTGGAGTACCCTGACTGCGATTGGTTCATAACTTCATACTAATTGCGTGTGAAAATGCATAATAAGGTAATCAATGTGTGGTGAAGAGGTTTTCAACTAGTGGTTTAAACCCGCCGAGGCCTGGTTCTTGATAATTTTTTACGAGACGAAGTTGAGGTAAATTATCAAGAACCAGGCCTCGGCTGGTTTAAACCACTTGTTGAAAACCGATTCAACACACTTTGATTCCCATTCATAAATACCTTTTTAGTCAAAAAACAGCCAACTATTGTTGTCAAAAAGTAAAATAATTGCAAAAATTATAATGGTTCAATGGTTTAGTTTTTCAACCAAACACCCCTCCAGCTATGAAATGGTAAGGCCCTCTGGTAAACAACTCCTTAAAAGGAGATTGCTGTGGGCGCCGCGCATATCGCGTGATGTGGCTCAACTGTCCCGGCCGTTGCTCTCGACCAATAGGAATCAAGAAACTGTCTTATAAGCACAGGTGCAAGCTCCTTGTCATGCCAATGTTTCAAAACTTTTTACTGGTCATTATCAAAGGTTTAAACACCCCCACCCGACGCGTTCTCCACCATAGGAATAGCGAAACTGTCTGAGGTATTTGTGTATGCATAATAATAATAATAATAATAATAATAATAATAATAATAATAATAATACTACAGTCGCCAGCCCTCTTAATTTCACAAAAGACATTACCACTCAATCAATAATGCAAAATCAACTGACAAATTCAAGAAAATGATTAAAACATATTTCAACATAAATCAAATTATTGCATTACAGGTGGCTTTCATTTCATTTAATTCAATAAATTTTTCATTTAGTGATTTATTTTCTTGTACTTCCTTGTGTTTGTAAGTGCTGTTATTTAGTTAGTCTAATTAATTTAATTAACAGGGCTCGAATTTCACGCTGGACCGCAGGCCCGAGGCCAGTGATTTTAGCTTCGGTCCAGTAAACTTTATGCCGAACAAGTCCGGCGGTCTTGTGGTTTTTTTATGCATACTAATATAGTTACTATTACAAATAATTATATGAAATATACTATCTTTCATTAAAAAATGTATTTAAATCTCATTTAAAATAAAAGTTGTTGTTTTACTTGTCGTCAAATCAGTGTTCTGAGCACGCCTGCGGCACGTCAATCCGTCCTTTTTTCACGTGCATCAGGCTGCATACAAGTTTTCCATTCAGTTTACTCATGCCCACACCCCTTGTACATCTAGTCTCAAACCATTTATGTTTATGCACCTTGGGAGTGAGCGAGCGGGGACGAGGGAGTGATGTGTTGGTACCCGCCGCGGCGCGCGGCACACCTTAATACAGCGATGTTTGTTTACCACTGACCATGTGTAAAGTCTGATACCTTACAAAGGAGTGTTGAATTTGCAATAAGAAGGTCTGGTTGCAATACAACATATCCCTGTGTTGCATGGATTAAAAGTAAGGTCTTGTTGCCAAACGTCTTGCTAAGTATGACTACCAACAGTGATGAGCTTCTGACTACTGCTGTCAAATTTTTGGTCAATCTTTTTATGACGATCTTTTTATGAATGCTGCACGTTGCAGTGTTTTGTTGGTGATTTGCCTGTCAAATCGGATTTTTTTTTTTTGAGGCGACGAGAATGACGTGTAGGTATATGGAACTTTATTGATTGGGTTTCACAGCAAAAAGGGATGAAAAAGGCCTGCTGTTCTATCGTGTTAACTTTTTTTTTTTCCTAATAAAATTTTGGTCTTGTAAAAAGTCTTCCGGTCCAGTAAAAATTCTGAGCAACAAGCCCTGCGGTCTTGTGGATTTTTTCCCCAAATTCGAGTTGTACTACACTAGTAAGTAGAGCATATTTAAATGCTGTTGACTGTTATATTATTAGTTTGCGGTAACACCATGTAATGATCTCTAAATGAGTTGGGGTGGTTCTGAAAAGAACCGTTGGTTTAACTCGACGTTTCGATCAGGGATCCTCGATCAGTATGCTCTGATCGTCTTCTGGAGAATGCTGGACTCTGATGCTGCATGCTGCTTAAGTACTGGGCGGCAGATTAGCTTGTTGATGCACGAACCGGGAAAGTTGAACTCGATGATGCGTGGTGAAACCTGCTGTGGAGCCTTGGGTAGTGTGTGGGAAGTTCAACTTCCCGCCTTCGTGCATCACCAAGCTAGTCCGCCGCCCAGTACATAAGCAGCATGCAGCATCAGAGTCCAGCATTCTCCAGAAGACGATCAGAGCATACTGATCGAAACGTCGAGTTAAACCAACGGTTCTTTTCAGAACCACCCCAACTCATTTAGAGATCATTACATGGTGTTACCGCAAACTCTTCTATATCTTATTTCCACCATGCAAAGTTTCAAATCCTACTTAATTATTATTGTTAGTATTGGTGCACTTTTAAGTGCACCAATACTAACATTAACAATAATAATAACAATTTTTCCAAAGATTTCCACTTCATTCATTTTCTATACATGTTTCATGTTTGTTTTGGTTGCAAGATTACAATGGTCCTAATAAGGTCCTAACAATTCAAACTGCTTGCAACAGTTTGCGAGAGGCAAACAAATTAATCCCCGAAGATATGCAGGTATTATTGACACTAAGTCATTCTTGAACAAATTTGATAGTTCTTCTTGTGTATACATTATTAGGCTGATTAGACTGTTTGCCCTTTCTTCATGCCCCACCCTTTTCTTTTTGGGTTTGGTAACTATGATAGGGTTGTGTATTCATTAAATTGATTTTGGATGAATTTCCTACGTGCCTGTCAGAATTTAAGTCAATATTACAAACAAATATTCATTATTATTTTTTTTTCACAAAAATTGTGGGTGGGTCAAAGGGAGATAACTGAAAAATCAAAATGTTCAGAACTTCAGGTATAAGTATACACTAAAACAAACAAAAAAAGGAGAAGAAAAAATACCAAGCTGTCAAAGATTGCCAATTTTCTGATTGCAAAAACTGCAAAGCTGTTTAAGGAAAGCCATTGAACACTTCATTATTGGAGACCTGCTCCACTTCAGAGGGAGCCGTTTCTCACAATGTTTTATACTATTAACCTCTCCCATTGCTCGTTACCAAATGAGGTTTTATGCTGATAATTATTTTGAGTAATTACCAATAGTGTCCACTGCCTTTAATCATGCTGATAAAAAAGAAGATGAACTGAGAGTATACCACAACCGGCACACAACCCCACTGTACTAAACTATGTCCAACTGCAAATGTCTCAATTAATTCCAAAGCAATTAATTTCAGTTATAATAGATGTTAAGTTTGCATCGCGGATAAAGAATATTAATTTTGTTTTTTACCCATACACCGATGTGTGTTGGCACTGTATACTCGGTACTTTCCCGAGTCGTGTGAAGAAAAAAAAAAAAAAAGAAAAAAAAAAAAAAATGGGGTTAGAAAGCAATTTCAGTTAACAAAATGACCCTCCTGGGCTCAATTTAATAAAGCCTGCATAGGCACAAACATTTGCTAAGCACAGACAAGTATAGCATAACAGAAACGAGTCACCAGCCAAAAGGGTTTACATTTTTGTGACTGGGTTCCCACTCATATTTTTGCTTAGCAAAGAAATTTGTCAAGCTGTATTTTCTGCTTAAAACAGCTTTATGAAATTTGGCCCTGTTTGTTTGGTACACCTTTAATTGTTTGTTTATTGTTTGTTTGTTGTTTTTTTGTTTGTTTTATATGTTATTAACAGTTTGGACTTTGGAATTTCAAATAGGCTACAGTATTGTACACCATGTCACAGACAGAACCTACTGTTATTTTGGGCTCAACCCTGGCTGGTTATTTTGCCGATATGGACACCAACGGGACCAACTCTACTTTAATGATAGATGAGAGCCCACCTCAGTACATTCAGGTCAGTATGAGGCCAGGGCTGTATGGTTCGTTTTTGAAAGGGCAAGGGCACCAAGGCATTTTTTGTTGGTATAGGGCACCCTATGATGAAATTGCAAATTTGTGCTTGAGCCTTTCAAGGGCATCAAGGCAATGACCAGGGGACACGGAGGCAATCGCCTCCGTTGCCTCCCTGAAGAATCAGGCCTGTGAGACCCTATACTAGGCGTTAGATCTTTTCTCCCCTGGTGCACAAACTGCAAACATTGACAAGCTTAGGATGAGAGGAAATTCAATGCTCTAAACCACCTATCAGATCCACTTATCACAATTAAAAAAAATAGTCTTTCCATTTTTTGGGTACATGGAAGCTACATTTAATTGCCACAGAAACAGTCGCCACATGGAAACGCCACAGAAACGGTCATGACACTGCTATTCTCATGGTTTGTCAATGGGTATGCAGGGTTGTGAAATATGAGACTCATTTTTATTGAGCACCTTGTAAAGTTTTACAAGGTACTGTGGCACGTGTTATAGACCTTTTTCATGCTGCCTACATCTTGGTCATGTTCCTCGTATTGAATTGCAATGATGAATGCAATCCTCATTTTTGATAAAAAGGAACCAGACTATTTAGTTCTTCAAGCCTCGGTTTGGTAACATTGATATCAAGGGGGAAGTTCAAGATGGCCGCACCATGATAAAGGTCTATAGCCATCATGGCAGAAACGGCTTTGCAATCCGGTTCTCCCTGACTCTCGATACGTTTTGATTTACAGGATCTCAAGATGGCCAACAAAGTGATTCTGACATCGTTGCTAGCCTTCATCATGGTGGCTATGGGCTGTGTAATCACCCCTGATGACTTGAAAAGAGTGGTACGTCTTACTCTTCAAATGACCCTTATACACATGATGTCATATCAGTAGGCGGCCTCACCTAGACGTAAAAAGCAGCCGTTCAATATTCAAACCTGCGCACCAGGCGTACAAATCTGTCTGTTTTGATTGTTTTGCATAGTTCTCAAAGATAGTCAGAACGGTGTAAATGCATGGTTTTCATTTATCTTTAAAACTTTTTATCTATTTTTTTAGCAGACTGGCTGTGCTGTCAAATGCACTGGATTCAAGATCTGTTGTTCTAATCGACCAAGTGTTGGTTTGAGTCCCAGTCTTGACGTTTTTTTGTGCCCTAAACCTAGCACTTAGCAAGACATTTAGCCAATATTGCTTCATCCTTTGGATGGGACAGAAAGCTGTAGTATATAGGGTCCTGTGTGTCGCAGTGTTGTGTGATGTACATAAAAGAATCAAGTTACAGAGGAGGGGTTTTCTCGATGTTTCTGGCAGTGGCTGCTGAATGGGCCGCAGCATCTTTTTAAACCCTTATGAAATGGCCTTCTCATCATCCAAAAACTTTTAAGAACCTGCCTTAAAACAATCAGAACTGTTAACTAAATGCTTTTGAGTTCTTGGAAAAATAACACTCGCATATCATTCCACTTGGAGTCGAACACATGACCTTTGCCATTCTACAGCAAATGTCTTACCATCGCGATTGCGTGGGAGCTATAATGGATGACATAAGACCAGTAAAAAGTGTTTAAACACGCGAGCTTGGACCTGTGCTTATAAGACAGTTAATTCATTCCTATTGGTCGAGAACAGCTGGAACAACTGGGCCACATCACGCAATACGTGCGTCGCACACTCCAATCTCCTTATATGGAGTTTTCACCAGAGGGCCTTACCATTTCATAGCTGGAGGGGTGTTTTGTTGAATGAAATCATTGTACAATTATAATTTTTGCGTGTTTTTTCCCCAAAAAGTGTTGATGTTTTTGGACCGAAAAGGTGTATATGAATGGGAATAATTATTACGTGCATGGCCGGTATTAAACACTCTGTTTAAAACTGGTTGCAGTCTGAATGCTGACAATTACCCTCGCTCCGGCTCGGGTAACTATCGTGTCCAGACTGCAACCGGTATTAAACATAGTGTTTAAAACTTACCAAGCACATATTTATTCCCTTATTTTAGCAGCAGGTACTGCAATGGTTTAACGGATGATAAATTTGCATCAGGGATAAAGAATAGTATCTGGGATTACCCATACACTGATGTTTGTAAGCACTGTATACTCGGTACTTTCCCCAGAGTTATTTTTGCTCTTTTCTTCATGTGAATATACTTGTTTTCATCTATTTAAAATGTTGGTTTAAAAGTATAAGAAATTGTCATTCTAAAAAATATTAGCAATGAAGTAACCTCACTGTAGTTAACATAATTATTATTGTTTTCAGCTACGTCGCCCCTTTGGTGTGTTCATCGGATTCTGCTCTCAGTTTATTGTCCTCCCCCTGTCAGGATTTGGTCTGGCCCATGCCCTGTCTCTGAAACCTGGCTATGCATTGGGAGTCTTGGTCACTGTCACTTGCCCGGGGGGTGTCACCTCCAACTTGTATACCTTTTGGAGCAACGGGGATGTGTGTCTCAGGTGAAATATTAAGTTAAAAAAGCTGTAAATGAACATTGCATGAAACTTTGTATAAACACTCACGCGTAGTAAAGCTTTTTGTAGCTTTTGTAAAGTGCTTCAGGACCTTTGTGTGAGTCGCTTTATAAGTGCCGTGTATTATTATTTTTGGGGTTGAACAAAGAATTGACTAGAGTGGGATTCGAACCAACGAGATCCGGATTAACGTGCCGGCGCTCTACCAACTGAGCTATCTAGCCCTATATTGGCGGTGTCGCTATTCTGTCAATATCTTTGTTCGGGGGTGTCAGTCAGAAGCCATACAACCGTTATTATTATTAATAGACTGTGCACGTCTCCCGCATATTCAAAAAAGATTTCAGCCCATGCAATGCTACAATTCCAGCCAAATTGCTTTAGCCACCCATTTCTGATGTTGTATAAAACCATTCCCTGCCACTTCCCATTTACAATAAACATTGTCTCCCCCGTCCCCCGCTCAATGTTGACTGTAACGCAGAAGAAGACCGCCACATGGAACCAACGTTGAAAGGGGGCAGGGGACCCAACAAGATATGGCCTGGATTGTAGGCAAGCAGGAGACAAAACCCAACCACGTTTACGGGTCCCAGTGTTTGAGTTTGCGCGGGACTTGCACCTTCTGTATCAGTTGACTCCCAACATTTAAATGTGGCACAGTCACCTGCCAACCAGCGGTCCATGCCAACCAGCGCGGTTTGTTTACCAATAGAAGGGTTTATTTTGACACTAATTGGAACCCTCCTCTCCCAACTGAGGATTGTCGATGGCCCAATTAAAGGAACACATTGCCTTGGACCGGTTGAGTTGGTCTTTGAAAAGCATTTGTAACCGTTTGTTATAAGATGCATTATGGTTAGAAAGATATTTTAAAAGTAGAATACATTGATCCACACACGTTTGCCTCGAAATTGCGTGGTTTTCCTTGTTACTTTGCGAAACTAACACAATCGGCCATTTATTGGAGTCCAAAATTTGACTCCCATAAATGGCCGACCGTGTTTGTTGATGAGGTAAAAGGAAAAACCACGCAATTTCTAGTGATACTTGTGTGGATCATTATATCCAACCTTTGAAATATCTTTCAAATCATATATACCTTTTATAACAAACGCTTTTCAAAGACCAACTCGACCGATCCAAGGCGACGTGTTCCTTTAAGAACCCATTGAGTTAGATCGACTGTTTCTGCTCTGTAACAACCATCTTGTTACTAATTTAGTTTGTTTACTCTTACACTGATGTGTGTTAATCCCACCCAAGTAGTATAAGGTTTACACATGAAGTCATTGATCACCATCTTTGATGAATGCATGAAAAGCTTTCATTGGCTGAAAGTTGTGCGCAGTGCGACCATCCGTGCACTTTTCCATTGTTTTTCCCATCAAATATGGCGCTCAATGACACTTTGTGCAATCCATCATGCCTGATTTTTTACACCGAACTTGGGAAAGTATAGAGTATACAGTGCCATATAACACACACTGGTCTACATGTAAGGGTAAAAAATCAAAATTAATATTCTTGATTCCGAAAGCAAATTTAACATCTAATACATTAACTATTCCTCTTTCTGACAGCATCACCATGACGGCCTTCTCAACCATTGTTGCCATGGGAATGATGCCTCTGAACCTGTTTATCTACTCCCGATCCTGGACGAATGATGGAGCCATCATTCCATACAATAGCATCATCATTTCCCTGGTCCTTATCCTGGTACCTGTCCTTATTGGTATGCTTATTAAGTACAAGAAGCCCTCATGGTGCCCGATCATTACCAAGGTAAGTTTTAGGCGCCCCCCCCCCCCAAATGAAAATATCTGGTTATGCCATTGCCTCCATATCATTCTAGGATTGAAGCTTAAAGCCACTGGACACTATTGGTAATTGTCAAAGACCAGTCTTCTCACTTGGTGTATCTCAACATATGCATAAAATATCAAACCTGTGAAAGTTTAAGCTCAATTGGTCGTAGACGTTGCAAGATAATAATGAAAGAAAGAAAAAACATCCTTTCAGATGCTTGATATCGAGACCTCAAATTCTAAATCTGAGGTCTCGAAACCAAATTTGTGGAAATTACTTCCCTTGAAAACTAGGTCATTTCAGAATGTTTTATGCTATCAACCTCTCCCCAATACTTGTTACAAAGTAACGTGTTGTGCTAATAATTATTTTGAGTAATTACCAATAGTGTCCACTGCCTTTAAGCCCCGTTCCCATTTGACTTGCGGAAAGTTACCGAGACTGGATAAGTTGTAGTTCTACAGTGCGTACCCACCTGGACTCGAATTTCACGAATGAACAGTTACCTCACTCTCCAAATCTGGCAGATCGTCACGCATCAGGGTAGCTTTGCACAGGGGCCTTTGACCTAAGCAGGATACAACATTTCTGTGGCGTAGTTTTTTTCGTGGTACAAATGGTGAAATTTTAGGTGGCCTTTGATCGTCTTCTGTTGTGATTCTCCACCAATGTTCGAAAAACGATGCATTACGTCTTCTTCGCGTTTGCACTGACTGAATATCCACCATCATTTCCCCTATCTATTCCTTCATCAGCATTTTTCAAATTCGTCTAGCCCAATTAAACTTCTCACAAAATCGATGAAATCTGCAATATTTCTTGCCAAAGTATTAGTGAAACTTCATCAACTTGACAAGATTGAAAATAGCATTGTTTTTGTATATTGCATGGTACATGTATACACGCTGCACACAGTATGATGGTCAGTGCAAATGAGACAGGGAACCATACTTCTACAGGTGTCAGCAGGGCTAGTAACTCAGAATTTTTAGTAGCCCTGATGAGATTTTGGTAGCCCAAAAAACACTTTATGTATTGAGTCATGGCACAAATTGGTCACCGAAAGTACTTCATTTTACAAATCCATCGGCACGGTTGATTATTGTTTGTGATGTTGATTTTTGCATTTTTTTTTCCACTAGCCTGTCGGGCTATCAAACTGGAAAAATGAGTAGCCCGGCTGTAAATCTGGTAGTCCGGGGCTAGCGGGCTAGTGGAAATTTTGACCCCTGATTCCATGTTTGCGCACACTCTGTTTGTATACATGAAGTGGTGTTATTTGCATAGCATTTTACACGTGGTCGCGGAGCATTCCAATTGGACTACTTATAGACCCTGCTAACTTACTGTCATTCGGCCTGTTAGTTTTACATCACGGTTGCAGTAAGTTGACAGGCAGGTCAGTTTAACATGCGTTTTCATTGGATTTAATTTTGTCATTCTACCGAAAAGTCGCGGTACTTTAGCAAAAGTAAGTCCAATGGGAGACTTTCTGGGACGATAGAGGGCAGCAGACTTACCGGGTAAATCCATTGTTCTCAGAATTATGCGCATGTTCAGAACTACGTAAACAATGGAAATTTACCCGGTATGTCTGCTGCCGCCTAGCGTTAGAAAGTCTCCTATTGGAACACAGCTTTTGTTTGATAAAGCATGGCAGAACAGTTTAAAGGCAGTGGACACTATTGGTAATTACTCAAAATAATTACTACCATATAACCTTACTTGGTAACGAGTAATGGGGAGAGGTTGATAGTGTAAAACACTGTGAGAGACGGCTCCCTCTGAAGTGATGTTGTTTTCGAGAAAGAAGTAATTTTCCACGAATTTGATTTCGAGACCTCAGATTTAGAACTTGAGGTCTCGAAATCAAGCATCTGAAAGCACACAACTTCGTGTGACATGGGTGTTTTTTTCTTTCATTATTCTCTCGCAAGTTTGATGACCGATTGAGCTCAATTTTTCACAGGTTTGTTATTTTATGCATATGTTGAGCTAACCAACTGTGAAGGCTAGTCTTTGACAATTTCCAATAGTGTCCAGTGCCTTTAAAGGCAAACCCTGAACTCATTTAACATTTTAAGTACATAATTAAATGCATTGACACTTGACAGGTAGAGCATCAGCAGAAGTGGAGGCATATTTGTTTGTATAGTCCAAGCAACAACTCTTTTGACACTGTAGAAAACATATGGACACTATGTCTTGGAAAAAAGTGAAAAACTCTGGTTACCAAACTGGTGCCATGAAAAAATCCAAGACTTAAACTTACTGGAAATGCTGTCAAAACAATTTAAAGGCAAACCCTGAACTTAAGTACACAATTTAACTCGCACTGACACTCGACAGGTAAAGCATCGGCAGAAGTGGAGGCATGTTTGTTTGTATATATGCCAAGCAACAACTCTTTTGACACTGTAGAAAAAGAATACCCACTCATCTGAAATGGGAAGTTTTAGGAGCCCAGATTCATCGCTATTTATTATGGTTTTGTTATCAATCACTGACTACCCCACTACATGATGGCTTTTGTGTAGAGTTGTGTGTAATCTGATAGGGAGATTAATGTCAAACAAGGGATGTGGACAGAAGCTTTTGTGATGTGGTCAAGTGGGTACTTGCTATGATTGCTATGATGGATAGCACACTTTAAACAACCTGTTCTCAGATTATGGAATAACCGTTTGACCATAATATTTGACGCTATTCAAGTTGACAGTTCCATCCAAAATCATACCATTTTTATCCAAGACCAAACCATTTGGGCAAGAAAAGATGATAGTGAAGGAATTAAGACACATTCTAACCAAACTACCTATGTTGAAGAGGCTACTTTAAAACCGAACATGGAAACGTTTCCACACAACAAACAAAACCGTGTAGCCTACATTCTACTGCACATGTTGATGTGTAGACCTGAGACCCTGCCCCCATCAACTTGGGTCATGGAATGATCAAAATGTTGGCTGTGGTTTCTGTGGCAGCCCCTAAGCTTTGGAATGCGCTACTGTTGCATGTGTACAAAGCAAACGGAAACATGCTTCTTATAAAAATAAAATGTAATTTTTAATTGCGGAATTGAAGTGTTTTTTTTATGGTTTTGTTCCTTTGTGTCTTTTGTTTTGTCTTTCTTCTATTGTTACCTTGCCAGTTAGTTTAGATTCTTTTCAGGTAGGGTTAGAGGAGTCCCTCTCCTGAAGAGATCAAAGCATTATTGATGCCAGCAGAGATAGGCCTATATGGTGTAATAAGTAACTTTTAGTTCTCTGTTGGACAGACATCCATACTGTGGTTTTAGCAATATGGCCTTAGCCCAATTTCATTGAGCTGCTTAAAGGCAGTGGACACTATTGGTAATTGTCAAAGACTAGCCTCCACAGTTGGTGTATCTCAAGATATGCATAAAATAACAAACCTGTGAAAATTTGAGCTCAATTGGTCGTTGAATGTTGCGAGATAATAATGAAAGAAAAATAACCCTTGTCACACGAAATTGTGTGCGTTTAGATGGTTGATTTCGTGACCTCAAGTTCTAAATCCGAGGTCTTAAAATCAAATTCGTGGAAAATTACTTCTTTCTCGAAAACTATGGCACTTCAGAGGGAGCCGTTTCTCACAATGTTTTGTACCATCAACCGGCTCCCTATTACTCGTCACCAAGAAAGGTTTTATGCCCACTGCCCTTAAGCAGAAACTATCGCATAATTGTCTGCTGAACCAAAATGAGTAGATACCAGTCACAATTGTACATGTTACATGGCAGTTTAGCTGGTAAACTTGTTCATGTAAGCATAACTTTTTTATGCTTTAGCAGCTCTGTAGAAATTGGCCCTGGTGACCAGTCTTTTGTCTTTGTCTTTGTATTCCATTTTGTGGATGTGTTTTGCGCTTTTGATCTTTGGTATGTAAAGGGCGCAATCTAAATTTGAAATATTATTATAGCAATATGATTACGATGTCTCCCTTAATGCTCCTTTATTAATTCATGTTTTTTTTTTTTTTTTTTTACATCTCAGCTGGGAAGCATTTTTGGACTGCTTGCCATCGCTATCAACATCATTTTGAACGGCATCATCAACCCATCTATGTTCTTCTCTCCATGGCAACTGTGGTTTGCCAGTTTCATCTTGCCACTGCTTGGCTACGGCTTTGGCTACCTGTTGGCTTTCATCTTGCGTAGACCCCACATTGAGTGCCGCACCATCTGCTTTGAAACGGGCGCGCAAAACATCGGCTTGGCGTTGACGCTCATCCTGGTGACATTTGCGGATGGCGATCTCTTCCAAGATATGCTTGTCTTCCCATCTCTCTACGGACCTTTTTTAATTCTCCACGCTTGTTTGATTGTTGTGATTTACTTGATTTGGCAAAAGTGGCATGGACGGCAAGAGCAGAATGATTTACCCATCAAGGAGAAAGAGTCTCAGCGAGACGTGACATTGGAGATGCTCCCAGTTGAACCATCTAAGGAAGGGGAGGACTAAAATAGAATTTAAATAATAAACCACAAGGCAGTGTTGTAGTCAAGACCATGCAGGCAGTCCGAGACCAAGACCAGTCTTGATGGCAATATAACACTGTCGCAAGTTGAACACAACTTGCCCCACATTTGGTAGAAACATAAACCGCCAACACACGGAGATACTCCTGGTGGGTGAACCATCTAAGAAAGGGGCGGACTAAAAAAGAAATCAAATGATAAACCACAAGGCAGTGTTGTAGTCAAGACCATGCAGGCAGTCCGAGACCAAGACCAGTCTTGATGGCAATACAACACTGAATACAACTTGCCCCCACATTTTCAAAGAAATATTTCGTTTTTGTGTATGATAACTGGCTGTGTTTAGGGTTCAGAAACACTGTTTGTGCCTTCGAAAGTCATTGTGGTATTCAAGACCAGGCAGTCTGGGACCAAGACTGAGAACAACATCAGTCTTGAAAATACAACAATGACACATGGGAAACGGAGTGAGATTTAAACCAACATCCTCTAGAAACTTGCCACACTCTACAACTGAGCTGTTATCAGGGATGCCAGTTCTCGGGCTATTGCCGGAATTACGGCTTTTTCAAATTTTCTCCGATTTTTTTTCGGCGCTCTGTGTTTCATCTGTTTCATCTGGTTTCATTTTTTTTGATTTTATTTTTTTTCCTTTTGAAATTTGTGATATACAAAAACGGGAAATTCGAGACTAAAATCAGACTATGTCTGCCTTTTTTTTGCAAGGGGTGGGGGGTCACAATTTTCTTTTTCTTTATGTTTTAATAAAATAGTGCTGTTATGTTTTTTTATATAGTTTTTTGGTATGAGGGAGGGGGGGGGGCGGTGACCCCTTTTCCTTCAAAAAAAATTTTTTTTAGGCTCTGAAGGAAAGAGCCACTGGCATCCCTGCTGTTTTAACTTATATGCTGGCAGTGTCCCTGTGTTTTAATTTACTTTCTAAGCCTTATCTTTTAAAACCTGTATAGATTGTTTCATCTCAAATGTCAATTGTAAAAATTGTCTTTTCTGTTTTATTATAGGATTTTTTTACCAATAACCAATATTGTTACCAATAACTGTTTCAGTCATTGACCAGTGATTAAACCATATTGGCCAATTCAACCAAATCAGGTAATGGTTACAACTGCCTGAAGGTTTTTTAAATTGAAATTTATACTATTAAGTATAATATAACTGACATACAGATCCTTGTCATTTGATTTGTTTAAAGGCACTGGACACTATAGGCAATCACTCAAAATAATTGTTGCCATAAAAAAAACTATTGGTAACTAGCAATATAGAGCTGTTGATAGTAAACCTTGTGAGAAATGGATCCCTCTGAAGTAACATAGTTTTTGAGAAAGAGGTAATTTCACACTCAGATAAAATAAAATGAAACTTTTTTTATGCATCTCAAAGAACACAATGTAATGTAACAAGGGTGTTTTATTCTCTTGCAAAATCGATAACTGATTTCACAGGTTTGTTATTATGTTTGGATAGACCTAGCGGGAATACTGGTCTTACCAAACATGTCCAGGGGTGGGTTTCACAAAGGTAGTCCTAACTAGTCCTAGGCAATGCTAAGAGATAGGACCAGTCCTAAGTTAGGATGAGTTACTGGTCCTAACTTGGGACCAGTCCTATCACTTAGCAGTCCTATCTCTAAGTTAGGACTACCTTTGTGAAATCGACCCCAGTGCCTTTATATTTCGGATTTGATTTTGTTTTAAAGTTTTGTATCACCACCTGTAATCTTCTAGACCCACTACTCATTTAAAAAAAAATATTTCGTTTTTTTGTGCATGTTCGTACTAGACAAAAAAGGTGAATGGTCAAGTTTCTAAAAAATGAGTACAGATATGATCCCCAGTCACTGGATATATTATAAATTATAATGGACCTAATTTGTCTCAAAGGGTCTTCAATACCCCACAAGTATTTGCTCATTAGATACCTTTGTGAAATTTTTAATGAAATAATAAAGAGCGAAGTATTTTTTATGAGGAATTGTTTTTATGTTTAATTGTCAACAAGATTTCTAAATGAAAATCTCTACTTAAAACGAGCTTGCCTGTATGAGGGCGCTGGTAAGATGTTCCCATAGAAATAGAATTCTATGGATGTTCCCAATAATTTTTGTGAATGTTGTCGAAGACAGTGCACGAGCAAACAAAGGAAACCCTAAAACAAATACAAATTGGAACCATGTATGCAGTTAATAAGACGAGGTACATTTAACCAAAAATTTACTTCACATAAGTGAATTCTACATAAAAAGATAGACAATTGCTGTTATTGTTGTTTCCATAGTGTATAAACAGCTTTCAAAAAAGTTCGCCACTCGTTGTGGTCACCCCGCTCGATTAATGCTCCAACAAAGTGAATGTGGTTTACTTATACCATGGAGGAAGGAAATACTTAATATTGTTCATGGTTTTTTTTTGTGAAAAAATATATTCGTAAATTCTTGTCTTTGCGATTAAAACATTATGCACTTCAGGAAAAATAAATTGCTACCCAGAACTTTCACATGCTAATGCTACATCAACATATTCTTGCGAGGTGTGAAATCAACTATGAACAAATTATCTAAAAAACAATTGATAATAGGTCTGCACTACACATTCATTAGACCGCGGTAGTCTCCTGATGGACGTGTGTTTATTCTGGAGCTTTGATAATTATTCTTTGATAATGGTGTTTGTGGACCATTGATGTGATTAGATCAAAGACGCGCGTTACGTCCAGTACACGCGCCATCAATATAATGCCACCCGAATTATGTTGTACGATAAAATACTATAGAAACTAAAGATTAGACCTTTTCGCAAATACTGGGGCGCGCGCGTTAAGCTTGGAATTAGGTGCATTGTGGTCTAGCTGGTATCCAAATTTGATCCATATCTATCCCACAATGCACCTCATTCAACAGTCTGCGCTTGCGCATTGGTATTTGCGATAAGGTCTATGGGTGTCGACCCTAATGGCAAAAGTGGCCCGGTGGTTTGCACACTCACATATATATAGATTTGTGTACACAACGGTTGTCTAAACAAAAAAGACCAGACAATGGGCGAACAAAGAGAATTGTCTCAATTTAATCGCGAACGCATGTGTGACTACAGTAAATAAAACCCTTTCACATATTAAATAGACACGCATCAGATTTTCCAATTCGCAATTTCCGAAATAGCTACCGCTGAATTGGACAGTGTGATTTATCCTAGTCTTTCTAACTTACACTTCCGATTTTATATACTCTCATTTGTTGCGAAATTGCGAGAAAAGTACATCTCTTAATCATTAAAAGTCTATATAAAAGGCCTTAGTAATAGGCCTAAATGGTGTTGACAAGTGAAATTATTTTATTCAAAGTCTTTCGCTCAAAGAATTTGTACCACACTAAAACTTAACACCATTTGCACTCAAAAAGGAGCGCCGTGAACTTGACAATAAATGTTGTGATTTTTTTAACTTTTTTTTTCGGTGTGCACGGGGAGGGTTTTCACAGAGTTTTCTCCATGCAATTTTCGAGTCATCGGTGCAACTCGAATATGATGTTGTCGTAACGCCCATCATGACACCCGTGAGCACGAGTTTGGTCGTTTTAACATCGAGAAGAAAAGTTCCAGCAAAATGACCAGATAGTTTTAGATTATTTTATTTTTTACGAATGACAATAATTAAAATCATTCTCATTAGTAAAAGAAAAAAAGAAAAAGAAATTACAGTGGGATTCTACATCCATGTATGGTTGCTCCTTGCGTGTAACTTTGCCACTGCAGTGCATGGCTAATCCCACTTTAGTTCCACTGTGCGCTTTCATCATGGAGGAAGGAAGAACAACCCATTGTTTAAAGTTGAGTGATAATTAACAAAGGCAAATCAGTTTTCGCTTGCTTGAAAAAAGCAGTACCCGAACCACTTGTTTAGCAATTCAACTATTTTAATGAACTGACCTTGGTCACACTAAATACTGAATGGATGTTCGCCATGGTCGATCACACAACTTACATGGACCAACGCCATGGTTTTGTGAACAATACGCGACTGTATGAAAAAAATATCAGTGTGGAGCCAGCTGGTGGGATCGGATGAATGACATTCATTTCCATATTAGGAATAATTATTCAAGTGACGTTTTGAGAAAGTTGGCTCTGATTGGTCTAGTGTGCCGCCCAGGTACCACTTGTCTCAGCATCGGGAGGTTAGCGTTTGTGCGCAACAGCTAGTAAAAGTAGTGACCTCTAGTACCGGAATGCGCAATTCAGAGGACTGTGATGTGCGCGTGCGTAGTTTCAAACACAACTTGTTTCATATATCCAAAAGTGCGCATTTTTATTGCAACACGCAGTTTGCTCACGCAAACTCCCCTCAATATAATCGTATCTGCGCGCATCTGAGGTACGCGCGCATCTCCACGCCCAAAATTTGTGTTGACACAAAAACGTAAACCCGCGCCCAGTAGCAGCATCAGGAAGGTTCAATTCAACACGTCAGTAATCCCATCTCGACTTTGTAAAACATTTTGTGATAAGAATTTGCCGTGAGAGAACCACCTTTGTGAAGTGCCACTACTTCTTTTCATTTGACAACCGCCAGGTAATACCAGAAATTCAAGATGGGTGAATGGCAACATGGAATCTTTGGATGTTTCGACAACATCGGCCTGTGCATTTTCTCTTGGATCGTACCGTGCTACACCCACGGCAAGACGGCCGAGTCACTGGGCGACGACTGTCTGCTATGTGGCCTGGCGCTTTTCGTGCCGCTCCTAAACATCTACGCCCTGATCACCACCAGAGGTAAAGTGAGGGAAAATAAAGGCATCGAAGGTGGTATCGTTGGAGATTTGTTGATGATCTGCTGCTGTGGAATCTGTGCTTTGGTTCAGTCTGCTAATGAGATGGGCGTGCAGACACCCCTCGGAGCTGCACAATCTATTGCCAGATCGTAATTTTTCTGAACTTTCTCCCTGCACATTTCCACTTATTTTTGCTTCAGTGCTTCAACACCAAACGGGACAAAACATGGCGACAGGCTGATAAGGGCACCGTCACTAAAAGACCAGTACTACTGACCATCTAACTATTTCAACTCGACAAGCTAGCTAGATTCAACTGAAAATTGATGTACTAATGCTTATCCTTTAAAATCAAACCCAACCATGCCAACGGCGAGAACTATTTTCGAAATCACAAGCCCCCGGCCTTCCTTTCGTCGTGGACTGCTGCTGCTGTCAATTCAAAGCTCACACATTAACATATTGTTCACGGGATCACCATTAATTCGTCAAGCTTGACTGACTTAAAGGAAATAGAGGTAGGCATATTAACTTCAACTCTGACAATCAGCACCAGCAAAAAAAGTTGACTACGTCTGCATGATGTTGAACCATTGGCTAGTTTATTTTGAGTACACAAAACAGTGCAACTCAACAACAGTACTTATTTATACTTGGCACAATTGAACAGTCACTCAACAAAATTTCTGAGATTTTTGTCGACACTACACGTAACTTCTGAGAGAGAGGAGCCAGGACTTCAGGAGGCCTAGATTTTTGAGAGCTTATGCTACTTACACCCATGCTTACACACTGCAAATACACCAGGATGGCTAAAACAACAACCATGGATGGAGCTTTGATTGGAAGTAAACAACAAAGACATACACATGTTTCATCTTTAACGCCACTGAACTCTTTGTTGCAAACATTGATCGTTGCATCATACCCAACCAGAAACAATGACAGTTTATGTTGTGGATAACAACACTTAATTCCAAGACATAGGCAATTCAGGAAGTTGTCATTTTGAATAAATGAATACTTGGCAAACCTGAAGGAAAAGTTTCCGTATGGCGCCACCACTTTTTCATTCGAAATAAAATAATATAGTATCTCATTTACCTGATTGAATGATATATCCCTTTTTGTAAAAATGAGTGAAAAAGTGGTGGCGCCATACGGAAAGTTATCCACCCTGAAAAATAAAATGGGTTTCTCATGCCACAGCCATTACAAAATGACAACTACCTGATAGCCTTGAAAGTAAAGTAAGCCGAAATTAGTACACAAGTCACAATGGGACGGATTACTGCCAGGCCAAGGCCTTGGACTGGAGTGTATTCCTTCTTTAAACTTATCTATAAAGACAAGGTTCCATTTGTTTCTTTTCCAAAAGATTGTCTCAAAAGCATCAACAAAAAGTGAAGACCTACTTTTACAAGGAGGTCACATTCATGCTTACTTACTCCTGATCCTAGTCACTTGAGAATAAACCAAAATTAGAAGGGGTTGGTGATATTCGGTTAAGAAAACAAAAAACAGGTTATTGCTCTCTTACATTCCAAAAAAAAAAGAGAATATTGTATTAGCTGATGGAGACGTAGCCCTGACAATAACAATAACAACATCTTCAAATTTCACAGGACAAAAAAATACATCTCATCATCTAAAATCAGTTGGTCAAAATTTGGCTCTTCTAAAACTGTTGTCATGTTTTTGAAATTCATTGTCACTCCATGCGTTCATGTTCATTCTGAAACAAAAATGGATGCATGTTGAAGAAAAAGAATGCCCAATTGTAGAGAGGCATGTGTAGCAAGAATACAACTGTTTTATGTACTACTAGTTGAAATTATAGAAATTGTGTAACTTGCAATGTTGGATATAATTACGCTTGATGCTTATATACATGTAGCTGTGTAGTACAATTGAAATGTTGAACATCTGTTGAACTCTTAAAATTTGTTTTGATGCTTTTCAAAAGTTTGCCTGTGATTGCAATTTTGAATCTGTGACAACTGAACATTTTCGCATTCTTTGATAGAATTTTGCTGAAATACCATTTCACTGAAGAAGGCTCAGTGGACTTGCCAAGCTTTCTTTTTCACACACCTTTTTTTATGATAAATTGTGAAATGATAATAGACAAATTTCTGCTCGTACTACGGTAGATAAAATTGCTTTTATAATCTCAGCACACATAACACTGGCTGTGTGTTTTAGTTCGGAATTTATAGCTATTGGACATAAATACTTTGCGAGAAACATAGTACCTCCATGCAATGTTTGTTTCTTAAGGCTGAAGTGTAGAAAACTATTTAGCTTTGGCCAATCATGGTTAGATTTTACAACTCAAGTGTATGCTTCGTGCATTTTATCTGTGCTCACTGGATAGCACTAAAGAATTTTAGTGGAGCACTGACAAAAATTGTGTTTGGGGCAGTTTGGCCAGGAATTGCTCACATAGATGTACTCGCATTTCAGAAGTTTATTTTCAAATTCTGTAGTTTACACTCACAGTGATGCTACCTTTAATGCAGAACGTTTTAAAGTGATATGCCTTAAACTCTACATTTTTTTAAAAGAAACAAGAAATGGTATTTGGTACTCTATATTTTACTTGTGGTACTTTTTATATTTTCATTTAATTTACTCCATATTATATATACTGACACCATGTTTGACACTGTTGTTAAAAGATGTGTGTATCAAAGATGCATGTGTAGGTACAATAGGTACAATGTATTGGCAGTTTTGGGGATCAGGGCTCGATTTCACAAAGCATTGCAGTTTCATCACAAGCCAAACTATCCGTATCACCATAGTGATTTGTAGGGTTACAAAACACTTAGCAACTAAGGCAGATTTGCAGTTGACATCATTCTTGACTCTTTGTGAAATCGATCCCAGTATGCAAATGAAATGTCCTTGTTGTTTTGGTTTGGTTTTTATTTTTGTCCAGTATTAAATTTGTGTTTGAGGACCAGTGACTGAATTATGTCGTTCAAGTATGAATACAAATTTATTACCCATAACAAATCTGGGGCTGGACCAATTCTGAAGCTGCTTACACCTGACTAAATTTGCTAAGTAAGAATACAAGTCTTACTTAGCAGCTGAGCAAGTAACCAGGCAATTTCTCAAACGGTTCACAGCTTACTGAGCAAATGAGCTTGCCAGATGTCTAGTCGGGCGATAATTTATGTTGGTAAAAACAGCTCTTCATATTTGGATTAGTTTGGTTTGATGACAGAGTTTGTATTACAACACTACTTTTATTGACTGTACAAGAAAAGGTCCGTTAGTCAAACATGTAGTACATTGAAGATGAAGGGGATGGGACAACTTTTGGGGAAATACAAACAGCCTAGTGTTTAACCATATAACCATATATGTTTGATCAAGGAACCGACTGACCCTAAATTGATGTTTTATTTTGTTCCAGTGTGTGAATGTTATACTATAGAACTGACTTGGAAGTGCTCAATATAATATGTAGACTAGAGGAAAATAACCCCAAAACAAACAACTCATATTATTTGTGGTATTTTGATCTAAAAACATGACCCCAAGTCATTTCTGGAGCGGGACCCTAAATAAGATTTACACCACTGTGGTATATCATCAGGGGTCATTTTGGAAACATCTTGGGCGAGACCAATCCTACATTACAACCTGTGAGTGATAGCATTTTTTCCAACTCTGGAAAATGTGTGTTTTTAACTTTGCACTCGCTTTGTGAAAACAAAACATTATCTGTTTGAAAATGACTGTTATAATATTTAGGTAGCTTTGTTCCTGTGTTCAAACAGACTACCATTGGAATAAAAACAACTCAAAACATAAACTACTATAGAAACCGAGACACGTCTTACATCATTACCTTGCATGTTGTAACCTCAATACCTCCCCAACTCAAAATGAATTCCAAAGTGTGTTGTTTTAGATATAGTACTTGGTGTCTACAATAATAAATGCCTTGTCTCTATTAGTTTTCACTAAACAAAAACTGTGGTCTTTCAAGTTTATTCTTTAATTTTGTGTTGTTGTATTGTTTTTTAGAATTCCCCAATACCCCCATGTAGTTGGTGGTGACCATGGGGTATAGAATTATCCATGGCCAGACAAAGTGAAATTAAATTCAACCGTGGAGGGAAAAACAACCTGAGAAGAAAGTATAGGGCCCTTACAATTACACGTACAAAGGACCTCATGACACAAGGCAACTTTTACTGATTACATCCATAATTCATACCAATTCTCATGAGTACCGGTTCAGGCTGGAGTTGCATAAAACATGATCACTTTCATGTTCTAAATTGTCATATTAATTGAAATTGGATGGTGTGTTTGTGGAAATCTAAAGGAAGGGAAATATAGGCTACACCCTGAAAAAAGAAAACCAGTAAAAACAACACAGTGTTGTGTAGGCTACTTTCTTCATAAATTTTTCATAATACCCCAGTTGCATTTGATATTATTACAATTATGCCTCAAAAAATTATGACTTGCTCTTGTCTAAAAAAAAAATAAAAATAAAAAAATGCTGTAAACTTTCTCGATCTCTGGGAAATTAGTGGGGAAAACCAAGGTGTATTCACAATCAATGTAGCATGCATAGACACATTTGATATTATAATAATTGTGCATCATAAAATTATGATTAGGTCTAGTCTCAAATGGATGGAAACTTTCTCGCTCTATTGGAAATTAGTGCAAAAAGTTGTGTTCATGATCAGTGCAGCGTGCATATAGAAGCATTTGATATTCCTACCTCCATGTTACAATTATGCATAATAAAATAAGTATGACTAGGTCTAATATCTCAAATGATGGGAAAGTTTCTCGCTCTCTGGGAAATTAGTGGGGAAAAAACAAGGTGGGTTCGCAATCAATGTAGCATGCCATTCAGTGAATCATACCATGATCATCATAAAGCATACAGTAGTCACTCCAAAGTATGCGCGCAGCATATAGTAGATGGTATAATATGAATGCAGGTTGCTGGGTCGCAGTGTGCTGGGTCGCACCCCCATAGAGCAAGGAAGGTCGCGTATGCAGTACGCTGCGATTCGCTCTTCGTAGACTATTTTGCATAAAGTGAAACCCATGTGTTTGTATGCTGCTGCTGGGTTGGGTGTGTGTGGCGACCTTCAATGAATTCCTGACATTCGGCATCATGTATAGTTATGCGTTTTTTACGCTGTCACACATACAGGCAGTATACACATTGTAAAAGTTATGTACAAACTACAAGTACTTTGTACATTTCTACCGCCATGTTTGTACACGACATCTACAAAAGTGGCCACACCTTGTTTTACTGAAGGCTTGAACAATAACATGACATTTATATACGCATTGCTTGGGTCAAATTGTGTTGTTTTTATTGCCCGGTTTGCATAAAGGGAACTCATATGAGAGTGTATGCTGCCACATGGGTATGCATATTAAACAAATATGGGTGTGTGCTGAAGAATATCATTCGGCATCGTTATAGTTCTGCATTATTACGCTGTCACAGGCAGGACACATTGTGAACGTGATGTACCTGTAGTACATCTAGGTCTACGTCTAGGCTACATGTATTTGCATGGAAATGGGTGAATTATTTTGAAGGGGTTTTGGAGCCCAGGGTTCGTGGCTGAAAACAAAAACTATGCCTCAAGCGGCCACACCCTACTGAAGGCCTCAACTTGTCACTAGTCTTTACATAGGGTCTAATGTTATATTGCTTTTATTGCCCGGTCCTTTTAAAGAAACTGGACACTACTTTGCATAGGGCCTAAACCGAAATTGACCTTCACCGAAAAAAATAATCCATTAGTTAGGCCGTGTCCGAAACGACGACTTCGGCTGCAGCTACGTCTAGATCAGCGCGTCTACCAGTGTTGAAGAATAGGCAGACGTGCGCGATCTAGCCGTAGCTGTAGCCGAAGTCGCCGTTTCGGACACGGCCTAAAAGTGATGTACATGTAGATGTATGCTAAGGCCGTGTCCGAAACGGCGACTTCGGCTACAGCTACGGCTAGATCGCGCGCGTCTGCCTATTCTTCAACACTGGTAGACGCGCTGATCTAGACGTAGCTGTAGCCGAAGTCGTCGTTTCGGACACGGCCTAGGCCTACATGTCGGTACATGACATATAGACATGTACATGTACATAATTATTGAATAGTGGCTGAATTATGTAGTGGTTGGGGAGCTCCGTTGAGGCCCCGTTTTAGCATGAGCGAAGGTCCGATCTTCCTCCATGGATGGCTGAACTTGCTTCAAGCGGCAGCACTGTGCACATTGTTTTTACTGTATAAAATATAACAATTCCAGCTATCTTCCATTGCCAGGTCCTTGCACTGGACACTATTGGTACATAGGCCTACACTCAAAATAGTTGGCTAAAACTTACTCTGTAACGAGACATGTAGAGCTGTTGATAGCCCTATATATGACTCTTCCTCTGTAATATGAAAGTGTAAAGACCACCAGGGCTAAGATGGTGAGTGAGAAACGGATATCCCCCTAAATAACTTAAGTTTTGTCTTTTTAGAAAGATGTAATTTCGCACTAAAGTACATGTATACTTCAGGCCTGAAACTTTTTAGGCATCTGTCCTGTATGCACACTATTTGTGCATCAAGTGTGTTTTTTCTTTAATTATTCTCTTGCAACTTCGATGACCAAATTTGAGATCGATTTTGAGCCCTGATGTTCACAGGTTTGTTATTTATGCATGTAGTGTTGGGATACACCAAATACTGGTCTTTGTCAATTTACCAAAGGGAGGTATCGTTCAACCCATGGAGCGTTCACAATCTCAGCTTATTTTACTTATTCGGAGAACCCGTTTCT
The DNA here is from genome assembly GCF_902459465.1 of Asterias rubens. NCBI lineage: Eukaryota > Metazoa > Echinodermata > Asteroidea > Forcipulatida > Asteriidae > Asterias > Asterias rubens. The sequence goes on along the minus strand of NC_047065.1, from coordinate 17,134,191 downwards.
ACCCGATACATGCATCATGAATAATGCAAGGAAGAATGGTGCTGGGTACCAGTACATCCTTGAATTATTGATGTTACATAATAAGATAGGGCCTATCAATGCATTGTTTCCCTTTTAATTAGATGACGATATAATTTCTACTCAAAAATACCCCTCACCCATAGAGGCCTATATCTTGAAGATCAGGTTTTAGCATACAATGAGTTGAAGGGAATGGTGCATGCACCCGTTCCACATAAACCCGTTTGTACCCGATACATGCAACATGAATAATGCAAGGAAGAATGGTGCTGGGTACCAGTACATCCTTGAATTATTGATGTTACATAATAAGATAGGGCCTATCAATGCATTGTTTCCCTTTTAATTAGATGACGATATAATTTCTACTCAAAAATACCCCTCACCCATAGAGGCCTATATCTTGAAGATCAGGTTTTAGCATACAATGAGTTGAAGGGAATGGTGCATGGCACCCGTTCCACATAAACCATTCTTGAATTAGAATTTGTCATTTTTATTTTACACGTTGGTGTTACATTATGGTCAACCAGCCTTTATTGTTTCTTTTAATTATTCACCTGCTATACAAATACAATTGTTCAAAATAATTGTTGGTATCAAGCAACGGAGAGCTGTTGATAGTATAACACATTGTGAGAAACGGCTCCCTCTGGAGTAACGAATATAGTTTTCGAGAAAGTAGTAAATTTCCACCAAAATATTATTTGAATTCGATGTTGAGACCTCAAAATATGATTTTGAGGTCTCGAAATCAAGCATCTGAAAGCAATCAGCTTCATAGACAAGGGTGTTTTCCTTCCACTTTCTCGCAACTTCGACGGCTAACAATATTGAGCTCAAATTTTCACATCAGGTTTGTTATTTTGTGATATAAATATGTTGAGATAACACGAAGTGCGAAGACTGATCTTTGACAATTACCAACGGTGTCCAGTGTCTTTAAGGGCAGTGGACACTATTATCATAAAACCTTTCTTGATTATGAGTAATGGGGAGAGGTTGATAGTATAAAACATTGTGAGAAACAGCTCCCTCTAAGGTGACTTAGTTTTCGAGAAAGAAGTACGAATTTGATTTCGAGACCTCAGATTGATAATTTGAGGTCTCGAAATCAAGCATCTGAAAGCACACAACATCATGTGACCATGATGCGACCAGGGTGTTTTTTCTTTCATTAATATCTCACAACTTCGACGACCGGGAGCTCAAATTTTCACTGGTTTGTTATTTTTTGCATTTGTTGAGATACACCAACTATGAAGGCTAAGTCTTTGACATCAACTACCAATAGTGTCCAGTGCCTTTAAGACCCGCATGTTGTTTTCTGCTCTCATCCCCATGACCCATGCTTAGAATGTAGTTACTAGACAGTGTCGCTGATAATCGATTAAATTTCATGAGATATAGTCCCATCCGTCTGAATAAAAAGTAATTGTATTGAGGAAATTCCCCAAACCTGCCAAGTCTAAATATGCATGCACGAACTAAGTTACGAAATATTACAAATCTCATGAAACTGTTTCGGTTTCCAGTCAATGGTTTCCTCGCCATGGTTAGGACCATGGTTTATGACCACGGGTTCCGCATTGATCTGTTTGTTTAGCATAGTTACACCATTGTTAACCATGAATACCCGTAAAGGGGGAAGTGAAATGGAATCAAACCTTCAATCACGTTAGAAAATGTTGAGGAAGGGGAAATGTTATGGCACATGTGATGACGTCACACGCGGCCTCTGCGTTGGCTGTCATTTTTGATGTCAAACTCTTACCCAATCATAGCTCTTGATTCACCACACTGAGGACTGTTTTGGGGCTCGGCATTGGGTCATTCTGCAGGTGATCTTCTAATGGATATGCGACCTAAATATTTTAAGTACGCCGTTTGAGTCGGCACCCCCTTTACTTGGAAATTAAGGGTCAAAATTGGTTCATTTGTCAATCCTGCTTGTAAGATGCGTTTTCCATGATCCCCGTTTACTTAAGATTGCGATAGCATCATGATGCAGTGCATAAGTTTAATTGATCAATCTCCCATTAATATTTTGATTGTGAGTCAACTTGCATATATAAAGAAAAGTTTCGGTGCGTCGCCTTACTATGGAAAATCTGACTCATAAAACATAATGACGTCATGTGAATTCATGAAGCCTTTGTAAACGTCTTGTCATTGTATGGCTACATACATTAAATGTACACCATTTTTTTGTAATACCCCATTTTTCCAATGGTTGTGCAATTTTAAAGGCTGCTATTTCCTTGCTGTTCCAAGTGCTAAACTCGTGTTTGATTACATCCACTGAATTCGAAACAGGATATTACCATTTCTTCATCATGATTCATTTGCATGCTGTGGAGACTTTCGTGTTTAGAACACATTCTTCAATGAGATCAAATCCAACAAAGACTCTCTGCATGCCAGGATGCAACTGATGCTCTAAAATCTTGTTAAATTTGCATCGGGGGTTAATATTGCATCAGGGATTCATTTTGGTTTAACCCTTACACCAATTTTGTGTTGCACTGTACTCAGTACTTTCCCGAGTTCTGTCAATTGGGAAAAGCAATTGGAATAACCGTCAATATTAATAGTGTTTATGACTGATGGTCTCCTGAAATGAAAAAGCTACCATCCCTTCATAAACAATATTTGTTGTTGAGGAATCTTTCAGAAATAATTGTGCCCTGGGGTCGATTTCACAAAGAGCTAAGATTGATTTTAGCTGCAAATCAATCGTGTTGCTATAAGTAAAGGTGATGTCACAAGTCACAATACATATCACTATGGTAATTCTGACACAATTTTGCGATGATGAATCCCCCCAACCCCCCCCCCCCCCCCCATTTCATGAAGGCCGCCGTTCTAATTGTGACTGAAAGAAATTGATCAATATTCTCCATATTGTTGTCAATAAATAATACTGTGCTTTTACGGCTCCAAAATGCGCCTATGGTGTATTACAGTTTACAATTTGCATGTGCGGCTTCATTACTCTCACCATGGTTACGCCACTAGGTTACACAGTCTCCTGAAATCAACAACTATAAACAAATCCATTTATTTAACCCACAATGCAAACGACGATGCTTTCGGTTTGGCATATTTATTCCTGAAGAATATACTCGGTCTTTTCTTTGGTTATAAAAAGGGTAACGATTTAACGATGGCTGCCCATTGTGTTAAACGTTCACTAAGGTGGGGGTTTTGCAGGTCATGGGGGTGTGTGTATATTAGGAACTTCCTACATACCTCATCCCAGCAAAACACTGTCGTCAAGCCCGTGTATCGATGCTGTCACTCAGTTACTCTCTAAAAGCAAAGGAGTGAAAAGCACACTTGAAGAGCCATATGAGGGACAACTCTTTTTCGAGTGGTCTTCCATTCTTTTCGACTGTAGTTTGCATCTTTTTAGGTCATTTTTCACTCTGTCCTGGAGTGAAACCCCTTTAAAAGAGTGAAATAACCACTACTCTTTTTAAAGAGCCATATTATGCTTAAAAAGGATGGACAACTCGAATTAATGTAAAGAGTGGTGTTTTTCATTCTTTAACATTTAGAGAGTAGGCTTTAGAGCTATAGACCTTTGTCATAGTGCAGCCATCTTGAATTTCTCCCATTGATATCCATATTACCAAACCGAGGCTGGAAGAACAAAATAGTCTGGTTCCTTTTTTGCAAAATGATTATTATCATTCATATTGTTATTCGATACAAGGAACATGACCAAGTTGGTGGCGGCATATAAACAGGTCTTATATAGCAAGGAGCAGACTTCCTTACTCCTGTTAAAGGCTATACCAGGATAGAGGAAGGATCTATAGTTCGGTTCTGTATTGGGATGTCAACTCTTGCATTCTTCGACAATTTTACAAATTTGTGGGCTAGTTTGACACCGATTCCGGGGAAACCGGGTCAGGTCCCCAAACCCATCACGGGACCCGGATCTGCGGCAAATTTTGACGTTTGTCGAAACTCAGTGTGTGTTTTTGTTTAGGCTCTATTATAGCGGAAATGAATTTCCTTTCAAATGAGAAAATTGTCCGACGCATAATATAATTGTTGATCCAAAAACTATGACAAGGGAAACCATGGCAGTTTTTGTAATCAGTTAGTGTAAAGAGTTATAGCCGTGACCTTAAGCAGACTAAAGAAAATACCATTCAGTTTTGCAGAAATTCCTTTCTTGCACTTTCGTTTTGGTGGAAATACATATTGTGCATACACCGTGCCAGTGTATTTCTTCAGCAGAGTTTGGTGACCTCGTCGGTGCATTCATTTCGGTGCATTTCGCAATCCCTTTGCGAACTGAGTGAACTGTTGTTGCCTTTTTCTCTTGTAATTTTACACCTATTAAAATGCAACAGGAAGAAAGCTAAGACAACCGGAAAAGATGAACACAAAGGAAACACCAGTGTTTGACGTTGACCATGGTTTTTACCTATGGTTGTACATGGTTTTACCACGCAGCACACGTAATCCTCTTAGGCTGTCCCATGGCCCCTCCCCTTTGAGGGTCTCCCTAATCATTATAAAAACAAAACAATTATTTCAAAACTGTTGAGGTATTATTTTTTAGAGATAGTGCTGCACGTGTTGCATGCCTACTTGCGGGCAGTGTTTTAGTTTTTTTTTTTTTAAAGTTTACACACAAAAATTGTTTTGCAGTCAGGAAGAATGTCATGTCATGGCACGCAACAATATTTAAAGATACTAAAAGTGACTTCTCTTTGTGCATTGTAGTATAGTCCTGGTCATCTTCTAAAATTAAACTGTCCCACAGAAACAATTCAGTGATCAACGATGTTTAACGAACTTGTGTGCTTTTCAAGACCTCAAAACCTATAATTCTGAGGTCTCGAAATCAAATTCGTGGAAAATTACTTCTTTCTCGACTCAAACTACATTAATTCAGAGGGGGCGAGCCTTTTCTCACAATACTATCAACAGTACGCGTTTACCAAGTAAGGTTTTATGCTAATATTTATTTTGAGTTTACCAATACTAGTGTCCACTGCCTTTAAGTTTCAGACCAATTAGCAACCAGAGCTTCTCAAAGCATGGGTCAATGGAGGCTCCCTTTTCCTTTTTTGTATCCACCACCATACTATCCATGCTAGTCAACCACTGGCTTTTACCTCTAGAGCAAGCTACGATAGAGTTCTTATCTCGGTGCCTCTTTAGACTTGATTTCAAGTGGTTATTCCGCTGCATCAGCCACGAAAACCCTAAAAATCACGATCACAGACTTGGAACCAAGTCTATAGTGCCATCCCCGTATATATACATTTTTTGTAAAATAAATCACTAGGGGTTGTATTATGACTATATGCAATGTACATGACTGGTGTAATGTGCGGGGCTATAAGCCAGATAAAACAAAATGTTTGGTAAACATTTTGTCTGTATCCCCCGAACCAAACAGTGCACTTCTAAAGAGTCCTATAAGTGTCCACCATACCTCAAAAAGGCTATATGACTACTATATACAACATGCAGCTCGGACTTTTAGGGCGGTGACCGAGTAAAATTGTCAGGCACTTGCATGACCCCAACTCCACACACGCTAAATCCGTCGCCGCGGCATTGACACAAGGTTACAACTCTGCATGCGTTGTTGTTTTAGACTTTCTCACAGGGTTGTTTTTTCATAATCAAGTTAAGTCGCAAGCCAAGTCACTTGTCAAGTCACAAATCATTTCTCAAGTCAAGTCACAAGCAATGTTTGCTCAACGGTCAAGTCCGAGTCAAGTCAAGTCAATTTAAACTTTCGCAAGTCATGTCATGATTTAAGTCACATAATAAATGTCCCGACATGATAGGCCTATTTATGTCAAAAGTCGAAAGTATTGTAGGAACACGTTGCCTTGGATCGGTCGAGTTGGTATTGAAAAAGCGTTTGTAACTGGAAAGATGTTGCATGAGTTCATACAATGATCACAAACATGCCTCGAAATTGCACTGTTTTCCTTTTACCTCGTCAACTATACACGGTCGGTGGGCGTCACTAACCCCCCTTGACTCCCATAAATGGCCTACCGTGTTAGTTCGCACGTAAAAGGAAAACCACGCAATTTCGAGGCAAATTTGTGTGGATCATTGTATTCTACTTTTAAAACATCTTTCCAACCATATGCATTTTACAACAGACGGTTATAAACGCTTTTTATAGACCAACTCGTCCGATCCAAGGCAACGTGTTCCTTTAGTACTCTAGAATATTTTTCATTCAAACAAATATTAGATGTTCTCAAAATAATGTTCAACAAAAACGTGTGGGCACACGAATCTTCCAATGACCTATAGCTGCTATTATTTTACTCATTTTACTGAAATTCGTTTCAAGAGTTTTGATCAGCGAGTTTAGGATATGGCTGCATGCATGATTTGTTTGGTGTTTGGCCTACGTCGCCTAATTCTTGCATCTTTAAATGATATTTCACACAGAGCAAAACACAGCTAATGACAACACACAACAGTCAGACCAAAAAGAACCAACCCCACACCCATAATCCAAATGTATTTTCTTTGCATGGGAGCCTTGCTTGATATCCATGCTTCTTACATGGGTGTGGCATGTTTCATACGTGTACACATGTACATTTGCTATAATACGAGCTCCATGGAGGTACACGAACTGCTTGTAATTGCAATAACACATCACCTCGAGATCCCACATGACGTACATCGTCATGTACACGCATAGTATAGTAGGTTCTACTTGGCCCTTACTTGAGTTGGCATGACAAAACAGCCAACCCCAACAATTGTTTTTGTAATAATTATAAGATCATTTTCTAGATAACTTTAGGGAATTTGTTTTCACATTTCAAAGTTTCAAAGGTATGCTTTGATGTGAATATTATCTCGACCACTTTTTACACTTTTGCCCCGTAGCAAACAACAGAAAATAATATCTGTTATACTTGCTTTTTTTCTAAATTTAATTTTCAAGTTGGGCTGTTTTTATATAGTCATAACACTTTCTTCTAGAGTCACATTGGCCTTTAGAGAATGGACCATTCACGTGTGGTTGAATATGTAAACAGCGTTGTTTTGGGAGTAGGACTTCATTGAATACGGTTATCGTTGACATAACCTCAACGTGTTTTTGGTATACTATTCTTATGTCATCATAAGCAGCATGCCACCTTGTTGTATGACCTTGATTTTGTGTTGAAGGGGTTCTACCGATAGGCAACAGTAAACATGGAGGTGGCAGTAACCAAGCTGCTGTACTTGTGCCACTTAAAGGGATCGACACGTTGCCTTGGATCCGGGGAGTTGGTCTAGTGCGTTTGAAACCGTTTGATACAAAATGCATATGCAATTTGTGTCAAACGATTTCAAAAGATGTTTTGATCGCAGTAGAACATAACTTCGGATGCACAACAAAGTATGCCTCTAAATTGCATGTTTTTCCTGACGCCGTGATCAAACTAGTACGCGGCACAATTTGTGGAGTCCACAAAATGGCCGACCGTGATAACGGTTCTCGAAATTTAAAACATCTTTATAACCATGTGCATTTTGAACACTAGTTAACAGAGTGGTATTGATAACGATATTCAAACATTAAAAACTGTATACTCTTTCAGCTGGGTTTGCCTGGGAGTTGCATATTTCAAGTACACGCGTGTTTCTTAATTAATACTTATCTTCAAGATCATGGCGGGGCTTCATCCCTTATTTTCTTGACTGACTATACGGCTACAGCTTTGGTTTCTGCTTCAGAGTATAATATAGCAGTTTTAGTATAAGGTCTAATTACTCTTCATGCATGTGAATATTGCTTTAGCACCTCTATGTCCAATAGTGTTACTGATAATATTATACAGCGAAATGTATAGACGATGTCGAGCTGAATTATGCTTTCCTCTCCGGCAAAATTGCAATGATTATTGCGTTAAAATAATGATTAAATTAATGAGCATAGCTGCAGCTGTATAGCCTTGGTAGGCCTATCTATATGCATGGCAATTAGTCACTTGAAATCGACGGTGTTAATTTGCAATGCCAATTTCTGATATAATTGGAAGGAAGTTTGTGATGGCAAAGTGCGGTAGTCATTGTTTATAAAATTGAAACAGTGAAAACATTGACAACATTTTTCTCAATCTATCTGACCATAATAGAGCTATATAAAGCTCTAGAGCAATGATTGCTCGCTTTACTATAATATACCATAACGGTTCTTAATGAACTTCAGATGCCGCAATGTTCTGTACACACCAAAATTGTCACTATCGTAAATATATAATATATTCCTTTTCAATAGGGAATTTGTTTTCAAATCGATTAAAAAAAGGGAATCTTTGTAATAAATACAAAATCAGAAAAATATTTGAGGATGGCAATTCTATACCACAGGGGTACAATACGCTCGGGCAACCATTCGATCTCGCTGAAACATGAAGGGGACGGTAATTTAGTGAATGTCAAAGTCTATAAGTGTAAAAATTAACGAGGTTATAAGCCTACATCTTTTTAAAAACTGACAGAACCTTGTTATTTACAAAGCCGCGTATTCTAGAACCCCAACCATTTCTGTAAATCAAATACTTTAAGGTCGTGACTTTTAGGGATGGTTGAGTGTGCCCTGATGGGGCCGTACCTTTATCACGCTGTCACCATCTTGTTACTATGTTCCCTGTTTCCAAATTCCAATTCTAACATTACGCATGGCACCAGACTATTATTTCGTCCCGGGCCTTAAGCCCGGTTCATACTTCATGCGAATGCGAATGCGAAGCGAATCTTGACGTGAATTTGACGTCACACCCTCCTTTCGCAGCGATTATTCGCAAGGGAGTAGAGGGCATACTGCTGCGAAATGTTCGTTGCGAATTTGTGACGTCAAGATTCGCTTCGCATTCGCATTCGCAGGAAGTATGAACCCGGCTTCAGTTTGGTTGAAATGGAGTAAAATCAAGATTACCACACCGTGATAAAGGTTTATTGACTTCCAAAGGCTCACAAGCGTAGGGCACCTTTTTTCAAGATGGAGATGAACGGTTTAAATACCGTCAAGTAAAAAAAAAAGAAAGTTGAGTCGTCGTCAGATTATAGGGCAAATGTCACCAATTTCACAGGCCTTTATAATTTGTTGGTTGCATGCATAGGACCTTGGAATGACATGTAAACTAAACCACTCAGCTTACTAAACATAAGGCTAATTATAATACGTATACACAGTCGTCTAGTGTTTGCATTTTTAAGAATCTCGCAAACATGCCTCGAAATTCACGGTTTCCATTTACCTCGTCGACTAACACGTTCTGTCCTTTATGTGAGTAAATTTTTTGACCGTGTTAGTTCGCACAGTAAAAGGAAAACCACGCAACTGCGAGTCATGTTTGTGTGGACCATTGTGTTCTACTTTTAAAACATCTTTCCAACCATATGCATTTTATATTTAAAAAAAAAACAGATTAAAACGCCTTTTACAACTCGTTCGATCCAAGGCAACGTGTTCCTTCTATCAAAACGGGTACCACACGTGGAGCATCTCCATGGTACCACAAACAGGAACCTTGTTTTCATGGTGTTCTTTTTATACGTACAGCACCTTCATTTGGCCCAAAGTGTGGGCGCGGGAACCTGGCATTTTTTTTAATGACGTCATACAGTTTCGCTTTGCATTCAGAGCACTGGCATTCATCTCCCGGGGTAATTTCAGAACAGGGTCGGTTTACTTTTTTGGCGCGTATATTATTGCGATGTGCCTGGTTGCAGATCGGATCGTTTCTTATGAATGGCTTTTCTAAATTCTATGCAGGTGTAATACAGGAGAAGCTGCCCATTATCCTGCCCATTTTTGTTGTTATTGCGAAACTGCCCTTCGAGGGAGGCAATTTGTTTCCATAGCTACAATGCTTTGTAACAGTGTGTTTATACTTTGTTTGCATGTTCCGATCCACTGACTATTTATAGGACCGGTGCCAACTTGCATGCTACGTCCACTCCACGGTTACAGAAAGGCAATGGGACCACAAGCAGTGCATCTAAAGCAATTTTCACCCGCCTAAAGGCAGTGGACACTATTGGTAATTGTCAAAGACTAGCCTTCACAGTTGGTGTATCTCAACATATGCATAAAATAACAAACATGTGAAAACATGTGCTCAATCGGTCATAAAAGTTGCGAGATAATAATGAAAGAAAAAAACACCCATGTCACGCGAAGTTGTGTGCGTTCAGATGGTTGATTTCGAGACCTCAAGTTCTAAATCTGAGGTCTCGAAATCAAATTAGTGGAAAATTACTTCTTTCTCGAAAACTATGGCACTTCAGAGGGAGCCGTTTCTCACAATGTTTTATACCATCAACCTCTCCTCATTACTCGTCACCAAGAAAGGTTTTATGCTAATAATTATTTTGAGTAATTACCAATAGTGTCCACTGCCTTTAAAAATTTGTTACGTTGTGTTGATCCCCCCAATATTATTAAAAAATGCACGGTGACTATGTGATGGACTCACTGACTCACCAGAGTATATCACTCTCACACCGTATATTTTTATTTATTAATTATAATTATGTGCAAACAAGCAAATGTTGGAGTCGATCAATACGCCTCTTGGGATGTCTTTATCCAGTGGCTAATTTGCAACTGCAGCTTAAAGGCACTGGACACTATTGGTAATTACTCAAAATATTTAGTAGCATAAAACCTTACTTTGTATAACGAGTGAGGTCCGAAGTCTTTTAATTATTTGAGTGGGTTACATCTTTCTAAAATACTATGTTACTTCAGAGAAAGTCGTATTTCACAATGTTTTATACAACCAACAGCCCGTGCCTTATCCATGCTCATAAGTATTTGTGCTAACTGAAGTTATTTTGAGTAATTACTATGTCCAGTGCCTTTAAGTGCTACCGCGCACAAAGCAAAGTCTAATATTTACATAGACCTTTTCGCAAATACCGGGGCGCGCGCGTAAAACTTGGAATTAGGTGCATTGTGGTCTAGCTGGTATCCAAATTTGATCCATATATATCCCACAATGCACCTCATTCAACAGTCTGCGCTTGCGCATTGGTATTTGCGATAAGGTCTATACAAAGTGACCCTGTGTATCAGAAGCGCCCAATTTCTAATGGAGCTGCTTTTACACAGTTGTATTGCTTAGCAAATTTTTAGCAGGATAACAGGCAGAAATTAAGTATCTCGTGCGCACGAGATAATAAACAAAAACAAAGTTTTTTTGAGTGTCCCTTTAGGGGCCCCGTAGAAATGGTACTTTTGTGACATTGTATTTATTCTTTTCAGCATCATTTGGATGCGCTTTGCTTCAAGCTTTATCAGGCTGTGCAACATGTGCAATTTATGTCTTTAAGAACACTATATATTTTTGTTGGTAGATAGTTGAATGACCGTCCTGGTTTAAAGACAATGGACACTATTGGTAATTGTCAAAGACCATTCTTCGCACTTGCTGTATCTCAACATATGCATAAAATAAACAAACCTGTGAAAATTTGAGCTCAATTGATTGTCGAAGTTGCGAGATAACTATGAAAGATAAAAACACAGATGCTTGATTTCGAGACCTCAAAATCGAATTGTGATGTCTCGAAATCAAATTCGTGGAAAATTACTTGTTTCTCGAAAACTACGTCACTTCAGAGGGAGCTGTTTCTCACAATGTATTATACACTATCAACCTCTCCCCGTTACTTGTTACAGGTAAGGTTTCATGTTAACAATTATTTTGAGTGTGTGCCTTTAAAGGCAGTTGACACTATTTGTAATTACTCAAAATAATTATTGGCATAAAACCTTACTTGGTAAAGAGTAATGGGGAGAGGGTGATAGTATAAAACATTGTGAGAAACGGCTCCCTCGGAAGTGACGTAGTTTTCGAGAAAGAAGTATTTTTCAATTAATTTGATTTCGAGACCTCAAGTTTAGAACTCGAGGTCTCGAAATCAACCATAAAAGCCACAACTTCGTGCGACAAGGGTGTTTGTTTACTTCATTCATATCTCGCAACTTCGACGACCATTTGAGGTTTGTTCTTTTATGCATATGTTAGATACACCAAGTGAGAAGACTGGTCTTTGACAATTACCAATAGTGTCCACTGTCTTTAATAAAGTTCATTCAATGGACTCTGCAGCTGGAGCATTTTGTAAAATTGCTAATAAAAACAAAAAGCCGTACAAGTTCTTCTAGCTATTAGACACAGTCCCATGGCACCTTCCGACTGTGTGGCCTTGTTGGGTGTAATGAAGGAAAAAAAACGATTTCCTTCCGCGAAAAGGTCACGGACATTTTAACCTTTGTTAAAGGCTTTGGCGTAGACCAACGTGAAGGGAAGGAAGGTCAAGGCCCCTTTTATCATGGACGACTAAATCGATCCGGGATCCGGGTAAATTACTTTTACGTATAACACTCACTAATCGCGGCTCTCCTGTTGATTTGTCAATAATAATACTGGCTTCAGTGATGCAAGTTATGGGGTGAAAGGTTCGTGGGACTACGTTTGAGTTTAGATTTAGTACCCCTTTTACATATCACGTAATGGTTTACCGTAGGTGCTGTGGAACACCTGTGGGCGAACCCCTTCGTTTTTGCGATAAGTGCTCTATAGGTTGTTTTACGTGCTGCGTTACACAACACAAGGGGCCAACGGACTTACGTCCCGTCCGAAGGACGAAACACACCCTGCGCGCGCGCGCACATAGTTGCATCCCTGTGGATGCATCTTTTGCTTTTTGTTTTGTCCCTGTAGTTTAAAACCTCCCATTGCCTTTTCCACACAAAATTCCTTGTGGGGAACCCTATGTAGAGACCTTTTGCTTTCCCTTTCCTGCTTTGTTCTCGGTCGCCATAAGGTATACGTGAATAATTATGATCATACTGCTAAGAGAGCAGCCTCACTTCCGTATTTCCTTCTCTCGATGCGCACTGTGTTATTGAATTATTTACCCAAAAACTTGCATAGCCAAGGTGGTCGACCTTTGTCATTATGCAATAGCCAACACAGTGCCGTCAAAGTTGTAAAATAATATTTCTACCGTGTATTAGGAAAAGACTCAATTACATGAACACAATCATATTCCACTGACATTATTATAAGCACCTTGATATAAACATTATAAATCTCAAAATGCCGAAATAAAATCTCACAGAGGCGTCCCCGGGGTCGAGTCCCCCCCCCCCCCCCCTTCATTAAGTCTATTATTGCGTCCGCCTTGTGGAGGTCCAAGAAACGAACTCTGGTCCATGCCTCCCTGTCCAGAGTGGTTGTCGTTGGCATCCCCAACCCTCACTATATTTACCCGTTACCCCTATGGAAATCTCAATACATCCGATTGCATCTTCATTGTGTTCTGGGAATCTCAGGGACTCTTCAGGGGATTCTGTACAAGAGGTGGTGGGGTGTTGCTCTGCCACACATTTGGCGTGGTACAAACCACTTACAGGGTAGTAAACTTTAGGTTTACCATTTTTATAATTTGCATTAAAAATATCAGTGTTTACCAGTACCCGCAGCGCTTGCATTTAATTTCAATTGGGAGAGGGGTTCGGGGGGCCGATAATCCTATCTGAGTGAAAAAGGGAGGGGATGAACACTGATTTGTTATCCAGCTTCAAAGGAGTTGTTCACACACAGTACTTAAAGTTTGCAGAATTCTTCCTCCTCAAGACAGCTGGCAGACGACGTCCTGTCCTGAATTTGAAGTTAAAGTTTTCAAGGGTGGGGGACACAATATCGAACGTCCCCAAAAAATTGTTTCATGAAGCTCAAGTATTGCTATACCACACTGAAGAGCAATATTGCTATTTTGCTTTAGTTATACTAAACCCCTGTGTCCGTCCCTACACGTGACCCGAGTGCAACAATTTCATTATATCCCGGAAAAAATCCCGGTGGGACTTCCCGATAATAGGAAAAAATCCCTAATCTGCTTATCTTACCTGACACAATTGAGGAAATGTGATGGTTAATAACAAATAACTTGACTTGTTAAAACCAGTATTTCTTAGTAGAGCAACATTGTGTGATCTCAAGATATTGTCCTATGGTCTTTAGTTAAAAACCATTATTTTGTCCTTATAAAAAAACACTATGTGGCTATAAGCCCACAATGTTATAATATTTGTTATATTTTTCATTTATTTATAACAAAACCTGCCCACAGATGATCCCCAGCCAGCAAGCAATGACGACGATTATTCCATATAGGCTACTTAAAGACAATGGACACTATTGGTAATTGTAAAAATCCAGCCTTCTCACTTGGTGTATCTCAACATATGCATAAAATAACAAACCTGTAAAAATTTGAGCTCAATTTGGTCGTCTCTGTTGCAAGGAGACTATGAAAGAAAAAACACCCTTGTCATACAAAGTTGTGTGCTTTCAGATGCTTGATTTCGAGACCTAAAATTCTAAACTTGAGGTCTCGAAATCAAATTCGTTGAAAATTACTTCTTTCTCGAAAACTACGTCACTTCAGAGGGAGCCGTTTCTCACAATGTTTTATACTATTAACCTCTTCCTATTACTCGTTACCAAGTGTGGTTTTATGCCAATAATTATTTTGAGTAATTACCACTAGTGTCCACTGCCTTTAAGTGTGAATTCAGATTTTTCAGTGTTTTTTTTTTACCATGGAAAGAATCAGAAAAAAATGTAGTGCTATATTCCTCCCGGATAAACTTTGACCCGGATTTCGGGTCACGTGGGGGCCTGACCCATAGGTTATGACTCCTATGTCAGAATTCTAGAATTTGGTCGAACTGAAGATGAAGAAAGACTTGAAATCTCTTTTTTTTTGTAACTGTTTCTGTGGCAACCTGACCCCAATTGGGTCAAGCTTCCGTGTATTAACCCGTACCCGGGGTCACTCTGACCCAGGAATTGTTAGAGTGTTTTGTTTCACAAAGTTAATTTTGACAGTCTTTCAGACGGACATAAATCATTGTAGATGATTTGATGAACTTCATAACCTAAGATTGAAACTAATAGTGAAAAGTTACACCAATATTGAGTTTGTTTCCTTCCTAGAATAACAATACAATGACTTTGGGCAGTTCCGCATTACATCATTCATGATAACATTATACACGGTTTTGCTTTGAACATTGACAACAGGCCTACTGAGCGCGGAAGTATGTATTTATTAGCAGGATTTGAAACTTTGCATGGTGGAAATATGATATGGAAAAGTATGCGGTAACGCCATGTCATTTGACTATCTCTTATGAGTTGGGGTGGTGCTGAAAAGAACCGTTGGTTTCAACTCGACTTTTCGATTTTCTTCCTCCATGGTTGGCTCTATACGCTCTAATCGTCTTCTCCAGAAGACGATCAGGGCATAGTCAATTCATGGTTATTCCGCAAACCTTTCCATTGTATAATAATGATATCGACGCCATGCAAAACAAAAAAAGCTTGATAAAGGCATTGCGTGGACGCTACTGGTGATACTCAAAAGACTTTTTAGAGTGACGCTTTAATAATGGTAACGATCCCCCAAAAGAGAGCTGTTTACAATATTACAAAACATTGTGGGAAACGGCTCCTCTGTGAAGACACATAACAAGAGTTTTTGAGAAAGAGGCATAATTTCACTCAAATAATAAAATACTTCAACAGAAGTCCTTTTTATTATAATAGGCATGCAGATGAAAGTGTTTTTCTTCTTCATTATTCTGTTGCAATTCGGTTAACCAATTTTGAGTCCGAATGTTATCAGAGTTCAGTTATAAGTAAGAATACTGGCCTTTGACAATTACCAAAGGTGCTAAGTGCCTTTAAAATACAAAGTAACGATAGCGCTGGATGGAAGAACCAGAGATAGCTTTATCAATTATTTGTAGTCTATAATTGGCCCAACTAGCTCTATGGTCTAAGTTATTGCATCAATGCCCTTTAAGCCACTATAATTAATGGTGCGTGTACATATCAGAACTACAAGGCTCATTGCGAGCTGCATATTGTAATTCATTATTATAATAAAGTGAGTCAGCTATGCTGCTAAGAATGATGTTGATGGTTTATGAATATTTAATGCAAAACGCAAGGCACGGTGAGTAAAGGAACTACAACCATGGAGGGAAAATTTGACCGACACCCCTCTGTTCTTGATAGGAAAGATCGACCATATTGAATGTCATTATTTAAGACATCATGTAACAGTCCTCTATTTGAGTCAATATTGCCAGGGTGGCAGATGTTCGGCCCCGGAGGATCTCCCCTTCCCCCCCCCCCGGGACAACGATCGCGATGTGAGTAGAAAGTTCGTCTGTGATAGCGCCCTCTTGTGACTCACCTTCCTTCACTCAATGTTTTAACCTTTTACCACACGGTGGAAGTCACCATGTGGACGAGGTCCCCTATAGGCCGTAATTATGAATAATCAAATATAATATGGACAAAATCAAAATGACTATGGTCTATTTAAGGGTGACTAAAAACCAAAGCACAGATCATTCTCTTTGCTAAAACAAATAGGTTTAATGATGCATGTTTGCAATTATTATCAGCCGTCGATTTCACCAAACTCTCCTAACTTAGGATTAATCTTAGGACTTTAAGTGCAAGTAAAGTTCCGTATCCAAGACGTTAGAACGCATTGAACCCAGGTCAGGACGGGTTACTCGTCCTAACTCGAGATTAATCCTAGCGTTTATTGAAATCGGCTGCAGGACACTTATCACTCGGTCTAATCTTGAACTCTTCATTTCACGGCAGAGTAGTGGTGTGAAATGGAAGAGTCAAGATTCTTTACCTTGAAATTTCAAAGCATACTAAACAATAATTTATTTACTTCATTATCTAAAATGAACGCTCTTTTGAAGCGCATCAATGCTTTACTTTCGATTTGGGTGTATGGAAATAGAAATGCGTCCATGCGGGTCATTTCACACAAAACTCCCTCCCGCCCTTTTCTTCTTTATTTCAGGCAAAAAATAATGTTTATAGCGTCCTGCCTTTAAAAAAAGGGGGAGGGGTTATGGTGGAAAGGAGCGCCTTAAAAATATATATTAAAAAAGATTATGTCATATATATAACATAAATTTATTTTTTTCAAAATCAAAATCTTCTTAATATGAGATCAATGTATAATTTTGTTTATGAAAATGAAAAACAAAATCCCCTTTTCCGCCATAAAGAAAAACATAGGGGGTACTCTTGGCTGGCCTTTAAAGGGGAATGCGTATGGGACGCTAAACATTTTTGTTTGGCCTTTTGCATAACGTTGAGCCTATGTTTGAGTGTTTTTCCTCAAGCTCGGAAAATTTGCACACGGAGAAAAAGAGGAACTCCCCGATTAATCATTTTTTAATTCATTATTTGTTTTGCCCTTTATTACTCCCCTTAACTTTTGTTAACAACAACATTATCGATCCATGAAATTGGCTACCAGGGCACCAATTTCATAAAGCCTGTCACACAAACTTACTAAGCACAGTAAAAAAATATTGCTTAGCAGAAACTGGTTACCAGCCAAAAGTCCATAAAGTGTGCGGTGTGACTGGTAACACTATTAGCATAGCCATCAGTGCTCAGCAGTATTTTCTGCTTAACAGCTTCATGATTGGGCCCTGTGATGATGAGCGACGAGTTGGTGAAGCAGTTTGTCCACAAATCAGGTCAGATTTGCAGATCAATGACAACCAATGATTTGTTTGGGATGCTTTGATATTCGATGGTTTACCCCATCCCTCGTGCCCCACAATTTAATTTAGCCTTGGGGCACATACATTTTCCATACGATACATAGAAGGCCTACAAAAAATAAATAATGTTGAATCGTCCATTGTGTGGATCTGCCGCCCTCTTGCGATGACGTCTCAGCTGTCTGAATTAAACCAACATGGCTACTTCCATCTGTGGTGCACGTGAACAATACTCACTCTAGAAACAGAAGTAGAAAGTTACTATTTGTGTAGGTGGTTGTAGAACTAATAGACAGTAGTGAAATTTTACAATTACAAGACTTAACTTTGTCTTGTGTGTCTTGCAATATTTTCAATTATCGCCATGGGGAAGCAACATGCACGAAAGAAGAAAGGAAACAAGAATTGGGGAGCTAAAAAGGCAAATGCGGCGAGTGGTGGTGGAGGTGATGCCGGCGAAGATAAACAGGCAAGGAAGGTTTAATTAAATCATGAATGAATGTAGTTAAAATCAAACAAATAGTAATTTATTATTCATAATAAATCTATTTGAAAGTGATGGAGTGTTAATGTAAAGTGTCGATAAATATGTAATGAAGAATTAGCTATCCTATTTTCGTTTTGTATTTCTAAATCTAATGCTATTGACTATTTCTTGTGCAATTTGTTATGCAGAGCATGCCGCCACTTTTCAGTTCTCTTTTTATGAATCATGCTTTTTGGCCCTTCCTTATATAGTGGATAACTTTCTGTATGGTGCCGCCATTTTTATACTCATTAAGGTAAACTAGGTACTATAATATTAATTAATTCATATGAAAAAATGGTGGCGCCACACACAGAAACTTTTCCCTCCTTTCTATTTTTTCTAGTAACTGTCTATAGTATATGGGTCCCTACAGTATAGGGAATTATAGTTTCTACAAAACATCTACAAAGCATCGTCAACCATGTCCAGATGTCAACATGAATGGAATGACCATCAACACATAGCGAACATGCAACTTACATTTTAAAATAAACAGAAGACTTAACTAAAAAAAGAGGCATAGATAGAAATAATATGGGCGGAAGGAGAATTTCCATTCATTGGTTTGATTTTGATATAAACCACAAGGGAAACTGACTGGGTAAATTTTGAAATGATTTTTGGGGTTGAACAAAGAATTGACTAGAGTGGGATTCGAACCAACGAATTTTGGTTTGATTTTGCTTACATTATGAAAATGCGGTTTCTTTAAAGCCATTATACACTTTCGGCACAGAAAAAAAAAAAGTTCACAGACTTACAAATAACTTGCATGGTTTACAGAAGGTAATGGTGAAAGACTACTTAATTTTAAACACGTGCGGAAACAAGGGTGGGTTTTCCCGTTATTTTCTCCCGACTTCGATGACCAATTGAGTCTAAATTTTCACAGGTTTGTTGTTTTATATGTAAGCTGTGATAAACAAAGTGTGGGCCTTGGACAATACTGTTTACCAAAAGTGTCCAATGGCTTTAATGCTAAAAAAAACCCCAAAAAGCTATTAATATTATTGGCTGCCGCTGCTACTTTTCCTTTTCACAGACATGACAGAGCTTTAAAAATCCTAAATGCTGTTATGGCACCTCGTCCCAAGACGACAGTGATCGAGGGTCCTACTACTTGCCGTCAACTCGCCGTCAACTCACTTGCGCCGTCAACTCGCCGTCAACTCCTCCAATATACATTTAAAATTCACAAAAGAAGCATAGAACTGTAAAGTATCAGCTCAAAGAGAATTCGCGAAAGTTTTAGGTCATATTTCGGAATAAAAATTGAGTTTTTTTCTCGTGAATTTTTTTTCTAGAAACAGCAAAACCGTCGGCCGCCATCTTGATTTTTCACATTGATTAGTCTTGGCCCAAGATGTCAATGATTGGTACTTTTTTTTATCAACCCAAAGTCGTTTTTGTGAATGAATTTTTACCGAAAACCATGAGAAATATGTAGTTTAGCCCAGACTTAACACTTCCGTGTCCCATTTATAAATTGTTCATGTAAATTTAATGAGTTGACGGCACAAAAATGAGTTGACGGCGAGTTGACGGCAAGTCGGCGAGTTGACGGCAAGTAGTAGGACCGGTGATCGATAGCAGATCATGATTTATAATGAGCCCAGTACACTATCTGCTATCGATCACTGTTGATCCTGCCCAGACTGATCCATAGAGTATATAAACAGCCACAGCAAGGCGCCCTCTGTTGATGATGTACAAGTTGTAATTGTTTCTCTTCACCAAGGGGTAAATGAATACCTGTGAAAGAAGAGATGGTTCTTCTGATTTATTTTGCTGTGTGCGGCAGGCTTGGATTTTATCTTTGAGTGGGCAGGGCCGTTTTCTTTTTGCAAAGGGCAAGTTTATATTGGATACTTTTGATGGATGGGGCGCCCCAAAGGCAGTGGACACTATTGGTAATTGTCAAAGACTAGCCTTCACAGTTGGTGTATCTCAACATATGCATAAAATAACAAACCTGTGAAAATTTGAGCTCAATCGGTCATCGAACTTGCGAGATAATAATGGAAGAAAAAAAAACCCCTTGCCACACGAAGTTGTGTGCGTTAAGATGGTTGATTTCGAGACCTCAAGTTCTAAACCTGAGGTCTCGAAATCAGAAAACTTTGGCACTTCAGAGGAATGTTTTATACCATCAACCTCTCCCCAATACTCGTCACCAAGAAAGGTTTTATGCTAATAAATATTTTGAGTAATTACCGGTAGTGTCCACTGCCTTTAAAAAAAGGCTAAGACCAGGGCAACAAAGGTCATGTCCTCTGTGACCTCTGTGTAATTACAGGCCTGGTGAACAACATATTTGGAAGCACAGGCTGTATACAGAGAATGACAGATTTGATCACTAGGCTAAAGGAAGCCACTCAGATTATTAAATTATTAACGCCATTTTCTTTTCTTCAGCAGAACGATTGGCGTGGGGCCAATAACTACCAGGCTATCGAAAGGAAAAATGAAGCATTTGAGGCCTACTACAAGGTGAGATTGGTTACATCCATAAATCATTCCGACTCGGTCATTTCAAATTCGCTTTCTTTTCAACAGACTTCTGAATCAATTATTGATTTTCCAATTCAATTATTTATTTTCCAATTCATCAAGTTGTTGTTTGCTTAACTTTTTTGAGTGATTATTGGCATCTGTCTACAGCCTGTCACTTCATTTTTGAAATGGTAAGGGCACCAAGGCATTTTCTTCTTGGTAAAGTGCACCCCTATGAGGAAATTGTAAATTTCTACTGGAGCATTTCAAGGGCACCAAGGCATTGACAATCGCCTTTGGTGCCTCCATGAAGTATCTGGCCTGTGTTTAGGAAAAGTAACAGATGGCTAGGTTTTGAGGACCCAATGCTCAAACTACTGCAGGATGTGATATTTGACAACCTTCACTTTTATATTATATTATAGGAACAGAACATCGTACCAGAAGAAGAATGGGATAACTTTATGTCAACACTCAAAGAGGAACTACCTGTTACATTCCGTATTACAGGTTACAGAAGGTATGTTGTATCCCAATCAGCGTTGTAGCCACGATGGGCGGCGGTGGGCGGGCCCGCCCAGCACTGACAATTTCCGCCCGGCACTTCAGCTGAAAAATAGACTGCCGCCCACCACAAAATTTCCCCCAAAATTAATAAAAAATTAAAAGTTCTACTGATATTGATCACATTGCAAGACTAAAATGTCATGCTTTTTTGTGTTTTGTCATTTTAAATGCGGTTTGTAATTTGTTTGAGCCAGAATTACGAGCAATTAAAACCTCAAACGTGTTTTCCCATGTAACTTGCCTCTTGCCATCTTGTGAAGTTTTCTTCGTGAAATGTGCCCTGACGTTTTTATTGAACGAACTATAGTACAGTGTAGAAGGCGTACCGTCTATACAGGCTGACAGCAGTGCTGGTACCGTGCACATGTACATGATGTATGTATGTACATGTGGTGTACACCAGCGCGCGCTGTGGTAGACCCTAGAGTGCACTACAAGTCTAGTCGTGAGGTTTTCGCGGGGATTTCACGCATTCCATGTACACACAAACAGTATCGCCACACAACAGTACAAGGGGGCTGTGTACAGTCTAGTGTACGAGTTCGCGTGTCCCGGATGTAGGCATGTAAACACGTTCGCTTCGTCCACACGTGTGACAGCGCGCTGGGTTTTTAACTTGAATGAGATCTGTGTAAATTTTAAGATGGCCTCGCAACGTACGGTAAGCTGGACGACTTTTTTGGAAAACGGGAAAAGATTGGAAGATGATATAAAAGTATCTCGTGCAGCTTCAGTTAGTGCTGAGAATGAAACTGTACCTGAGACTATCGAGACAGTTACTCCACCTTCAAAGTTCAAGTTCAACTTCATCGCGGCGGGATTACAACAAGCAAACAGCAGAAACTATTTCAAAAACAGTCTGTTCACAACAAATGCATTACAATCATTTTGTATTAACACATTTTTGTAATAACAATTGTCATTATACTTAAAACTTGTGATTCTTGAATCTTACATAATGTGCATTTGACACGATTGGAATGTTAATATTTAGCCCTGAAAACAATCCTTACAACAAAGTACGTGCGCACTGCTCGCAATTTCTGACCAAGTTTAAATTCAGCTGCGCCCACCACTAAAAATGTCCTAGCTACAACACTGATCCCATTCCTTTATTTTGTTTTATTTTGTTGGACTGAGGACTGCTTGAAAAGTAATATTATGCTTTTCATTCATTGGATCAGGCATACTGTTCCACCATAATCAGAGTCCAACAGTTTGGGTATTTAGTTAATACTACTATGGCGTTAGACTGAGGACTGCATGCATCAGTAAACCAATTATGCTTGGCAAGTGATCAGTCATACCACCACAATCAGAGTCCAACAGTTAGGGTGTTGAGTTAATGAATGGTGTTGGACTGAGAACTGTGCTAGTAGACTGGTTAATGCTTAAAATGGGATCAGTCATACCACCACAATCAGAGTCCAACAGTGAGGGTGTTGAGTTAATGAATGGTGTTGGACTGAGTAGACTGGTTAATGCTTAAAATGGGATCAGTCATACCACCACAATCAGAGTCCAACAGTGAGGGTGTTGAGTTAATGAATGGTGTTGGACTGAGGACTGCGCTAGTAGACTGGTTAATGCTTAAAATGGGATCAGTCATACCACCACAATCAGAGTCCAACAGTGAGGGTGTTGAGTTAATGAATGGTGTTGGACTGAGGACTGCGCTAGTAGACTGGTTAATGCTTAAAATGGGATCAGTCATACCACCACAATCAGAGTCAAACAGTTAGGGTGTTGAGTTAATGAATGGTGTTAGACTAAGGACTGCGCTAGTAGACTGGTTAATGCTTAAAATGGGATCAGTCATACCACCACAATCAGAGTCCAACAGTTAGGGTGTTGAGTTAATGAATGGTGTTAGACTAAGGACTGCGCTAGTAGACTGGTTAATGCTTAAAATGGGATCAGTCATACCACCACAATCAGAGTCCAACAGTTAGGGTGTTGAGTTAATGAATGGTGTTGGACTGAGTAGACTGGTTAATGCTTAAAATGGGATCAGTCATACCACCACAATCAGAGTCCAACAGTTAGGGTGTTGAGTTACTGAATGGTGTTAGACTGAGGACTGCACTAGTAAACTTGTTATGCTTAACATGAGATCAGGCGCACCACTATAATCTGTGTCAAAAATTGTGGGTATTGAGTTACCACTAAGGAGTTTTTTTGAAGATTGCACCAGTAAACTGATTATGCTCAACATGGGATCAGGCGCACCACTATAATCAGTGTCCAACATTTTAGGTGTTGAGCTTCCACTACGGTGTTGGATTGTGTTAGCGAGAAAGGCCATTGGTTAATCACTGGCCAATGACCGATGCTGATATTGGTTATAATAATAATAATAATTTGGGGGGCTAATCGTCCTTACTCGCAGCTAGAGCTGAATTGCGAAGGACGCGGCTTCAACGTGTTCGTGAAGCAGGCATGCAAGGGCGCATTCAGCTGCCAGCCACATCAACCCATTGTGATCACGGAGCACAGCCAAGATCGAAAGTGTTTGATTTTTTCCAGAGGGAGGATAACCGGATAGTCTGGAACACCCTCGTGGCACAGCAGAGAACCGTTGCACAACTCAACTCACATATGGCCCCAACTCTGGATTGAACCGGGGTCACCTTGGTGATGGGCGAGCGCTTTACGCATAAGCCAACCGTGCCACTCGGGTTATGGCAGGCAAAATACACCCATGCTCAGTAAAACCATTCATAAAATCATACCTTGTGTCCATGTGATGTAAATAACTGTGGTGTTTTACCCATTTTGTTCCAGCCATGCACAGCAGATGTTGACCTACTTGAAGGGTCATTACATTGGTGAGATGATGGAGCAGACTGTTGAGGAAGGAGACACCCTAGTTCAGCCCACATCTATGCCATGGTAAGTCACTTCCATCTCTCAACCCCTTTTCACACTACTCTATTCCCCAGGGCCAACCCGGGGAATAACAGCTGTTGTAAGGTTCCGCTTGGTTGTTTTTTGGCCACTAGTGATAATTGCTGTACATCCGCCGTTGTTTCAACTGGTCGAACCGCAGCTGGTTTGTTGGTCTGAAAGGCACTGTACACATTTGGTACTCAAAATATATCAGTGAACGATTTCCCTTGTATAGCAGAGCAAAATGCTGCGCAAAATGTGTCGGTTGCTACTCAAAAATCATAAATTTGCTACGCAATGTTAGCATTCACTGTGCACAAAATCTGTTCAGTCTAAATGTGTTGCTATGCGAAATCGTTTTCTGTATATGTTAGCATAAAACCTTACTTGGTAACGAGGAACGGAGAGCTGATGAGAAATGACTCCCTCTGAAGTAATGTAGTTTTTGAGATAGAGGTAATTTCTTTCTAAAATAATAAAAGACCTAGGGCCAAAAGCCTTTTATTACTATCTGAAAGCACACTATTTTGTACAACAAGGGTGTTTTTAATTGTACGTTTGGTTTGCGGTAACACCATTTGTGTTTCTACTTGCCAAGGGTGTTTTTCTTTCATCATTTTCTTGCAACTTCAATGACCTATTGAGTCCAAATTTTCACAGGCTTGTTATTCTATGCATATGTTGTCATACACCAATAGAGAATACTGGTCTTTAAAATTAACCAAATGTGTTAGGTGCCTTATAAGCATTATATTTTGCTTAAGCTCACTCCAGATTGCAACTTCTGGAGCCTCCCTCTGCCACAGTATAAATGAAATGTTTCATTAAAAGATTGACCAGATGTCGTCAAGCTCTCCTTAGAACAGACTCTCCTCCAAGCATAAAACCGGGCAATATTTTCCTCTACCTCCCCTCCTTAAAAAAGGAAATATTTCAAATGTGGGTAATTTTGTTAGGTACCCAGAGGAGCTGGCTTGGACGTTGAACCTGACGAGGAAAAATATCAGGAAGTCGCCGGCCTGCAAGAAACTCCACAATTTTCTCATCACGGAGACGGAAAGTGTAAGTTGGTTGTGTCACTTCCAAAACTATGTGTGTACTTTTTTACCTTAAAGGATTTGGGTACTTTTTCAAAATGTCCACAGATTTACATTAAACTTACAGGGTTTGAAGATAATGGTTGTGGAAAGTAAGGTTGTGTAGTTTTTGAGAAATGAGTAAAACAAGTCACAAAATAATTTTGGTCTCATGAGACCAAAATTATTTTAGCATGTAAAATCCCCTGAACTAGTTATGATATTATACTAAAACCATAGCATAACTGGTTAATACGTTTTTACATGCTAAAACTGAGACGGAAATTATTACTTTTACTCATTTCTCAAAAACTACAGCACCTCAGTAAGTAAAATTTCAAGGGAAGCTTTCTACTATCATAATCTTTAACCTGTGTAAGTTTAATGTAAATCTTTGGACATTGTGTTTTTTTATTAGGAAAAAGTATATATACCCTTTAATAATAATATATTAATAATAATAGTTGCTTCTAGTACAGTGCGCATATCTGTCCCTCAGTGATGCTCCTGGCGCTTTAACATACTTTTTAGCCAGGTGTGGCTAAAAACAACTGCAAAAGGTAAAGATAAGCCAAATTTGGCAATACAATTATAAGAGAGGAAAAGTCTGTTTCAAAGCCCTCTTAAGTCAAAGATAGTTTCTAAAAGTTAAATTTCAGGGCATTGCAGGTAAACTGCAAGCTTGTCACAATCAAGCTGCAAGTCTTTAAATTCCGCTAGCTATTGGGCAAATCTCCGACTCAAATTTCCATCTTATATAGAACTGTGTTTCATATCTAAACAGGGTAATATCAGTCGTCAAGAGGCTGTCAGCATGATCCCACCTCTGCTACTAGATGTGAAGCCTCACCACAAGGTGCTAGACATGTGTGCTGCTCCAGGCTCCAAGACAGCTCAGCTCATTGAGTTACTACATGCTGACCAGGTCTACGGATGGCCAGGTGAGAGTTGGTTCCTGGCCGAGTGATTAAGAACACTACCCTAGACTGGTCCCCTGTCCTTACACGCAAGGATAAGGACACTTGTCCTTACCGCACGGATAAGGACAGGTATTGGAGACTTTTAGACAGTCCTTTTTCACAGAAGTGCATGGTCTCAGACTTATGTGCGCGCACGCTCAGAGCTGCAAAAGGGGCCACTATGTCTGCTGCTGCCAGCGTTTCAAAGTCTCCTATTGGCTTTAAAGAACCAGCGATACAACGAACTTGTACTACAGTACATGAACATCCTTATAATGATGTTTTATATGTCAACGTGTACGTAGAATTTGACTGCAAAATGAATGCGAGATCAAGGGTACATCCATACTATGTGGCCATTCACAAGTTTGACGGTGACATCCGTCTTTGTTTTTTTCCAACGGACTCAGGGGGGAAATCACTGAGTATAGAGGCCTTTTAATGCAGCGGTATATGGGTGAAATAAAATAATACCTTATTTCACTTGTATTTTATTGTTTTTCTCAAGAGGGTTTTGTGGTTGCTAACGACGCAGACAACAAGCGCTGCTACATCATGGTGCACCAGGCTAAGAGACTGAACAGCCCTTGCTGCATGATCGTCAACCATGACGCTTCTGTGTTCCCTACAATCAGAGCAGCACTGGGTCAGGACCCCAAACCCAAGCCTGTTGTGTATGACCGCATCCTGTGTGATGTGCCGTGTAGGTGAGTCATTAACCAGAAGCAAACAAGGATATCTTGAGGAAAAAACTTTTGACAAATTTCCTTTCTTAAGCCCGGTTCATACTTCATGCGAATGCGAAGCAAATTTTGGTGTGACAATAGACTCTTCCCATGAAATAAGTAAATTGCACATAGCGCGTGCGCACTAACGTTTTGGTTGGCAAAATGAGGGAACATCGCGCTGTTTTGTACACGGCTAATGGGTGCGTGACGCAGACGCGATTGCGCGTCTGCTTAGTGCACAACTCTATGGCGTTTGCCAACCAACAGGGTCTGTACGCATGCGTGAATGTGATTGGCATATTTCATGGGAAGGGTCCATTGGTACACGTTCCCCTTCCACTTGTGACGCAAGAAAGTTTGCTTCGCACAAAGCGAAGCATTTGCAGGAAGTATGAACCGAAATTAAGACCTGGGCCCAATTTCATAAGGCTGTTAGCAAATTTCTTTGCTAAGCAAAACATGAGTGGGGCATCAGCTGCAAGAATGTATAAACTAGTTTCTGTTTAAGGCTCTGGACACGTTTGGTAGTTGTTAAAGACCAGTGTTCTCACTTGGTGTATCCAAACATACATATTTGCATAAAATAACAAACCTGTGAAATTTTGACTCATTTGGTCATTGAAGTTGAAAGAGAATAATGAGAAGAAGAAAAAAACACCTTTGATAAAACTTGTTGCACAACTAGTGTGCTTTCAGGTAATAATTGAGTTGGAAATAAGCTCTTTCTCAAAAACTACGTTACATGTACTTCAGAGGAAGCCACTTCCCACATTGTTTTACACTAACAATAGCTGTCCTTTAGTCGTTACGTAGTTAGTTTTTATCAGTTATTTTGAGTGAATACCGATAGTGCCCTTTAAGAGAGGATATACTCTAACATTACAAGCTTACTTGTTAAGAAGCAGTGCAGCTGTTGGTGGTATTTCTTAAAAGAAAAATTCAGAGAAATTACGAGTCGACCTTCTCTACTCCCTTTGAAAGAGAGTGATTTGTAATTTGTCTCCGTTTATTTCTTGTCAGTGGTGATGGTACCTTGAGGAAGAATTTTCTCATCTGGAAAAAGTGGACTCCCAACAGCGGACAGAACCTTCATATGTAAGTTGTCAGGAAATGGTCAGAACTGAGAAGTCTCCTGAATTCCGGAAAAATATACTCTGTGGTAGTAGAGAAGTCTCTTTAAAAATCTGGAAAAAATCTACGTTGCGTCAGTAGAGTAGATCTTCCGCTTTTGATGTTCTTTGAGAAAGTTTAGTAGGTTACTTGGGTGTGAACCAAGTCAGTCATGTAAAGGATCACAAAGCTACTCGAACACAATTGTTTTCCTTTCAAAAAATAATTGCTACAAGGAATTCCCGACCAGAACAAAGGAAAGACAATAAGGGTTCTTATAATTAGCTTCAGGAGTTGAGGTTTTCGTCTGAGAAAATTACGTAGGCACTCAGCGTGATTGTACTCCACAAGCAGGTAACTTGAGTCTGACCGAGGTTAGCCATGTAAGCCACATCAAAGCTAGTTGAACAAAAAATTGTTTTCCTTTCAAAAAATCTTTGCTACAATGAATTCCTGACTAGACAAAGGAAAGACAACAAAGGTTCTTATAATTACCTTTGGGAGTAAAGGCCCGGTCACACAGGCCCCGTTAACGAGAACGAAAACGATAAAAATGCATGCCCTAGATTGGTTGAAATGCCTTGCGTAGAACCCACGCTCATTCAACCAATCGAGGGTGTGCATTTTTATCATTCTCGTTTTCGTTCACGTTATCGGGGCTTGTGTGACCGGGCCTTAAATGATGTCATGAGACAAAATTGAGTAGGCCCTCAGTGTGGTTCTACCTAACAACAGGGCCCAATTTCATAGAGCTGCTAAGCACAAAAATTTGCTTAGCATGAAATTTCTTCCTTGATAAAAACAGGTTTACCAACCAAATTTTCATGTGATTTTCAGGATAAGCAAACAAAAGCTGAATACCAGTAACAAGCACTATGTAATAAATGGAAATTTGGCTGGTAATCCTGTTTTTATCAGGTAAGAAATTTTCATGCTTAGCAAATTTTTGTGCTTAGCAGCTCTATGAAATTGGGCCCTGGTTACTTTGGTCTGACTCGAGCCATGAAAACCACGTCAAAGCCACTCGAAATTCCACAAGCAGGGAACTTGGGTATTAACAGGGTGAGCCACAACAACAATAACATCAAAGCTACCCGAACACGCTGAGTAGGCTGCCCAATAAAGCTTAAGCGAATTAGCAAGTGTTAAGCCGATAGACTGTGAGGGAAATTGAAGCTAATTCCAGCGGTAGTAGCCGCCAAAAGATTATGGGCAAAGAGAAGTTGTGAAAAAACCCATGGTTTTTTGGGAAGTCTCCGGAAATAAACCAACCTATTGTTTGTATGTTGTTTTGGTAGCTGTCTAAGTCTATGAATAATTAATCAGCCCGAGCGTAATAGTCTTCAAGTCATCCACGGGGATCTAAATAGTATTCCGCCTGAACGAAATTGTAATCCAGTAATCCGCCGAGGTGAAATAGTAATCCACCCGGGTGAAATAGTAATCCGGTGTTAAATCCGCCCGGGCGAAATAGTAACCCGGTAATCTGCGTGGACGAAATTAAACAGTAATCGGGTAATCTGCCCAAATAATAATAATAGCTCTATTTATATAGCGCCTTTTTTTTTTTAAGGTTGCAAAGCGCTCGGATGCAAAAAGTAATCTGGTAATTTGGCCAGGTGAAGTAGTAATCCCTCGGGGCGAAAATAGCAATCGTTTTTTTTTTCTTTTCTACTGTGTCTTCAATACACTTATGTTTAAAAAAAAATGTTTTTTTTATGCAAGTCGCCAGACACACAAGGCCTGAAGGCCACTTCAAGGTGTGGGCTACAATTATTTTGTCCAGAGGCCGTTGCCACCTACTCCTAGGGCTGAAACAGACCCTTTTACAGTCCATACGGATGTAGGCTTGGGTATCATCAATCATGATCATAGAAAACATATAAAATCAAACTTAACATTATAGTGAGAATTAAATCATTTGAATATGTTAACCCACCAGTGTGCAGTACCGGATATTACAGCGTGGAGCTGAGCTCCTTGAGGTTGGAGGTCGTATGGTGTACTCCACCTGTTCCTTTAACCCCATCGAGAACGAGGCCGTGGTTGCAAGTGTACTACAAAAATGTGAAGGTATGTTTCTGTGGGAGGTTTTTGTTGTCTGACCTCAAATCCTTACCCCTAGTTGTTACAATCAAGAGTAGTCATGAGTTTAATGGACCCATTTCACCTAACAATAGGTGATTTTTAAAAATTTTTAATTTTTTTTGTTTACCCCTCTTTTTTTTGTATTTCCTTATTTATCTATTTATTTATTTATTTTATTTTGTGTTTATTTGTTTACTTATTTATTTATTTAATTACATTATTCAATTACTTTTTGCTTGTTTGTTTACTTACTTGTTTTATTGTGTATTTATTCACGTAATTATTTTTTGAATTATTTATTGATTGACTGCTTGTTTGATTAATTGATTAACTTATTTTTTTATTTATCACTTATTTGCCTTTTTATTTTTCACTCTTAATGTTTTGTAGCGTTGTCGTTTCTGTTATGGGTTTTTTCCCTTTCATTGTTGCCTTGTTTGTATTTTCTGTACTTGTACTGTTGAGGTAAAATAAATAATAATAATAATAATAATAATAAAAATAATAATATTGATTTACTTTGAAGGTTCTTTGGAGCTGGTTGATGTTTCTGATCATCTACCTGGATTGAAGAGAATTCCTGGCTTGACAAAATGGAAGGTAGGCTTTAACACTAATAGTAAACAATAATCAGTAAACCACAAGTATTTGATAACAAAGGCGGGTTTCGTAATAATATACTAAGAAGATGATTTGCCAAGTATTGAATGATTATGATGATACTAAGGATGGTGGTTATTATGTATATGAACAAGGAATAAGACATACAATACTAAAATGGTAGTGTTAGGTGGATTGACTGGTGATTCATCAAGAGGTAGGGCCGATCGCATTCTCCCCGAGACGGAAGGTCTTAAATGGACCATGGTGAAGTTTGTATTTGATGATTGCTGGAACGTAACATGGAGTTTTGGCGAAGTCAACTCGTTCATCTCAATAAAATACTAAAATGGTAGTGACAGGTGGATTGACTGGTGATTCATCAAGAGGTAGGGTGGATCGTAGTCTCCCCGAGACGGAAGGTCTTAAATGGACCACGGTGAAGTTTGTATTTGATGATCGCTGGAATGGAACATGGAATTTTGGCCAGTCAACGCGTTCTTCTCTGTGAATGGATGGTAAATGATCTTGTCGAAGTTCTTTAACTGCCGTTCTTGACAGTAGATGTGACGACATCAGAAATGAAGATTTGTGATCCCATGTATGGATGGTTCTTAAGGGATTTTGATGCACTTGTGAGAACAAATTGGGGTTCTGTGTATCGAAGTAGTCTACAATGGATTGTACCAGGTCGGGAGACTGATGGGTCGTTACTTGATTCCCCACCGGTAGCCGTGCGCCGATGTGTTGGGGTACGGTGTGTCCTCTCTACCTCAATCTGACCACCACAGTTCAGCTTCATAGCGACAAAGAAACCCGTATGGAACTGTGCGATGGTATGGTGTCCTTTGGCTTTCTCTGGGATGCCGTGCAAGACGATGTTGTTTCTTCTGCTTCTATTTTCCAGAGTGTCGATGCGGTTCTCAAGCTTGTAGGAGCATGAATGGTTTGCATCTAAACAGGGCCATATTTCATAGAGCTGCTAAGCACAAAAATTTGCTCAGCATGAAATTTTGGCCTTCATAAAAACGGAATTTCCAACAAAATTTCCACTCGATTTTCAGGATAAGCAAACAACAGCTGCTTACCAGTAATGGGCAACATGCATCAAATGGAACTTTTTTGGTAATCATGTTTTTATCATGGATGGAATTCCATGCTAAGCATATTTTTGTGCTAAGCAGCTCTGTGAAATTGGGCCCTGGTGTTGATCATATGGGTGAAGGATAAGTGCTTGTCGTTGATCAAGTCCACGCTGGATTTCAAGTCGCTGATTTCTTGATCATGGTTGGAGACGGCCAGTGAGACTTCTGAAAGCTTGCTTTGCAAGTGGGGATACCAATATTGAATGTGTGCTTCAGCCCTGCCGTGATGGTACATGCTATATATAGAAAGGTTTGCGGTAACACCATGTAATGACTATCTCTAATGAGTTGGGGTGGTTCTGAAAAGAACCGTTGGTTTTAACTCAACCTTTCGATCAGTATGCTCTGATTGTCTTCTGGAGAAAAAGGGTACATGCTGTCAGAACCTAGGTTCAAAAAGATGAACATGGACAAAGCCTTCACAACAGTATACCATCTCACATCAGATCACTGGACACTGTTTCGTCATTCAAAAACAAATTTAAAACTAACCTGTTTCCAGTTTACCTTAAAAATGTATTTGTTTTTGAGAGACATGATCTAGATGGAGTAGTGCTATAGAAATCCTGTTATTATCATTATTATTATTCTTGAAAAAGTGGCTTTATCATACCATTTCTTCCTGTAGAGGTTATATTTGCAAACATTTATTTCATTGCTACCCTATGTGTACACTTACACATTTTACAAAGTTTTATAATTATATTCAAATTATGAGTAGGTTACAGTATTACGTAGTATCTTAGGATATTAAAGTTCACAATGATTTAGATAGTTATATATATTAGGAAGCTTAAAGCATGCTTAAAGTAGGACAACAATTAGGTTAGGGTGAAGCAGAGGTTTTTATGCCTTAACCTATGGACAGACAAACAACATAAAATACTATACAGAAGACAGAAAACACCATAAATGCCCAAGTTATTCCGATTTGGGAGAGTGGGAGACAAACTGAATTTTTTATTTCTTAAATATTTTTTTAGGTGATTGATAATGCGGGTGAAGCTTTTGGCTCGTATGAAGACGTTCCAGAAAGCAAGAAGCAGAAGTTCAAGGCAACCATGTGGCCCCCAACGGAGGAAGAGGCTAATCGGTTAAACCTCCACAGATGGTTAGTAAGCATCTCTCATAAATGTTGTGATTAAAGGGAAGGTACACGTTTGGTAATTTACTCAAAATAATTATTAGCATAAAACCTTTCTTGGTGACAAGTAATGGGGAGAGGTTGGTGCTATAAAACATTGTGAGAAATGACTCCCTCTGAAGTGAAGTAGTTTTTGAGAAAGAAGTAGTTTTCCGCGAATTTGATTTTGAGACCTCAGATTTAGAGATTGAGGTATCAAAATCAAGCATCTGAAAGCACACAAATTCGTGTGAAAAGGTGTTTTTTTCTTTCATTATTATCTTGAAATTTCAACGACCGATTGAGCACAAATTTTTACAGATTTGTTGTTTTAAGCATATGTTGAGATACGCCAAGTGAGAAGACTGGTCTTTGACAATTACCAATAGTGTCAGACTGTCCATGGTCGTTTAACCATTCCTAGCCACACTATACAGGTTGGTGAAAAAAGAAGGGAAACCGCACAGTCTTTTGCACGCACAGTTTCGGGACTTGCTTCAGACCGATTTCAAAACACGCAGTGCACTTGCACGTGCCTCTGCTGTCTGCCATTTTGGGTGAAAAAAAAAAACACGCTTAAAAGGATGGTACATGTGTTCAATCGCACCTTCAAAAAATGCGCGTCTACCATTTCTGCATTTTGTTGTTCTATTATTCCCTTTTTCTAAAGGATCATAATGTTTGGCCCTAGTTCAGCATAGGAAAACATTGTGGGGAGCTTTGATCCATTGTGTAAAAGTCCCCACAATTCTGTATGCCTACCCAAAGGAATGTTTTACGATTTTTGACAGAAATTGCATTTTGAAGGAATTCAAACACAGTGGCATTTTACAACATTCAAACTGATGTTAGAGACTTTCTCCCAACATTTTAATAAGGACTCTATCTGTTGGAAAGTGTGAGTATCACAAAGCCGAGTTTTACTTTCAGGCCCCTCTTTAAAAGAACATTACCGAAT
This sequence comes from Asterias rubens, assembly GCF_902459465.1. Lineage (NCBI taxonomy): Eukaryota > Metazoa > Echinodermata > Asteroidea > Forcipulatida > Asteriidae > Asterias > Asterias rubens. The sequence goes on along the minus strand of NC_047065.1, from coordinate 17,100,267 downwards.
TGGTAAGAAAAAACCACAGATATCTAAGATCTCAGATTTAACATAAAGCTTACATGGTTTTATGATGATTGTATTAGAAAACATCCCTTTAAAATTCTTGTTTGGAGTTTATCGTTCAGTTAACGTTTCATTATTAGTATTTTTGTAATTTTTTTCTGGTGACCCAGATGGCCGATCAATCTCAAACTTCTGTATGTTTATGTATATGGTGGATTACATAAAGTGCCGATACTGCAAGCAACTGTTTTGTTAGCAAAAGCCAATTCTGCAATATTCCTTAATTGATGTTCCTTAATTCTTCCTCTCACAGTGTACGCATTCTACCTCATCAACAAAACACTGGTGGTTTCTTCGTAGCCGTCCTGAGGAAAGTGGCCACCCTACCATGGATGAAACAAACCACGCCCCCTGAGGGGACAGATGAAGGTACGTGACATTGTTTACATTGTTTAAGTGGATTCAAAATATCTGGTAATTAACCACAAGGGAAACTCGCTTAGTTGTTACAATTTTGACTTGAGCCAAGAACTGAGCTATCTGGACCTATTGTTGGTGGTTTTAGGTGATCCCTGCTAATTTAAGATCAGTTTGAAAACCAGCTTGTTTAGTTTTGTTTATCTGTAATTGTTCTTTGTCTAATTTTCCTCTTTCTTTACTGTGTGAGGATTCCATCTCGTGCGCCTTGAGCACCTTAATTTGGTGGATTTTAGCGCCTTACAAATTTTTTATATTATTATTGTTATTACTATATATGGCAGTATACGCTTGTATTAAACCTAAGCTATCTCTTTCTACTTGGAAAGTCCCTTCAGAATTTCTTTGGTTGTAATAATTTATTGTCTCGTTGTTGTTTGGTCTTGATAGCGAAAGTCGAACCGGAGGTACCGGCGGCCGGTGAAGCATTAAAAGCCGAGCCTGAGGACTCACCCTACACTGTTAAGACAGAGGATGGTGAACAGGAAATCGCCACAGTAGTCAAGACAGAGGCAAGCGAGGACATGGAAACAACGGTGAAATCTGAACCGTCAGACGGAACGGAACCCAGCAATGTTAAGAAAGAGGACGGTGAAACTGCAGTTGAGCCTGAAATCGCCATGGAGGCAAGTAATGGGAAGGAAACGACAGTGAAATCTGAACCAGAAGACGGAGCGTGCGATGCTGATGTTAAGATGGAAACCAATGAGGATGATGCTCTGGGTACCAGTGAGACGGCTGAGGATGACGAGGGATCAAGTGACCCTCTAACTGAGGAGGCTCTGGCGAGTAGTCCAACAGAGGCGGAATTGGCACCCAGTACTGAGTAAGCGCTTAAAACTCGTTAGAGACCTTTTTTTCTGTAAAATTATCACAAAATGCCCAGACTTTGCTAATATTGTTCATTTTCTGAATCAAATTTGTTTCACTAAAAAATCAGCAAAAGTATCATGGAACAGAAAATTTGTTTTGATTTTAAAAATTATTAGAATCGGCAGAACCAATGTTAACATAGCAAAGGTTCTGAAAATTTCATATCCGTACATGACCTTTACTTTGACCTCTTTATGTGAATGAAAGAAGGTCAAACCTTGCAGCTTGCTTGTGGCTGCTTTGGACATTTTGGTACAAGCCGCCTGTACCTGGTTGCCAGTGGGTTCGGTAAGGTATCATTCCACTAGTCCACCAGCTTTTTTTACTGCTCCTCATATTAAAGGCTATGGACATTATTGGTAATTTCTCAAAATAATTGTTGGCATAAAATCTTACTTGGTAACGAGTAATGGAGAGCTGTTGATAGTATAACACGTTGTGAGAAATGACTCCCTCTGAAGTGACGTAGTTTTTAAGAAAGCAGTAATTTTCCACAAATTTGATTTCAAGACCTCAGAATTAGATTTTGAGGTCTCAAAATCAAGCATCTGAAAGCGCACAACTTCGTGTGACAAGTGCGTTTTTTCTTTCATTATTATCTCGCAACTTGTTGAGTACACCAACTGAGAAGACTGGTCTTAGACAATTACCAATAGTGTCCAGTGTCTTTAAAGGATTTCCAATGGAAGTGCCCTATGCAAAATGAAAAAGCCTTGCCCTCTCAAACTTCCAGACCCAGTCTGCAGGACTCCAAAAGCATCCAGCACCTTGTGTTTATAATGCATGGCGTTGGGCAAATAAATAATGTTGTGTTTTTCTTCAGTCCATATGCAAGAAAGAATTTAAATACTGTATTTTTTCATTTCTCAGCGGACCACCACCACCTCCTCTACAGAAGAAGAAGTTCCAGGGCTATAAGGAGGACCCATTTGTCTTCTTCAAGAAGGATGAAGCGATTTGGGAGCAGATCAAGTATGTTAATCTTTTTTCTCAAAAAATTGTTTTTCATGAACATGTGGAATTTACTCAATTTAATAAATCCGTCTACTCTTGGTTAATTTTGGTGGGCTGAGCTACTTTCTGTGCTTAAGACACTGGACACTATTGGTAATTGTCAAAGACTAGTCTTCACAGTCTCAAACCATGCATATAATAACAAACCTGTGAAAATTTAAACTCAATCTGTCGTCGAAGTTGCAAGATAATAATGAAAGAAAAACACCCTTGTCACACAAAGTTGTGTGCTTTCAGATGGTTGATTTCGAGACCTCAAATTCTAAATCTGAGGTCTCAAAATCAAATTCGTGAAAAATGTCTTCTTTCTCGAAAACTACGTTAGTTCAGAGGGAGCCGTTTCTCACAATACTTTATACTATCAACCTTTCCTCATTACTCGTTACCAAGGAAGGTTTTATGCTTATAATTATTTTGAGTAATATTATCAATAATGTCCACTGCAGCTCAATGAAATTGGGCCCAGACCTTCAGATATCTTTGAAATGATGTAGACCAGGCATGATACTTCATGGAGGCAACGAAGGCGGTTGCCTCCATGCCCCCGGGTCATTGCCTTGGTGCCCTTGAAATGCCCTCCAGTAGAAATTAACAAGTTCCTCATAGGGTGCCCTTTACCAAGGTGAACATTTTTTGGTACTCTTGCAAACATGCACAGTAGACAATCTGTAAACCTCTTAACCCTTTAGCCCGCATAACGCCCGGAGGCGCCTTGCGTATGACCACGCATACCGCCCGCACGCGCCCACGCAGTTTGACATGGTGTTATTTGAGTTATACACATGCGATTATAACGCAGCAAACAGCCGTAGATAGAGCGCGATCTCAAGATGTCAACAGTCTAAAAATAGCACATGGTCCACATAAGAAAAAATGACGTAAGGTTCAAAGGTCGAAAGTCATTTCACAATCAAACAACGCATGTATGAGTGGGTACTTTTTCTCTGTGTGGAGCCGTACGTTTTCTCTGTGTAGCCGGACCGTATAGGGGATGTACCACGTACTACTCGCACATGTACACAGTAATGACAGTCTCCAGCTTGTTGCGCGTCAAACTTTCTGGTGTTTTTACGATTTGAAAGGATTTTACAAAAGATTTTAGGTACAGAGAGTATCTGTTGATAATAGAGGCATTTATTTTCATTTCTAAAGGTATGTTGTGATTATTTTCAACCACTTTTCGTAGCTTTGTTTTCCTGTCGGACGACAGTAAAGTTGAGAAAACTTGTGTGCACAACTTTCCACGTAAACAAACCTTCACTTGATACGCAAACAATGTTTTCAATGTTTTGTTGATCTCTCTTATGTTTCCAACCTGAAAGCTTGAATTTGGTGAGTCAAACAAAGGAACTGTGAAAATCATCCAGAAGATAATTTCATCCTCTACAAAATAAACTCAATTTGTAACACAAGAAAATAATCACACCGACAGTTATCCGACGATTTCTTGATACGGCCGGAAATCGATTGAATTTTCCTGGCGCACTAAGGAGCGTGCGACATTATGTTTAATGTTGCGTGCGTGCTAAAGGGTTAAAGCCATTGGACACGTTCTGGACAGAACAAAAAATTAAAAGTTCACAGATTTACAAATAACTTACAGGGTTTACAGAAGGTAATGGTGAAAGACTTCCCTTGAAATATTATTCCATGAAATGCTTTACTTTTTGAGAAAACATAAAAACAATTATCAATTCTCGATAACGAGAATTACGGATTTATTTTATAAACATGTCATGACACGACGAAACGTGCAGAAACAAGTGTGGGTTTTCCCGTTATTTTTTCCCGACTTCGATGACCGATTGGGCCTAAATTTTCACAGGTTTGTTATTTTATATATAAGTTGTGATACACAAAGTGATGAGGGCCTTTGGACAATACTGTTTACCGATGTTGTGTGATTTATTTAAATGTAACAATCTGTACATTCAGGACGCTTCGTTTCCAAAAACTTAAATCAATTTTTTAGGACTTTTCCATTTTCAGATAATCTCATCCTTCTAACTGATTTTCATTTGCAGGTCATTTTATTCTGTAGATGACAGCTTCCCAGTAACCCTTCTTTTGACTCGGTGCCACGGAGGAAAGAAGAGAAACTTATACATGGTGAATAAATCCATCAAGTCTATCCTGGAAAACAATGAAGACAAAGTTAAGGTATGTATGGAAATTAACACTGAACCCTTCTTCAAGATCTTAATGTGTTGTGAACATCACACCTTGAACAACCAGAAGGGTGGATACATGCGCATTACAAGTCTTATTGTTATTAATACTATAGGTTTTCTCGGCCAATTTCGGAAAAAGAGCAGCCAATTTAACCATCAAGCTATTCTATTTCGCGCAAAATCGAATGCTACTGAAAAGAGTCATTCGATTTCGTTTTGGGATAAGTCAAAATGTTATGTTGCGTCATTCGATTTTAACAAAATAATCATTCAATTTAACAATTCATCAAAGCAGCATTCAAATTCACAGTCGCTTCTTGAGGCGTGTGTGTCGCGAAAAAGAATGACGATACTCTAAATTGAACAGAGTGCCAAATGAATTTGACTCGACTCAAAACGAAATTGAATGGCCGAATTCTGAATTTGAAACGCAGTAACAACTGGAGAGGCAAAACAGCTTTAATTTGAACGCATGAAAATGAAATTGGCTGCTCATTTGCCGAATTTGACCTATTATTATTGCTGTTGCCTGGCCGAGCAGATGATAGCACCGAACTCAAAATCTGGTGTTTCAAACGTGATATTTGTGTCCTAAGGCAAGATACCTCACCATTTTTTCTATGTCCTTCTGATGGGACGTAAAGTAGTTGGTCCGTGTAATGTGTAACGCACGTAAAGGAACCAATTCCACTTATCATAAAGAGAAGGGGGTTCACTCCGGTGTTCCTGATTTGATTGGCAACATAATGCGCCACAGCACCTTTCATAATCATTAAGGCGTCCGGTACAAGTAAACCTCTTGAGGATTGGATCTGGTGCAAACTAAATAATCAGTGAGTTTCAGATTGAAACTAATTATTTATTTTAACAAATCCTGTAGTCTGTGTTTGGCCTGTAGAGTATTGTATCAGAATAAAAACTTAAAGGCAGTGGACATTATTGGTAATTACTCCAAATAATTGTTAGCATTAAACCTTTCTTGATTATGAGTAATGGAGAGAGGTTGATAGTATAAGACATTGTGAGAAACCGCTCCCTCTGAAGTGACGTAGTTTTCGAGAGAGAAGTAAATTTCCACAAATTTGATTTCGATACCTCAGATTTAGAATTTGAGGTCACGAAATCAAGCATCTGAAAGCACACAACTAACTTCGTGTGACAAGGGTGTTTTTTCATTCAATATTATCTTGCAACTTCAACGAAAAATGGAGCTCAAATTTTCACAGGTTTGTTATTTTATGCATATGTTGTTGAGATACACTAACTGTGAAGATTAGTCTTTGACAATTACCAATAAGTGTCCAGCCATCGATTTCACCAAACTCTTCCTAACTTAGGATTAATCTTAGGACTTAGGACGAGTTGAGTCCCGCATCTAAATACGTGGGAAGCATTGAACCCATCCTAAGTTAGGACGGGTTACTCGTCCTAACTCGAGTTAGGATTAAACCTAGAGTTTCGTGAAATCGGCTGCTGTGTCTTTAAGTGTTTTTGGTTGTTTGCTTGTTTGCAGGTGGTTAATGGTGGAGTTAAGGTGTGGAGCCGGAGCGATGCCAAAGAAGTGGCATGTGACTTCAGACTAGCTCAAGAAGTAAGAAAACAAAACTGGTCCCTTGCCCTAGGGTTTCATTAGCTAACCCATACCTGCCTGACTGGTCACAATATATATTATTATTCCCGCCTAAGAGGCCATTCAGATTAGGGAATGTTTTAAAATGTTTACTTATTTTTTTAAATTTTTTTTTATTCGCCCACCCACCCAATTTTGGTTTTACAATATTAAATGGCTTCATAATCTATACACTGATGTAGTCTCAATGTTTCAAACAGTATATAAGCCTATGTCACAGTACTCTATTCTATGGGGGTGGGGTGGGGGGGGACAACCCCAGGGAAAAACAGCTGGCCTTTCCCATTTTTATTCTGATCTACCCTGGCGAAGAGGCATAGCCAGGAAATAGCTACCCCTGCTCTTGAATAGGGGTAAAACCCGGGGGTGTTCTTGAAACTTATCTGTCATAGGAATTGAAGGACTAATTTATTTGTGTATGTGTTCTTTTGCTTGTTTTTGGTGTTTACTGCGCCCTGAACACCCAGCAGGCTGGATATGTACGCAATACAAGTCTTTATTATTTTTATTATAAGTACTCTGTACTTATTCTATACCACATCATTTGTCATTACCTTATGGAAGTGTCGCGGCCGAGCGGTTAAGAGCACCAAAATCAAACCCTGGTGTTTCTGATCAGCAGAGTGTGGGTTCGAATCCCCAGCCGTGACACTTGTGTCCTTAAGCTAGACGCTTGACTATTGCTTTCGTCATTCGGATGGGACATAAAGCCGTTGGTCCCATGTACTGGTGTATACATTTAAAAGAACCCACTGCAGTTATCAAAAAGGAAAGGGTTCGCCCCGGTGTTCCAGGCTGGATTGGCAGCATATTGCGCCACAGCACCTTGTAAACCATTACATGGTGCTTCGGATTAGGTCACATAATTCAAACTTCGTTCGACTCGCCTTAAAAAAAATACCTAGAGCTTTGTATCCTTTGGCAAAAGGCGCGTTATAAACACGGTTATTTTTAATATTATTATTAAACTGTTCTTCTCTCTAATAGGGCATCTACAGTGTGTTTTCATTCCTCAATGATCGTAAGATACCAAACATCACAAAGGAGGACATTCAAATCTTGTTAACTCAGGAGAATCCATACTGCTCCAAGCTGGGGGATAATGCTAGGGAGGCTCTCGCAGAAAAGGGTAAGTAACTCAATCATTCTTTAAAGACACTGGACACTATTGGTCATTGTCAAAGACCAGTCTTCTCACTTAGTGTAGCTCAACATATGCTCGTCGAAGTTGTGATATAATAATGAAAGAAAAAACACCCTTTTCATTCAAGCTTGTGTGCTTTTAGATGCTTGATTTCAAGACCATCTAATTTGTGAGGTCTCAAAATCACGTTCGTGGAAAATTACTTCTTTCTCGGAAATACGTCACTTCAGAGGGAGCTGTTTCTCACAATGTTTTTTACTATCAACCTCTCCCCATTATTCATTACCAAGTAAGGTTTAATGCGACTAATTATTTTGAGTAGTTACCAAAATTGTCCACTGCCTTTAATTCAAATGGACGCACACAAACACAAATTGACCCCATTGTTTTCCCCCAGTGGGGGTGAGGGGCATTTTTATTTTCCCCTTTTTTTGGGAGGGAGGGGTTGAACTGTCCGTTTTATTTGCTTGTGAAAATAATGGGAAATGTTGAACCAAGTTGTTAAACTGTACAAGTCCAAATTTATTGTGTGCGTCAAACTGCACTTGCACCATTAAAAATGTGCCTTGCATTTTCCCAATGGATCCAACCCCTAAAGCGTCACAAGTTAAATGCATCGTGTCATGACTTCATGTAAATTGGGTCAATCGGGATCAACATCAAGGCGTCTATATTTCTCAACGTTCGCCCAACACGATCTAGTGTACTTACATTTGTTTATCCTTTGACAAACTATTTGCTGTGAGATTGCATTCATTTTTAAATAGTTGTTATGAGCATTGTTCAATGTGGGAGTGAATTAAGCTTGGGCGATATCGATTCATTTTATTCACGACATATCGCCAAAAATATATTCACGACATATTGCCAAAAATATATCGCGATATTCGATATTATCCGGATTAATTAAGTTTGACATCATCAGTCTGCAAACTCCCAGTGAAAGTTGTAGAAGAGACAGTCATAGCATAAGAGAGGTGTTCTAATGACCCATTCTTCTGGTTTTAATCCAAACTTATCGGGTGCAAGATGTCTCAGCTAGGAAATACATCGCCATATTGGGATACTTAATCGATATCGCGATATATCGTGATATATCGCGATATATCGATACTTCGATTAAAACCAAATCGATTCGATATCGAAATCGTTTCCAAATTAGTATCGCGATATTCGCTAATATTGTGTTATGGCCCAAACTTAGAGTGAATACAAAGTTCACTGTGCTGCAAAATAAACACTATCACTGAATAAATTGGGAAATTGCCAGTTGAGATAAGAAGAAGACACAACGTTGTTTCACTAAATTGTTGCACAGTGTTGTAACTAAAATGTTGCCTTTGGATTTGGCCCTCTGTTATAAAAACTGTTAGTTATGTAATTGTGTGGTTTTCCTTTTACTTCGGGAAGATAACACGATCCGTCATTTTGTTGAGCCAAAGTTTCACATCTCAAAAAGGCTTACCATGTTAGTTCACAAAATAAAAGGAAATTCTTAGGTTAGAGTTTTGTAACTTTTCATCTTTTGTCCTTACATGTAGGTTAGAGATTTTTAAACTTCATATTTTAACCCTAGATTTGAGATTTGGTTTTCACTTTCAAAAAAATTAAATCATCACAAAATAGAAATTTACTTGATAGCCTCTCTTTAAACATAAAGGTCACCATCTAGATAGGCCTAAAATTATGTATAATTAAAAAAGAAATACTCCTTCAGAGCATTCTGTTTGTTTTGTTCTCTAAAATTAGTTTGTACCTTGTACTTCTTTTCATAATGAATGCTGCTTGATGGGCGATTACTAAGTTGGGAAATAAAGTAGTCATTATTAATTGTTTGTTTTACACTTGTGCAGGTCAGGGCAGTTTGGTGTTTGTGTACGACCCAAAGGAAAGGTGAGTATTCGTTTGAGCAAAGTCTAAACATTTGGAAACATTTCATGCCAATTACTCATAATAAAAAAATCTGTTAGCTAACAGATTGTTGCGGGAAAGAGCAAATAATGTAATGGAATTTATGAACATGCCAACCAGCCACTGTGTTATTGAATTGGATTGAGCAACCTTGATCCTATAGTCATGATTGTAATGCACCCCCTGGCAGTTTATGAAAGGGCCCAATTTCATTCAGCCTGTAAGCACAACAACTTGCTCAAAGCACAACAGAAATCCTAGCTTAGCAAAAATATCTTACCAGCCAGAATACCGTAAAGCTACCACTGCTGTGGCTGTTACCCCCTCATTTCTGGCTAAGCATAGAAATAATTGCTCAGTAGAATTGAAGCTTGGCCAATTTTTTTTGTCTTGGCCAAAACTGACAATTTTTGCCAAAACTCATTTCAACACACGCCTAACCGTACACCATATCAGCATTGGGTTTTGTATCCTCAAATAATGTCCCATCAATTTTGACCTTTGGTCCTGCACTCTAGTGTATTTACTTAATGATGAGATACGGGTCACACAAAGGGCGAAGATGTTAAATCAGTTACACAGAATTGGTTTTATTGCGGTTATTTCATAATCACTTGCTGGAGCGTTATCATTGCTGACTGCGTTTAAGTTTTGGATATTGTCCAGATAATCTTTTCTAAAATGCTTTCTTCAAATAATAGCTTGGTAGTTTGCATTGCAATGCATTGTTCATAATTTGTGTACTGTAAAGCTGCTGTTCAAAATGGGACAATTGGAAAAAAAGATTACGGAATAAGACTTTGGTTTTACTCTTAAGAAATAACACTGTGAGAATGTAAATTCAGTCAGTGTTATGAAACTATATTTTGAAACTACTTATCTTAACTAAATCCAGGTATTAATTTTGGTTTTACCCATACACTGATGTGTGTTATTATACACATAATGAATGTTTATGAGTGCAATGGTGCAAATATGTTCATGAGTTGAAAGATGGAATGTTCTATTCAACGAGGCGGAGCCGAGTTGAATGGAACATTCCAGCTTTCAACGAATGAACATATTCGCACCATTGCACGAATGAAAAACATTCATTATTTGTTTTATATAACATCCAAGTAGATCTTTGTCATTTTGATTGAAAGATACAACTTTCAAAACAAACAAAGCGTAGGCCTCCAATTTTTAATTGTAGAAGACGAATGCTAGTAATTTTAATAATATGCCTTGCTGCGTTACCGAAGATCGACAACGCGCACGCAGTGATGTTTTTACTCAGCTTTTTCGTTCCATCCAAAAAGTACCATTGCACGCTGGCAGCGTGCAATGGTACTTTTCGGATGGAACGAAAAAGCACGGTGAGTGACTCAGCGTGCAATGGTACTTTTATTTGCTATCACGTGACGGACAATCCTCCAATCAAATGGCAAGGATCTGCTTGGGTGTTATATAACACTGTATACTCAGTACTTTCCCGAGTCCTGTGAACAAATATCACATGCATCTCTTAAATCCAGGTACTAGAGATTTTAGTGGGCCTAACACATCTACGATGACAGCTTTTTAAAAACTTTTATATTTAAAATAAATAAAAACGAACCATTGTAATCAACTTTTTTCTGCCCCCCCCCCCCCCCTCAGTGATCCTGAAAGCACTGACATATCATTCGTCCTGGTTGGCTGGCGTGGCAAGCATTCCGTCCGCTCATACATTCCCAAAGGTGAACGGCAACACATCCTGCGCATGTGCAACATCGACATCCCCACAGACAGTGTGGACCCTCCATCAACTCCAAACAGCGACACACCGCAAGATTCCAGTGAGGCCAAAGACGCCACTCCTAGTGAGACACCGGGTGATACAGAGGGTGACAAACAGGGTGACAAACCTGCTGCAAATGGTGGCCAGCCTGATCCGCCCGGCGTATCAAAGGGCGATACATCATGGGTCACACCCGTTCTTGACAAGCCCAGTGCTGCGGTTAAAAGTCCGGTAAAGAGTCCGGCGAGGGATGGTAGGGACACTGAGAGTCAGTCCCCACGCCGTGACAGACACCGTGATAGAGACAGTGGGAGAAAGAGACAGAGAGAGAGTAGATTTTCAAGCAGTGATAGAGGTGACGAAGCACAGAGGAAACGAGACTTCTACTTCTACTATTACTAACTCACAGTTCCACATTGCAAGTCTGCAAGCTTTGATCCAAATTAAGACATCTTACACCAGTTTTAGACAGGCGCGTCAGAGTCGCGCAAAACCAAATAGATTAGGAGCGACACTAGGGCGACCCAGATTAGTGTACTTTCATGTACTATTACTCAATTCAGAATTTGGTTCAGCGCAACTCTGGAGGGCCTGTCTGAGACAGGTGTTATTTCCCCGAAGTAAATACTTCATTGTTTCCTTTTTTATGAAGTTGAAATGCATGATCGCATAAACAAAAGTGACCTTTTCGTTTGTGTTCACTCAAGGTTCAATTGCAATGACAATCAGGAGAAAAAATACAGTGATACTTTTTCACTTAATAGATTTAAAGTTTTTTGATCCAAAACGAATGAGAAAGTGCAGAGGGATCTTTTGAAGAAGCAGAACTTATAGGCAATGGTTTCTTTGTAACATGCATGTGGATTGAGACAGAGAAAACTGAAGCAAAGTTCTTGGGTTGGATTTCACAAAGAGTTAGGTTTCATCTCATTTCGAGTAAGGACGAGTTACTCATCCTAACAAAGAACTAGCCTTAAGTTTTTAATATCCCCTAGGACTATTCCCAAGTTAGGACTAGCTGAGACCACTCTGTCTGGAGTTCCAATTGATGTCTGGAATGTTGCCATGTCTTTTTGAAGAATCGGTCTCGTAGCAAAGATCTTTGGGCTTTGTGTCAAGACTTTTCAAGACCTTAACCTCATAGGCAATGGTTTCTTTGTAACATGCATGTGGATCGTTCAAAAACACTTATACAAATAGCAAATGGAACCCAAACTAAGGCCGTGTCCGAAACGATGACTTCGGCTACAGCTACGGCTAGATCGCGCGCGTCTGCCTATTCTTCAACACTGGTAGACGCGCTGATCTAGACGTAGCTGTAGCCGAAGTCGCCGTTTCGGACACGGCCTAATAAGCACAATTTTCAAGCTCATCCTGCCCTTATTTTTTATTTTTTATTATTATTTTTTTTTTGGGGGGGGGAGGGTAGGAGGGGGGTCTTACACTTTTTCTTCATACCTCATCTTGTCTACATGGAAAACCAAAGTGAAGGCTAAGCAAAGTCATCACACGGGGAATAAGCATTGGTTCGGTAGAACTTTGGTAATTGTCGCAGACCAGTATTCTCACCTGGTGTATCCCAACATATGCATGAAATAGCAAACCTGTGAAAATTTCAGCTCAATCGGTCATCGAAGTTGCAAGAAAATAACAAAAGAAAAGAACACACTTGTTGCATGTTTTCTCAGACTCAACTTTTCGGGTGAAAAAATTACCTCTTTCTTTAGAACTACAATACTTCAAAGACTGTTAATTCTAACATTGTTTTCAATTAAATCAACAGCTCACCATTGCTCTTACCAAGTAACTATTTATGATAATTTCATTTGCCTTATTGTTATAGTCATTTACTTTTGACGGTACCAAAAGTACGTACTGCCATTAAACTTTACTTCTCATCACTCATGGGTGAAGGGGGCTCAGACGTTACACTGGAGTGGACCACAGGGCTGAGGTCAGTAGCTTTATCTTCAGGCCTGGACATTTCCAGCAGTCATTTTCAATTGAATAATAAACCTAGCTGTGTATTCTATTGAGTATTTAAAGACACTGGACACCATTGGTAATTGTCAAATACTAGTCTTCTCACTTATCTCAACATTATGCACAAAGTAACAAATCCGTGAACATTTGAACTCAATTGGTCTTCGAAGTTGCAAGATAATAATGAAAGAAAAACACCCTTGTCACACAAAGTTGTGTGCTTTCAGATGCTGGATTTCGAGACCTCAAATTCTAATTCTGAGGTCTCAAAATCAAATTTGTGGAAAATTACTCACAATGTTTTATACTATCAACAGCTCTCCATTACTTGTTACCAAGTAAGGTTTGATGCTAATAATTATTTGGAGTAAGTACCAATAGTGTTCAGTGCCTTAGTATGTACATGTATACCTATAAACAAAAAGGACAAAGTGCTTGTTCAACTAAAGACAGTACGCATGTTATACTGTTCAGATCTTGTTGGAACAATTCTGCCGTCGATTTCACCAAACTCTTCCTAACTTAGGATTAATCTGAGGACTTAGGACGGGTTCAGATCCGTATCAAAACACATAGGACGCATTGATCCCATCCTAAGTTAGGACGGGTTACTCGTCCTAACTAGAGTTAGGATTGATCCTAGCGTTTCGTGAAATCGGCTGCAGGTCTAGTAATTATAACAACAACCCTTTGGTCTTGTGGAATTTTCATTCAAGTTTAAGCCTTGGGAATGGGAGGGCAGAGATGGCTCTTGTGGTTGATTTAGCTTGGTGCGCTTAACACGTTTGGTAAACCATTCAGTTTGCCCATTACAACAAAAAGGAACACATTTTATTTGAAAAACGAACTGAAGACAGTTTTAAGTAAAGTATTTAATGTGCTCAGTATTTTAAGACGAGCAGAGTGATTGAAAACAACATCTGACATATAAAGGGAAGTATAAGAAGGGAAAGGAAAGCAAGACAAAGTTTACTTGATATCTTCAAAAAGTTTTCTCAAGTATTTTCCAGGTGATGCAAAAAACAAAACCAGAAGAAGAAGAAAGGTTTTAGAATGTTAAAATCTTGTTTCAAAATATCTGCCAATGATTTTGCAATTAAAAGACGATTTAAGTTACTTAAGCTTTACTTGTGTGTGTGTGTGCTCTTTCCAAGTTTCAAGTTTTGTCGTTTTTCTGGAAGTGGGTGACAAAGCAAATGTAAGTAGGAAGGAACATTTTGTCAGAGCATTTAACCAAGCCACGCCCCCTTAACAAAAAAACCCCCACAAAAACAAGGAAACGAAAACGAACAGGATAAAACGCCCCAAACCAACAACAAACAGTAACAACAACGGAATCTAACATGTTTCATGTTCAGGGTTTTGTATAGGCGTTGATAATGACACAACCACCACCGAGTTGTACTCCAGGTTTTGCTTTGGTCTTTATTTAAGTTACCTGCAGCCGATTTCACGAAACGCTAGGATTAATCCTATCTCGAGTTAGGACGAGTAAATAACTTAGGATCAATCTTAAGGTCTGCATGCTACAGTGCAGGGTTGGGACTCATCCTAAGTCCTAAGATTAATCCTACGTTATGAAGAGTTTGGTGAAATCGACGGCAGGAGTGGGTATCTTGAGTTAGGACGAGTTACTAACCCTTACTTAGGACTAGCTTTTAATATCTCCCATGACAAGTCCTAAACTGAGGACTAGTCCTAATAATCTTTGTGGAATAATTGATTTCAAACACATGTCAAGTGATGCTACCCAAGGATAGGCATCTTTTAGTGTTGTTGTTGTTGTTTTTTTTTTGTGGGGGGGGGGGGCACGCATTTCCTTGTTTAAAAGTTAATTGGAAAGGTTTTGGGAAAAACATAAAGTTTTGACTGTGCCTGCGTTTGTTTTGACAACTATGGAGATATGGGATTGATTGTATGTACAGAGAACTTCCAGTCCAAACTTAGGACTAGTCCTAAAACTTAATGCTATTCCTAACTGAAGATAAGACTACTCTTAACTCAGGGTGATTCCCCTCTTGTGTGTTATATTTCTTTTTCACCCTTTTAGATTTTTTGGACAGTAAACACTTTCGGTACAGAAAAAAAATAAGTTCACAGATTTACAAATAAATTACAGGGTTTACAAAAGGTAATGGTGAAAGACTTCTCTTGAAATATTGTTCCATGAAATGCTTTACTTTTTGAGAAAACATTAAAACAATATCAATTCTCGATAGCGAGAATTCCGGATTTATTTGAAACACATGTCATGACACGGCGAAACGCGCGAAAACAAGAGTGGGTTTTCCCGTTATTTTCTTCCGACTCCGCATGACCGATTGAGCCTAAATTTTCACAGGTTTGTTATTTGATATTTAAGTTGTGATACACGAAGTTGTGTTTACCGAAAGTGTATAATGGTTTAAATGCCTATGGAAAAAATGTTATTTTAGTTGCATGGCTTGACGCCAAAAACGCGCAATAATTTTAAAGGAATTAAGTAACCTTTTGAGCCGGGGTTGTGGATCGTTGCCGGACGGGCACCTAACAACAGATCCTATTTTGGTGAGCCCCGCCCCCTGACATCGAACGCCAACTTCCCACAACCAGCATTTTTCACACCAGCATTTTTATCACACCTATGTGGTAAAAACTACTGGAACTACTTTCAGTTTGTGCATTACGCACATTATTTGTGGATTCACGAAA
The DNA here is from genome assembly GCF_902459465.1 of Asterias rubens. NCBI lineage: Eukaryota > Metazoa > Echinodermata > Asteroidea > Forcipulatida > Asteriidae > Asterias > Asterias rubens. The sequence continues at coordinate 17,084,614 of NC_047065.1, read as the reverse complement.
AGATAGTAAAATATTTGTTTCGTGTATTCACAAAACGTTAAAGTCGTTAAATTATTTTCATGGTAAAACTGCAACGCGAAATTAATTTACAGGAACAAGTTGATACAAAAGTACTCGCCTTAAAAAAAAAAAAAAAAAAAAACTAAATGGTTACAAAGTCGCTGTTTTAGGGTTAAAATTTGTGTCCAAACTACTGAAAACATAAGAAGGGCTAAATCTTCATGCTGAAAGTTCCCGCTGAATTATAAACAAAATGGCGTTGAGAAAGTTTGTTCGTCTTGATCATGAAGCATGGATGAAGGACATTCAAGAATTTCTGAGTTTTGCAACAACAACTCGGAAAGTATACATCCTTTTCAGTGAGCGAGTGTGCTTACATTGAATTACTGGGGTCATTAAACTTGATGGATGAGCAGTTAATTTGCCTGGGCAGGCAAGACGATCAGAGCATACTGATCGAAACGTCGAGTTAATCCAACGGTTCTTTTCAGAACCACCCCAACTCATTGAGAGATTGTTATTACATGGTGTTACCGCAAACTTTTCTATATCTTACTTCCACCATGCAAAGTTTCAAATCCTACTTTCTTATATATGGCTGACCCGGGTGCAGTGAGCGACTGAGCCCTGTCAAAATCATGCAGCTCTATGGGCCAAACTTATTCGAATGCGTTGGGGGAAACCTAGGTCAACGTTACAACCCGGGGAAGATAATCCAACGAAATGAGTAATTTCCGCATAGCTTTGAGTGCGTTTCCTACTCTCTACGCACACCCCCGCAAGACTTCTGACCCACAAACCCGCAAGTGAGTGGACTCGTCTATTTTGATAATAGGGATATCCGTAATGTCGTAGAGAATATGATCTACTTTATCTTTTATCTCAGAACAAATCCACCCCGGTGTGACTGAAATGTACACTAATATTGTTTATTTAAATAAAACTGTGTGCATAAAGCAGTGTTTAAAAACAAAAAAAAGGTAGAGCAGTTATTTTGGAGATTAGAAATTTAATTATTGCACCCTACTACAAAATTAAGTTGTACAATTGAAGGGAAATTCCTCCCCGATCAATTACCTTACAAGTCACGTGTCTTTATGCCGCTTCACTTAGTGGACAGTACTATTATTGCGCACGGTTTCTTTACACACAAATGGGAGAGATCCAGGTAATATTTAAAAAAAAAATACAACTTAAATAATAAAATGAACTAAATATTTAAAGTTCTGTATCTGTTTAAGTTACAAGCTCAAAATTGTTGCAAATAATTTGGAACTATTTTATACCGTGGATTTAAAAGCGAGGGGAAAAAGGCAGTCGATGACGTCACTAAACGTGGGCATCCATTTTGTTACGTTACCGGCGAAATTCAGCCTCTACTACTTGGGAAAGCCATCATGTCGATCAGCAAAGAAGCCGTTACCTCCTTCGTGAAGGATCTTTTGGCCGGTGGAATCTCTGCAGCCATCTCTAAGACGGCTGTAGCCCCCATCGAAAGAGTCAAGTTGCTATTGCAGGTAATTATTTTCCAAATTCGTGTGTAATAAATTGTTTTTTAAGAGCCTGAAAATCGGTAACCTTGCCTCACTCGTCGACCAGTAAACCCACATGGGCATTTCCCCCCGCCGCAGCACTACGACACGCATGCTGTGAACGAATACCGGTAAATAAAATTTCTGATCTTTTTATCAGCGTAAATAAGGAATATACACCAAAGAAATGTTGTTCGATTTCCACAGTTATGTTGCCGGATTTTGTTGTTATTGCCAACCGGTTTCCCGACGAATAGAACCACATTATTGGTGGTAGAATTTTGGATATTTTTTTTCACAAAATTTGCATACGAAAGACGTTGCGTAATGCATCATCATCTGGTCGGTGACCCTCCCTTTGTGAGAACTGTCTGGCCGAGGTGAAATAGCGTGGCTTCTATTTTGCCATTATCGATCCCTTTATTTAAGTTTCTGGTGGTGCCAATTCATGATATATATACCAAGAAACTAAACACTAGTCCGAATTTTCCGCATCTCCCTGCATGCAACTTTGGGGGGGGGGTGGGGGAGACATAAAATTAGGTCAACTCTTCCTTGGTTGGGAATTATCGTTCATGTTGCAATTTATTTAATGTAAAGTATACCTATATCCTGGTGTCATGTGTTTTCAGTAGGATAATAGGAAAATTGTTCACAATCAAAAACTAAACGATTTTTTTTCAAATCATCTATCAAATTTTTTAACAATTACACTTACAGTTACACTTCATGGTGTGTTGACATTGTTAAAGTTTTGGTTTTACGTTGCGAGAGACAGTCCGCCATTAACGGTGCTTATGCATGCACGACATTGGAGCAACGTCATATGTTTTCACACCTTTCATTGGTTGGTCTTTTATTGAATATTCAGAAGCTAGTATGGCGTGCAAAATAAATAAAAAATATTATTCAATTACTACTTAACAAATTTAATTACATTTTTGCCCTAAGGCATTATGGCTACTATATTAGAATCCAGAGATATCATAAGGCATGAAAGTAAAACACCCCAACCCCCTTGAAGCATACACACTTCATAACAATCAGTTTTCCCCCATTTCAGACCAGTAATGTTTGGTTTCAGGAGATAAGAAACCAATCTATGATGTTTTCTCTTTAATTTAGACTTAATATTTATTACGCTTTTCAGAATTTATTACAGTAGTTGTATGCAGTTAATCTTATTTTCACTTAAAATATTTTTTAATTTTTTCCCAATATTGGCACATCATAGAATCCCAAATAGTAACCACCTCATGTGATCCATCAGTGACTAAATTAGAATGAAACTCAATCTAGCAGATAGTAATTTTGTTTTGAATTTTCGAGGTTGGATGATGTTTTTTTGACTCATTTGAATGTTGGCATAATAATGCACTAGAGATGTGTACCAAAAATCAATCATTTTATAAATGTTTGAGCATAACCAACGACAGGAAACTTTATTCTCCGCATGATTAAGCCTGATGAAAGTACATACCGTGAGTAAACTCCATAGCTTCTGTCACCGGTGCAGCTTGCACAAACTCGCGGTAAACAGGAATCAAAGTTGGGGTTCGAAAACATATGAGGGTTGATAACGTTATGACGCTTTGATATAATATGATCAATAATATGGGAATGTTCCCAAGATCTTTTGGGGCAACTTGATTTTTTTTTATTACAAGTTTCTGGATCCTGCCACCCCTTTTTCATTCATTATATAATGAAACCGTCGGTTTTTTTTTTATTCAAATGAGATGAACATGCATTATGAATATAATTTTTTTCCTTTCCCTTCAGTGTTCTCCACAGACTTTTTTTTTAGGAGGGCGGCATGACGTAATCAAAATGGCGCCCGTCAATATGACGTAATCAAAATGGCGCCCATTTTCATATGACGTCAGCGGACGTGAAAGCAACAAATGCTTGAGAAAACCATTTTCTTAAAATAATGTATTACGACGACGCTACCTACCTATTGATGGGCATCCATTTCGGTTGGAACAATTCCTCATTTTAAAAACTAAATCAAAACTACAATTTGTTATACATTTTGCTTTGTGCACCGCACCAATAACCTCAAAAGGATGATTGGCATGCCGCACGTCGGAATTTAGAAAGCGGGTGATCGGACCATGATCGGACGGTCTTCGTGTGTAATTTTCAAAACTGAAAAAAAAAAAAAAAATTTTTGGACAAGTTTATCCCCAAATTATGGCCCTGAATAATACTTTTTCCATCCAAACCCATTTCCATGAATTAGTGATTTGCTTCGTTTGTAATAAAATAATCGAGATTCAATGATCAATGAACTTTGCCCCACATCGCGCACGCCCTCAATGGGCGAAAGTTGACATGTTTGAACATGCTTCAAGGCTGTACACTGTACCATTCTGTACATGCGTGCGGCACTGTGTGGTAATTCTTTCTCAGTTTGTGAACGTGCGTGTTGTGTTGGAGTATATCAACTGCCAATCACAGCGTGCAGACTGTTCATGCACTATGCATGCAGTGGGTATTCCCATCGTTGATGGTGAGTGTGGTGTGTGTGCATGGTTGGTTGATGCATATGCACTCGGCATATACGAACCATGTGGCCGTGTGTACATCGTGTTTTAACGTTTGTTTACGATCGCATTTCTGATGCTATAATTTTGAAGTCGGCTCTGGCTTGTCAGGTACTCGTTTGATCTTATTAAATGCAGTCAAAAAATAGTCTCTTTGTACTTACTTCTTTGGGCAGGGCGGGCAATAATTTTAGCAGGGCGGCCAATTCTTTGGTAGGGCGGCCTAAATTTTAGGAGGGCGGCCCGCCCTCCCAATTTACGTGTTTGGAGAACACTGCCCTTATTTTTCCACAATGTTACCAGAAATGAGTAAATCGTCACAAATCTGACATACAAGCTATCTAATGTTAGTATATGTCATCACATTCATCTGTATCTTGCGGCAAAGTTTACACATTATTATAATTATAACTATATAAGTTATTAATATTGTTTTTTTATAAATCAATTAAATATTTGATTTCTTTCTTTAATTCTTTATGCAGGTCCAACATGCATCAACACAAATTGCCAAGGCTGATCAGTACACTGGCATTGCAAACTGCTTCTCAAGGGTAACCAAAGAGCAGGGCTTCTTTTCCTTATGGCGTGGAAACTTGGCCAATGTCATCCGTTACTTCCCAACCCAGGCACTTAACTTTGCCTTCAAGGACAAGTACAAGCAGGTCTTTTTGAGCGGAGTTGACAAGAATAAGCAATTCTTTAGATACTTCGCTGGTAACCTCGCCTCTGGTGGTGCCGCTGGTGCAACCTCTCTCTGCTTTGTCTACCCTCTTGATTTTGCCCGTACCCGTCTCGCCGCTGATGTGGGTAAAGCTGGTGCTGATCGTCAGTTCTCTGGTCTCGGCAACTGCCTGAGCAGTATTTACAAGTCCGATGGCATGCTTGGGTTGTACCGTGGGTTCTCCGTCTCTGTACAGGGCATCATCATCTACAGAGCAGCTTACTTTGGCTTTTACGACACCGCCAAGGGTATGCTTCCCCCTCACCTGTCCAAGAATCTCATCATCTCCTGGATGGTAGCCCAGACCGTGACCACATGCTCAGGTATCATCTCCTACCCCTTCGACACCGTTCGTCGACGCATGATGATGCAGTCCGGCCGCAAAGACATCATGTACAAGAACACCATTGATTGCTGGAGGAAGATCGCACAGAATGAAGGAGCCAACGCTTTCTTCAAGGGAGCCCTCTCCAACGTTCTCCGTGGTACAGGCGGTGCACTCGTACTGGTGCTCTACGACGAAGTCAAGGCCTTCATTTCATAATGAGTGGCTGACACATTATAGATATGCCCAAATTGTTTTTTGAAGGGGAGGGGGAGGGGACCTGGTCCAACTGCTTTGTTGACGTCAAAATATATTCATGACTTAAACCATAACTTTTGTGGTGATATGCATACATATTGGCTTCTTTTTGTCAGAAATATTTTTCATTGTCAGCTATCCAACTACTTAAAGACAAGAGAGAGAACAAACGCACCACAATTTGTAGAATAACTGTATAAGGAATTGAATTTGATTTTAACTTGAATGTGGAGATATAGTGTGTGGAATGTTTGATACTTGTACAGTTGTAAATCTATACAACACTAACTTAAGAATGTCTTTTGATCCGTAGTGATGCACACAATTTCAAATGTGATCCAATCCAACTCACTGTTAAAAATGATGTTGGAAACACTCGCACACCCGACCTTAAAACACTTTTCAAAGGCTAACTTCTTCTTTTTTTGCTGTGTAATTATGCTCACTGTATGCGTCTTGCACAATCAGTGGGCATCTTTCTATCCAGGTTGTTGGTATTGTATTTTGTCAAAATATTTCATGGACATTTTGCGAGACTTAGAAAACAAAGTATCTCAAACGTTTATATATGACGCACACTAAAAGTTATATACAGAAATAATCCTCATATCAATACGAGAGTTTTTTAAACCAAAGTGAATCGTGACACAAAGTGGCTCTGATACACACTCGTTTATAAGGTATACTGCTTTCATTTTACATGGAACTAGTTCTATACTAATAATAACCATCTTGTTTGTCGAAGTCAAATGCGGATGTCTTGTACGGTTGGCATTTTTTTGCCAGATGTACTGTGTAAACGATCACGACAATAATGATGGAAAATTACTATTGGTTTTGCATTTTAATTAGATAATGTGTGATGATTTTGTTTTTGTGGGTAAGAACTGTTGCATAAAAGGGAAACTGTTTTTGAACAATTTTGAGCTTCAGTTTCTGTATTGTTATTTAACTTAAATGTGAATCCTAGGTGTTTATTAATATTGCAGTGCAAGAAGAAACTATTTATAAAGATAGTATATCCCACTGTCCAATGTAACAAACCATGTACATGTACACTTAGCCAGCATTGGGCCATGTAGGAGTGATTACCCCTTTGGTAGCAGTATGCAATGATTCAATAAAACAGATTTCAAGTGAATTAAGAACATTTTATCGTCTCGATAATCAAGTGTGTTTAGAGTTGTAGATTGAAGGCATAACTGAATTTGCTCGGTATGGACCTTATGCGCCTGGTGTCATATCAGGAGGGTGCCCTCACCCTTTTAATTGGCCGAATCTGTACAGATCTGTGCGTTTTTGTTGTTTCATCATCGTTTAACCTCTAAGATGGTGGCTGGATGAGGTCACTGCATGAGGTTTATAGACCTTTATGACGCTGTCACTATCTTGGTCATGTTCCTTGTTTCCACAACAGAAATGAATACTAACATTCGTTGCGCACACATGGCACCAGACTATGATTTCGTTTTGCCTTAGTTTGGCTACAATGAGTTGGAATGGAGTAAAATCAAGATGGCCACACTGTGATAAAGGTCTATTGAGCATCGAGTGCATCAACTGGACATCAATCCAAATTGGAGGGTTAGGGTCTGGGATGATGTCTTGGTAGTACGATTACGATGACAGGTGGGGTGAGTGATTATGACGACGGTCGGCTGACCGAAGAAATATTTCATCTGTAATTTATAGAGAATACCTCGTGTATTACGAGCCAAGATCGACCAAGAACCATTTGTTGACAAAAGGCTGATATGTACTGGCTTGGCTGGTATCCTATACAGTATACATACGGTACATGTATTTGAGAACAAGTACCAGACTGATGAGTACCGGGCAATAGGCCGCTTATCTACAATTGGTGATGTTTTTGGTGGCGTCAGAATTGGTTGCTATGGCTGTTGCTAAGGATGTTGCTGCTAGGGTGTTGTTGCCATGGGCAACCGATTTCCTCTTTTTCTTTTTTTTCATAAATGGACGTAGAGTGGGGGTATAAACTCCCCTGGGTCGACCCTGCAGCAAATTTTCCGAAAGACTATGCAACGAACTGTTAATGTTCAATGCGCAACATTTAGTGTGTTAGGTGGTCCCTAACAATACAATTTTGCAGAAGTGGACTTGAGCAGTTGTGTTAAGTTTTGTAAAACATAGGGTAAACTCCAGTTTCTTTGAATATTAATTGACCACCTTTATCGTTGCCCACTGGGGTCAGACGTTCTCATGGAGCAGATTTTCTCCGATCTGCCCTGGCTGCATGATGTCACTACAAAAAACTTTCTCATTTTGTTTTAAGTAACTGCTCTATGATCCGACGCCAATATGTTACAAAGAAACCTGATGATTTACACACTATATTGTTAAGGTTAGGAAAATAAACTGGGTGTTGAAACAAAGCTATGTCTGGACATAGGGGTGTCATCTTTATGACTATCAAGTAAATTAATGGCAGTGGACACTTCACTTGGTAATTACTCAAAATAATTGTGAGCATAACAACTTACTTGGTTAACAAGCAGTGGAGAGCTGTTGATAGTACATGTATAACACTTTGTGAGAAGCGGCTCCCTCTCAAGTAACACATTTCCAGAAAGAAATAATTTTCCTCGAATTTGATTTTGAGACCAAGGTATTAGATTTTGAGGTCCGAAATCAAGCATCTGAAAGCATACAACTTCGTGTGACAAGGGTGTTTTTTCTTCCATTATTATCTCACAACTTCGACAACAAAGTGAGTTCAAATATAGATTGATACACTAAATGAGAAAGACTGGTCTTTGACAATTACACATGTAAGAATAGTGTCCAGTGTCACACAAGGGAAACTGACTTTCTAGTACAGGTAATACTTCAGACAGCAATTTCACAATTATTTTGAAGGGTAAAAAAATGCAAATTACAGTACATGTACATGTTAAATTTAAATAAATATGGCAATACTGGTATACAAAAAAGGGGGGGGGGAACTATTGAGAAGGAGTTTGGACTAAAGTGCCAACCAAAATTAAAGAGGTTTTTTTAGGATACTAGGGTTGGGTTCAAATTAAATAACTTATTTTTAATTTGTTCCTAAGTTTTAGTTCATTTACTGGACAAAACATAATTTAAATTTTTTTCATTGCGAAATTATCAGACACAATATTGAAATCTTAATTGACTCGGTGTGAGTTGTTTTAAGTCCCCCCCCCCCATGCATGCGGTTCAAATCATATAATTTTCATGATGCGCATGAAGAAAGTGTCCTCATTTGTATTATACAAGGTGTGAATGTTGAGAAGTTGGCTTTTCGTTATGATGTGCACAAACGGTCTCCTATGGTGGCCCTGAAGGGACACCTCCAGTCATGAATATTTTATGCGACATCGTGAAAAAAGGTCCTCGCTTGTACGGTACAAAGTGTGTATGTTGAGAATTTGGCTTTTTCAGTTATGATATGCACAAACTTGTCTCTGCACACTGTAGTAAAACTACAGTATCGTGTACTAGCACAACGAGGGTTATTTGAGGCGCTGAGTGATCATACAACATGCACAAAATTACCCATTGAAAAGGTCCACATTTGTACGGTTCAAAGTGTAAATGTTGAGAAAATAACTTTTCCATTATGATGTGCATAAAATGTGTCCCCCCTAATGGTAGCAGCTGCATTATCTTGTACCCGTACAATGCGGGATATTGTAGGCGCTGAGTGACCCAAACTTACCTGTTAAAAAGGTCCTCACTTTTACGGTTCAAAAAGTGTATGTTCAGAAAATACAGTTTCCATTACGATGTGAACACAATTTCCCCTGTCGCAAGCACCACTGCAGTACCCGTACAATGATGGATATTTTAGGCGCTGAGTGACCATACAACGTGCACAAAATTGTGTACGTTCAAAAAATACATTTTCCAAGCTGCAAGTGTCTTGTACCCATAACAACGTGCACAAAATTTGAGAATAGCAATCGTCTCCTCGTGTACCCGTGAAATGAAGACTATTTTAGGCGCCGGGTGACCGTTTAAAACGTGTTCACATCACCCCGTAGAAAAGGTCCTCACTTGTACGGAACATAGTGTGCTTGTGTGAAAATCACTTTTCCGATAGTATGTGCACAAATCTGTCCCCAAAACGTCGGAGCATTGGTCGCCTGTGCACCCGAATTATGAGGGTTATTTAGGCGCCGGGTGACCGTTTAAAACGTGTTCACATCACCCCCGTAGAAAAGGTCCTCACTTGTACGGAACAAAGTGTGCTTGGGTGAAAATCACTTTTCCATTAGTATGTGCACAAAAAACGTCGGAGCGTTGGTCGCACTGTGCATCCGAATTATGAGGGTTATTTTAGACAAGGAGTGACCGACCATGCAAGCAAGTTGCACGTATTAAACCCATAGAAAAAAGGTCCTCATTTATACGGTACAAAGTGTGTATGTTTAGAATTTGGCTTTTCCATTATGATGTGCACAAAGTTGTCTCCGCACACTGTAGTTTGGCTACAGTATCGTGTACCGGCACAACAAGGTTTATTTTAGGCGCTGACTGACCCATACAACGTGCACAAAATTACCAGTTTAAAAGGTCCACACTTGTACGGTACAACGTGTGTATGTTCAGAATTTGGCTTTTCCGTTACGATGTGCACAAGTTGTCTCCGCACACTGTTGTTTGACGACAGTATTGTGTACCCGTACAATGAGTGTTATTTTAGGCGCTGAGTGACCATACAACGTGCACAATATTACCTGTTTAAAAGGTCCACACTTGTACGGTACAACGTGTGTATTTTGCGGATATAACTTTTCCATTGTGATGTGCACAGATTTGTCCCCTTACCTGCTGTGCGTTTGGTCGCACAGTGTACCCGCATTATGACGGTTATTTGAGGCAATGTGTGACCATACAACATGTACAAACACACCTGTAGAAAAAGTCCTCATTTAAACGGTTTATACACCACCAACCACGTTGTCATAGCCGATGAGAAAGAGAGGGTGGGGGGGGGGGTGTAAAAGACACTGGACAGTGGACATATTGGTGATGTAAGTCAGTCGACTCGTACACTTTGAACCATTTAAATGAAGACTTTATCCACAGACTGAGAAAAATAACTTTTCCATTAGGATGTGCACTAAACCGCCGACATCGTGTATCCAAAAAAGGTCCCCATATGGACGTTACAAAGTGTGCTAATTGCGAAAATGACTTTTCCACGGTGATGTGCACAATTGTGTCTCCCAAACGTGGTGCATTTCTCGTTCACTGTACCCGCGTAATGTCTAACATTTCAGACGATACGTAACCATGCAACGTGTGTATAATCACCAGATAGAAAAGGTCCTCACTTGTACGGTACAAAGCGTGGATCTTTTAATATAACTTGTCCATTGTGATGTGCACAAATTTGTCTCCCGACTGTGGCGCATCAGTAGCACAGTGTACCAACTTAATGGGGGTTATTTTGGCGCTGTGTCACCAATATAACGTGCACAGATTTACCCGTAGAGGATGTCTGATTGTGTATGGTACAAAGCCACTGAACGAGAAAAATAACTTTCCCATTACAACATGCACGATTATGTTGGTGTCGTGTACCCGTGTAATGAGGGATATTTTAGGTGTTTGGTGGCCGACGTGCATGTGTATTAATATTTTTTTACCCATACACAGATGTGTGTTAGTTAGCACTGTATACTCAGTCCCGAGTCCTGTCAAAAAATACCACATGTAGATTACTCGGGTGGGATTCGAACCCACGACCTTACCGAGATTGCCCGGTAGCTAGAGGCAGTTCGAATCCTATGTTTTGGCAGCCGGTACCGCAACGATATATAATAGATGTTAAATTTGCACCGGGGATACATAATATTAAGTTCCATTTTTAGTATTTCCATAGTTGTCCATTGAGGTTTTTTTGTTTCAAAAATTGGTAAGCTTCTTAAAGGAACACGTTGTCTTGGATCGGGCGAGTTGGTCTTTGAAAAGCGTATGCAGAGTAGATAGTAATCTCATAGCAAGTGTTGTCACCCATTGGATGCCCCCCATGCAGGAACAAAACGGTACCTCTCTCCTCCACCATCTAAATCTTTGGCCCGTGCCTTTGCCTTGTTTAGTCTATCTCTAACCATGGAAGTGTGCTCTTTACATGATGTTTGAATTCTGTCATCAAAGAAACTGGGCAAGAGAAGTACGTGTCCAGCTGTAGTAGTGGGAGTGCCTGGTAACTCTGGGGTTAGCTTCGATGAATGACACTCCACATATGAAAGCATAGTATTTTTCACTGCACGATACCCATACCCACATCGTAGCTACAATGAAAAGCTTAGTACAAAGCAAGTTTCTTTTCTGAAAAATGTTCAATTATTATTGCTTATTCATTTGAATGACAGTTGGGTTCGTTGAATGTACTTGGAAAGAACAGTTTAACAAATCGTCTGCATAAAGAATTTTTTTTGTTACCTGTAACATTTTCTAAATATTACGTGATGTTGAATTGCATTGCTTGTGAAGTTGGTTGTTTCTGTACAACAGCGCCTTTATAACGGCGCTATATAAGTTTTTATAACACCCCTTACCAATTTTCTGTCTTTTCATTGGTTTAGAGCGCGTCACATGATATGTCTTAGTTTTGCTAGACCACGGCCGTGTGATAGTGCATCGGTTTACCGTGCGCTAGTCCGAAAGACTAGCACACGGCGTGCAATACCCAGACGTCCGTTGCGTGTACGAGGATGATAAATTAATAGTCTTTAACCATTTCTGATTACACATGTACATGACACTACATGCAGCACAGTAAAAGTTTTCGCAATCTGTATTCGCGTCGTCTGTGGATTGTAGCATTCAGGTCTGTAACTTAATAGTACAGTATTTAGAAATGTTTGGGGTGTTACAAAACAAATCTTGGCTGCTTTTACTCGTGCAATGGTTAAAACTATGACTCCCTCGGTGATCACCGGAGCCGTTCTATTTCCCCTCGGCTTCGCCTCGGGAAAATAGAACAATCCGGGAATCACCTCGGGAGTAATAGTTTTAACCATAGCACTCGAAGCAGTCAATATTTGTATAATATTCGTTTCATTATGCGTGTTGATTGATGTTCAGTTGTGACGGTTTCCCATGGTACAAAGTAGGGTCTACTACAATCCATGATGTGAACATTCACAGAAAATAGGGGAAAATAGAACAATCCGGGAATCACCTCGGGAGTCATAGTTTTAACCATAGCACTCGAAGCAGTCAATATTTGTATAATATTCGTTTCATTATGCGTGTTGATTGATGTTCTGAACATTCACAGACGATTGTGTAAGCTGGGGAAAACCAGGTTTCACAATGCGGGGAAAACACAGCTTACACAATGAGTCCCCGAATGTGGCCACACATAAAATAAATGTTGGTTACGGTTTAGCAAGCAATTCCCCTAGTAAATGGTATAAAATTTAATTTATTGTGTGTGTTGGGGTGGGGGGGGGGGGCGTGGGGGTGATAATGTTTAACACATGGATCTCTTTTGCACACTGACACAACAAAATGAGAAACAACTAAAAACAAAACAATAAGTAGATTAATTAAAGGTAAGATGGAATAATATTATATTAAGGAAAGGCCGGCCATTTTCACTTCCAACTGCCAATTCGATGTGGTGATTTGGGTATACTGATTGAAGTTGCTTAACCAAGGTTATTATGATTTGATAGGTGGAAATAACAGTGAGTTTTAAATGCACAGAGTTCCTCTTTCTGAAACATTCTGTCTGGCATTACGAAAAACATAAACATGATGTAGACTGCGGAACTAAATTTCCGGTTTTCCCCTGCAGCTCCCATTACAGGCTTAAGTTAGACTTGATTCAAGTCCCGTTGGCTCGTGTGAGAGGTCCCGCGTAAGCATATCGCGCCAACATAGCCAACAACCAGTTTAGTGCGCGCTCGCCGCCGTCAAAAATAACGTGGTTCCGAGAATGGTGCGGAACACTAAGCTTCTGGGGAATTTAGAGCATCAACAAACAATAGTTTTCTGGCGATGTGGGACTCGAGTCAAGTCTAGGCGTCAGTAGGTTATTACCCGTGCACCTGAGAATCTGGTGAACCTTGCTCTAGTGAACGTAAATAAACGTACTACAAGTACAATTTTACTTATTTTGATAAGTTGCACGCTATTGTATGTTGTTATTTCCAACCTAAAGTGTAAACATTTCCCACTTGAAAGCATCAAGATGGCAACCTTCGATGGAACTTCTGAAGAGAGCGACTCTGCCAAACGTATTCGTCAATTTGCCGTGGCTAAGGAATCAATGAAGAAGATCTATGAAAAGGACATGAGTTTTGTTCAAAGTATGCTTGAAATTGTTGCAGATCACGGTAAGTAAATGAATGTATAGGCCCAGACCCAGGGGTACATGACAGTGTGTGTATCAACAAAACGAAGTGCGATGGATCGGATAAAGGACAGACCGTATGTATAATAATAATAAATAATAATAATAAGACTTGTAATGCGCACATATCCACCCTGCTGGGTGTTCAAGGCGCAGTAAAACCAAAACAAAAACAAAAACAAAACACAAAGAAAAACAGACACAACAAAATTAGTCATTGAAAACCTGTGACATAAGATAAGTTTTGAGAAGAGACTTGAATTTTGCGGTACAAACACAAGATCGAAGATTAAGTGGTAGAGAGTTCCAGATGCGTGGCGCGGCTGAAGAAAAAGACCTGTCACCCCATGAGTGTCGAGACTTGGGTTCAATGAGGAGAAGCATGGAACTTGATCGAAGATTCCTTGATGGAGTGTAAACTTGAAGCAGTTCAGAAATATAGTGGGGAGCCTTGCCATTTAGAGCTTTGTGGACAATGAGCATCAGCTTGAAGATGATTCGTTGAGAGATAGGGAGCCAGTGTAGTTGTTTCAGAATGGGGGTGATAGAACAGGATTTTCTAGACAGTGTCACAATGCGGGCAGCAGTATTTTGGAGCCGTTGAAGTCGGGAAATCTGGTTGTTAGGTAGACTGTATAGAAGAGCATTGCCGTTGTCAAGACGAGAAGTAACAAATGCGTGAATGACCTTTTCAGTGGCACTTTTATCCAAGTACTTGCGAATCTTACCTATATTCCTGATGTGATATGATGATAAACGAACAATATTGTTGATGTGTGGCTGAAGTGTCATCGATGAATCAAAAATAACCCCCAAGTTCCGAGCTTTTAGCGAGGGAGCTATCCGAGCATCACCGATGGAGATGTATGGCACTGAAACCTTAGTTAACTGTTGACGTGACCCAAATAAAAGGAACTCTGTCTTATCATCATTTAACTTCAGGAAGTTTTGTTGTGTCCAACGTCGAATCTCTTGGATGCATTTCTCAAGTCTTGCAATAGATGCATTGGCGTTTTCTTGAGAAGATTTAAACGTGATGTATAGCTGAGTGTCGTCTGCGTACACATGGTAATTCAGATTAAATTTGAGGATGATGTCACGAATCGGTAAAGTGTACAGCGTAAACCACTGCGGGCCGAGTACCGACCCCTGTGGCACAGAGTAGTTCAAAACAACAGGGTCGGATATCGCAGTGCCAATACATACATGCTGAGTTCTATTGTGGAGATACGATTTGCACCATGCTAGGGCTGTGTCCTCTATGCCAAGGTGATTCTGGAGCCGAGAGAGAAGGATGTTATGATCAACAGTGTCAAAAAGCAGCACTCAAGTCTAGCAGGACTAGTGCTGTAAGGTTACCATTGTCCATTGCAGAGAGAATATCGTTGCTCACACGGACTAGTGCAGCCTCGGTCCCATGGAAAGGCTTGTATATCGCCCTTACTATCCT
This sequence comes from Asterias rubens, assembly GCF_902459465.1. NCBI lineage: Eukaryota > Metazoa > Echinodermata > Asteroidea > Forcipulatida > Asteriidae > Asterias > Asterias rubens. The sequence continues at coordinate 17,069,420 of NC_047065.1, read as the reverse complement.
AAATACTCCTAGACACTTGACACTATTGATAAATTTGTCCAAGACAAGTCTTCTCACTTGGTTTATCTCAACTTATGCGTAAAATAACAAACCTGTGAAAATTTGAGCTCAATATTGGTCGTCGAAGTTGCGATATAAAAAAAAACTTTCCACACGCAGTTGTGTGCTTTCCTAAGTTAGGACCAGTAACTCATCCTAACTTAGGACTGGTCCTATCTCTTAGCATTGCCTAGGACTAGTCCTAAGTTAGGACTACCTTTGTGAAATCCACCCCCTGGCGCGTATGTGAGTTTGCGCGTGCGCACTTGGTTCTTCACTCAACTTTGGTGTCGTATGTCGTATGGCTATAATAAAGAAAAAACAACTTTTTTGAGACCTGATAAAATTTGCAGACACTTTCGCCCACCAAATCGAAAAACACAATTGAATACCAACCACCCTCGTGTGCTAGTAGTTCCCACATTTTGAACCACCGCTAGTGACAAGAAACTTGCAAAAAATGTAAAAATATGCTATGATATTTCCATGTAAACACCACAAACGGTAACTGAAAACGTGTGTATTCACAATTCTTGTCTCCAATGATTCAAATTTACACGAAGGCAACGGTGCAGAGAGGCGGTACCACGGGTTCTGTACAAAGAGATCTAATCCCGCTCGTTAATCGGCCGTCCAGCTGGAGGTCTCCTATCTTTTTCCACTGGTCAGACAAGTGCATTGTCAGGGTATTCTTTTGTTACTCTGCGGTTTTGCGGGTCCTTCGAGCTCCTTCTCTTCCTTCCTCCATGGTGCTAATAACCGCTCAGCCACAACAGTGGCAGTACCCATTCGTACTACCGCACGATAGGTTCAATGATTTGACCCATTTAATACACTACGTCTTTCTTTTCCATGGCAGATTTCCCAAGAAATTGTTTTACAGAACATAAAAAGAAACTGAAAGAGCTAAGAGACAAAATAAAACGTATCTGTGGTATCATCGGTCGGGGCAAGATGAAAGCTGTCTTCTTTGGAATGTAAGTCATTGTTTTTTGCTTTCGTTTGTGGGTGTCAGACCAACACACTTTTTTACCTCATGTTTTCCGATTTTCATAAAAATTGCTGTGCTTGTAGGCCCTTAATGAGCAATGAATGCACACAAATTTTTAGCTCGATCCGACTTACCATGTGGTGTCAAAATTTTGTGTCAAAATGATAAAAATTGCATGCTCAAACCAATTCTTTTGTAAAAAATAAATTTTCTGAAATGTTGGTCACTGTATGTTATCGTGACCTTTGACCCAGTTTTTGAAATAATGTGTCATTCCAAAACCAACGAAATAAAAATCACTTGATAGACCATGTCTTCCTCTATTAGAATCCACTAAGAAACAGTTGGGCTTTTCAAAATTTACAACTTTATGACTATTTTTGTAAAAGTCACTGTGATCTTTAACATGTTACCATTGACCCAATTTTTGAAATAATGCATCATTCCAAAAATCAACGAAAAGAAAATCACTTGATATAGCATGTCATCCTCTATCAGAATCCACTAATAAACAACTGGGCTCTTCAAAATTTACAACTTTAAGACTTATTATTTTTTGTAAAGTTGGTAGGTTACAAATTAGTAAATTGGGATACTTTACTTTATAAATCCACACAAAAAAACTTTCCAAAGTTACTAAAACTGCTCTATTAACATGGGTCCTGTAGTCAGAGTTGCAGCATGGTGAACAAATTGTTTTTGAGGATTTCTCAGAAAGTCATTTTGCGTTTATTTGTTGTTCAAGATTCATTCATTAAAGCAAGACTGCATAAGTTTTTGATCTTCTGAAGAAAGGCAGACAGCTTTGATGTAATCTCTTATAACTGGGATCACTAATAATCACAGTGGTGCACCCGAAAGGGGGGGGGGTCTAGGGGATTGATCCCAGCCCATCCAAGGTATTCAATTTGTGCGTCACTGCTGATAATTTTAATTCTGAATCTGGTTAAACCATATCAGCCCTCAACAAGAAAAAAAATCACTTTTAGTAATTTTAGAAACAGAAGAGTGAGTTTTGTTGGTGAATTTATTATGTAAAGTATATAAATTGACTAATTTGTAACCTAACAAAATTGTAAATTTTGAAGAGCCCAGTTGTTTCTTGGTTGATTCTGATAGAGGAAGACATGCCCTATCAAGTGATTTTTATTTCGTTGATTTTTGGAATGATGCATTGTTTTATAAATTGGGTCAAAGGTCATGATAACATATTAAAGATTATAGTGACCTACATTTCAGAAAATTTATTTTTTTACAAACAAATTGATTTGAGCATGCAACTTTCGTCATTTTGATACCAAATTTGCATATGATGAGAATTGACATGGTTAGGCCAAGGACATTATTTTTACCAAAGAAGTTGGTATTTTACCCTATGTCAGATTTTAGTGGTTTCTGCCCTGACCACAAGGTAAGTCCGATAGGGCTAAAAATGTGTGTGCATTCATTGCTCATAAGGACCTTCAATCACAGCGATTTTTATCAAAATCGGAGGACATGAGGTAAAAAAGTGCGTTGGTCTGACATGGAATGACCCATGTACCCAAAATAAATCAAATTTTCCATATTCCTATCTGGAACAAGCTCTTATTCAACTCCATAAAATTATAGTCCGCAAATTAAAGGGAAAACCGTGTATTTTCGAGGCATAATATGATTGTGTGGAACATTATATTCTACTTTTAAAATATCTTTCTAACCAACATGCATTTTATAACAAATGATTTCAAATGCTTAGACCAACTCGCAAGATCCAAGGCAGCGTGTCCCTGTACATAATATTGATTTTATCTTTCATTATGCAGGACAAGCAGTGGTAAATCGGCGGTTATCAATGCTCTGCTGCGGGACAACGTCGTGCCGAGCCAATTTGGTGAAACAACGGCTGGTTTCATCGTGGTAGAGGGAACAGACTATCCAGATGCGGAAGCTCAAGTTGATATGGATGGCTTCGTGGCACCAATAACCATGGAAGTACGAGTCCGATAATATCATACTAAGTCATAAGAGTAATTACAAATATAAATATAATTTATATGAATAGTAAACTTGCGGTTACTCGTGGTTGTACCCGCAAGTTTACTATTCATATTTATATTAATAGTTACTCTTATTTTCCACACATTGCAAAGCTTCAAACACTGCATACTAAGTCATGTTTAAAGGCAGTGGACGCTGAGTTCAAATTTTCCCAGGTTTGTTATATATGTTGAGATACACCAAGTGAGAAGACTGGTCTTTGACAAAAATATTGCTTGACTTGTCATTGAGCTAACCTTTTTTCCCGCTAGGAAGTTGGAAAGAGGACTAACGTACTGGACACGGGCAGAGTGAATTGCCACGAGACCACAGTCTACTGGCCAAAAGACAAGTGCAAATTACTTCACAATGAGTTGGTGCTTATTGACTGGTAATTATGCAATTTTTAAACAACCCTCCCGGACCTGACACGGACTTTGTTTTCATCGTCAAGCAAACTTGAATACTCGGTGCTGAATGGTCGACCTAATTAGCATTAGAACTGTCATTTTGTACACAAAAATGTATGGACTACTGTCAATAGCTCTTTGTGATAATCGTTTCATAAAGGGATGGTGCTCGTTCGTGAATGCTGCGGCCAGGGATTTGGTTGGTACCTCCTTTTGACAATGCAGTTTTTCCCGTTTTCAGCAACTATATAGCAATTTTAACGATTTTTAGTTTATAATGTTGTCAACAAACTCAGCATTAATACATTGACGAAATCATTTTATTCTGTTTAACTCTAAAAGCAAAAACATAATGTTTCGTGGGATTGAACTATTGCTTCCAGCCCAGGTACGTGCACCACATCGGCCACCGATAAGCAAGTGACTAAGTACTGTGAAGATGCCGACATCTACATCTTTGTTGTAAATTCAATAAGTTCACTCAATGAAGCAGTAAGTATGTATGGGACAAAGTTAAGAAGATAAACAATAATAAATAATAATGACAATTAGTATTGCGCCCATCCATAAAACATGCTCACGGGCGCTCCAGTAAAAAAAGAAAATCCATCCAGATGCACTGCATGCATGACGTCATTGTGACCGCCATCTTTGATGGTCACACGCACCTTTTTTTAATCGCACGAAGGAAACCAACTCACACGTTATTACCATAAAATTGATTATAACTACAACCACAACGTACAACTTCTTATATCATCTTAAGTTTTCCCTCCTCTTTTATCTAAAGGCCCAAGATTTCTTCAAGAGAGTTGCGAAGTATATTTCTAAACCAACCGTTCTGATAGTATTTACATGGTGGGACCAAGCTCAAGTGGCAATGAGCAAAACCGTACAGGTAAGCCTTCAGAAAACATTGGTCATAATTATTCATGGGTAATCCCTAGCCCTATATATAGGACTCTTCCTCTGTACACAGATACTGTAGTATAATACGAAAGTGTAAGGCCGCCAGGGTAATCCCCAACTCTTTTGTAGTGAATCGGAAAGTAATGCACTGTTTTCTTTGTAAAGCTCTGTTTTACATTTTGTTGTGTGTAAGAGCGCTGTATAAATGCCTTTGTGGTATAGTAGTAAAGTGTTACCTAAGTCTAATAACGACCTCCTCTTCATTCCTGCTTAAAGACAGTGGACACTATAGGTATTACTCAAAATAATTATTAGCAAACCTTACTTGGTAGTAAGTAATGGGGAGAGGTTGATAGTATAACACATTGTGAGAACTGGCTCCCTCTGAAGTGATATAGTTTTCGAGAAAGGAGAGTTTTTCAACGAATTTGATTTCGAGACCTACGAAATAGATTTTGAGGTCCCGAAGCATCTGAAAGCACACAACTTCGTGTGACATGGGTTTTTCTTTCATTATTATATCTCAACTTTGACGCACGTTTCGCCGTGTAAATAAATCCCTAATTCTCGATATCGAGAATTTATAAATGTTTAAATGTTTTCTCAAAAAGTAAAGCATTTAATGGAATAATATTTCAAGAGAAGTCTTTCACCATTACCTTCTCTAAACCCTGTAAGTTAATTGTAAATATGTGAACTTGTTTTTCTTCTTTCTGTTCCGAAAGTGTCCAATGGGTTTAAGACTTACTTTGAAGTCCACCATTAACACAAAAAGCAGTTTCATTAAATCCATATAAATTACACCAATTACCTTAAATAACCGAGCCGACGAAAATAATGCACCTGACGTTTCGACCCTAGCAGAGTCTTTACCGGAGGCTAACATTTATTCTGTTTTAATTGTATACATGAAATTTGTTTTAATTGTACATGATTATAACCCTTTCCGTTCTTATGGTTACTTTGACGAATGATATACACGTTAACGACACTGGACACTATTGGTAATTGTCAAAGACAAAGACTAGTCTTCACAGTTGCTGTATCTTTACATATGCATAAAATAACAAACCGGTAAAAATTTGAGCTCAATCGGTCATCGAAGTTGCGAGATACACATGAAAGATATTAGATAAACTAATAAAGATATATTGCGAGATATTAATGAAGCACACACTTTCAGATGCTTGGTTTCGAGACCTCAAATTCTAAATCTGAGGTCTCGAAATCAAACTCGTGGAAAATTACTTCTTTCTCGAAAACAACGCCACTTCAGAGGGAGCTGTTTCTCACATAGTCGTATACTCAACCTCTCCCAATTACTCGTAATCAAGAAAGGTTTTATGGTCATAACCTTTTTGAGTAATTACCACAGGAAGAGGTGCTTGGACAACACACAGAACGAGCTACTGAACTACTTAGACAGCAGCTTAAAGTAGTTGAAACCAACGAGCAAGCAGCAAAGAGGATATTCTTCACTTCACCCGTTGAAATCTTGAAAACAAACAAAGGTATTAACCTGCTACGCAAAACATATAATGGCTTCACTTTATCAGAAGGTTAGATCTCGGTATACAGGTCGGTAAATGTCTGTACAATATTGTGCGTCGTACAAAGAATGAGTGAACATTATTCAGCCCCTCAAAAAAACTTTTAAAAAAACCTACATTTCTGTGACCTTTATACCCCCTCTGACATGGAATGGTCCAGCCCAGGTTATCAATGACTTTGACTTCCAAAGAGCAGTGCACTTTAGAGAAAACATCGAGGAACAAAATGTGTCATGACTCTCTGTTCAGAGATGCTCTGTTTTTACCCAACCTACACTTCATGGTTCCATTGAGTGGAGTTGCTTCTTTCTTGCAGCAGTACATTTTGTGCAATTTTGCCTGTGTTTTTCTTGTCAGGGTCACTTCCGGAGGATTGGCAAAAAAGGCAGGAGGAGTTTCACCGCTTTGAGGACACATTTAAGGTAGGCCGTCATCACCTTCGTCTCATCAGACTGCGAACAACTGCTAAGACACATTAGTTATCCTGCAACAATACTTTGTCGATGGCTTAAAGAGGAAGTATACTGTTTTTTTTGGAACCGTTTGATTGTTTTAATCTTATGCAAATGAAGTTAATGATATGCATTAAAACCAGCTTATGTGAACAGCTCAATTCAGGGGCCCGTTTTTGAGATACTTAACAGTTACGTTTCTCAGATTTCAGTTGTTGGGGATAACGATTGTTGTATTTGTACATATTCTATACTTTGGGTGCAAAATAAGGACCGGTGCTAACAGCAGGAGGAAACTTGTAACATAATCTCTAACCCCCGATTGCTCCCCGATCGACACTGCTGTACTTAGCGACCAAGTAAGTTTTTATAACCATTAATTAAGGAATGATTAACAAACGTATACCTTTCCTTTAACAGGAGTTTGTTTCAACATCAGCCATCGAAACGAAGTTCAAAGGTCATTATGAAGAAGGGTTACGAATTGTAGAAAACGCCGAAAGCCTTCGGAAAATAATGATAGCGGAACTGCAGAAAAGCAAGTTAGTATACCGAATAATGTCAGTTGGTATATCGACAAGTATAAGTTGGTATATCGAAAAATATAAGTTGGTATATTGACAAATAAAAGTTGCTATATCGAATAATATCAGTTGATATATCGACAAATAAGTTCATATATCGACAAATATAAGTTGGTATATCGAAAAACATAAGTTGGTTTATCGAATAATATAAGTTGGTATATCAAATAATTAACGTTTGTATATCGAACAATTATTGTAGTTCATTATATTGAAAAAGTTTTATTATCGAATAATATAAATGAAAGCTATTCTATTTCCAACCATGCAACTTTCCCTTCATAGAAAAACACGACGTGAATTTAGTCATTTTGTTATACGGTGTTTCCAAGTAGTGTAGTGAAATTAAAGAACTATGAAAAATTGATAAATATACAATATCAAAAAAATAACAAATAATGAGTCAGGTGACTTCAACTGTTATTATTAGGGCAAGGATGCCTTTGCAAGAAATGGCCAGTGAAGTGACCGCTTCCCACTTCTCCTTGGACAAGTGGAAATTATGATTCAAGACAAAATATAGGTCTTTCTATATTATTTTATCTTGTCTTCGCCAAATAGTTATTATTGGTTATTGACATGTGTGACGATTATGCATTTCTTTACCAGATATAAACTCTTGGTTAAAGAAATAACGCTGTGATACCATCAGAAGATTTTTAATTTATCGATAACTTATTTATGGGTTTTTTTTTGAAGGGGAGAGAAAAAGGTTCAACTTCAATCACTTGAGACAGAAATCCACAACCTTTCCGTCAAAACGGCTCGTTTTGTCGACGGGACACTTCTGTTTGTGAATTTGTCTACTACAAGGATTGTTCAAGAAAAGGTTTGAATTTGGACGCGAATTGACGGCTACGACGACGGCTGTAAATAATGACAATGACAATGACAATGACAATGACAATAGAAATGGCAAAGACATTGACAACGGCAATGACAATGACAATTGTATTGACAATGGAAATGGTAAAGACATTGACAACGGCAATTACAATGACAATGGTATTGACAATGGAAGTGGAAATGACAATGACAACGAACATGACAATGATAATGATAATAACAATTTAATTACATAATAACATATTTTGTCAAAAGAGCTTATATTGGGTGACAGTCATGCGCAGTGCACGCTTCAATATACCAGTCCATTAAGCTCCGCCCCATGCTTGGCGTGCGCGGCAGTGTTATGCAGAAAGGCGTTGGATAGGCTCACGTGTTCTACTAGCTCACACACGTGCGCCGTGGGCGGAGCCTAATATAATTGATCGGTCTAAAAAGGACGCCGAAGTAGGCGGCCAATGCATAAGATCCATTGTGTTTAGCTACAGACTCTAAAAGACCTTATTACCAGGCATCTCCGATGCCCAACAATGGAAACGTGCCTCGTGTACTCTCTGCGCACGACTCAGCAAATGGTAAAGCTCTTCATTTACCTCAGAGAGGGGATTGTGTTTTGGTGAGGTGTCATATAAAAGAAGTCTACTTGTAAATGTTCTCATTCACAGTCCAAGAAGGACTTTGAAGACGCAAAAGAAGACATCAAAAGAGGCATGACTGATGGCGTGAATGATTTAGACGAGAATGATTGCACTTGCTTTCAAAAGGTAAATACATGAGCGTTTGGGCTTTTAAACTTCTGGTAAAATTGCTCCTATGAGGGTATTAAACACACTGGACAAGTGTCAATGACAATTCTCTCACTTGGTGTATCTCAACATATGCATAAAATAACAAACACGGTATAGATTTGAGCTCAATTGGTCGTCGAAGTTGCGAGATAATAATGAAAGGAAAAACACCCTTGTCACACGAAGTTGTGTGCCTTCAGATGCTTGATTTCTAGAGCTCAAAATCAAATTCGTGGACAACTATTCTTTTTCGAAAACTACGTTACTTCAGAGGGAGCCGTTTCTCACAATGTTTTGACAGCTCTCTATTACTCGTAACCAAGTAAAGTTTTATGCCAATAATTATTTGGAGTAATTACCAATATAAATGTCCAGTGCCTTTAAATACAGTGGCATTTTACATCGTACTGACCCGAGGGTAGAGACTTGATCTTTTCGTCAGTTTTATAAATCAGGCCTTTCTATTAGAAATCATCAGACTCTCCACAGTCGTTTTTGATAAAAACGTGTTTAATTGTTTTTGCAGAAACTACAAAGTGTAGCGCTTAAACGAACCGATGATATGGAGAAGACTTTGAAATCAGTCATTAAACTTGAGCAAGACGAGTTAAAGGCTTGTGTAGAAGGTAGGTTTGCCCTGGGCTCAAATTAGATCACATTATTTGTTGGTCTGATATGAAAACTCCCAAAATAAATCAACAAAAAAATCCAACAAACAAAAGAACAACAAACAAACAAACAAGCAAACACCCCAACAAACAAACATATAATTATAGGTAATTAAACACCCACATGGAGTGGGGTTTTAAAAAGGGCCTACAGATCTTTTGGGTGTTACAAACTGTTGACTTATAGAGACTTAATTGCTATTTTTCCACACACAAATGAGGGTTTCTTCTTATACATCTATCTATGTTGGAAAATCGGTACATCACAAAATTGAATCAGCATTTCCCCTCCTTTGTATATTATTTATCATAGAATTGTTCCAGGAGTCGTTTCCAGACATAAATGTGATTAGAAATGTGGAGGGTGGACACAGAAAAGTGGAAATAGACTACAGCGACGTCGCCGAGGTTTCTGGTCGGGGTATCAGCGTTGGGTCCGTGGACCAATGGTTTGGGGTTTCAAGAAAGTTTTTAAGCAGCGCACCTTTAACTTGGAGTGCAAGATATGGACCAGTGATAACGGTAGGTGGACACAAGTTTCTCTTATAGAAAAACCCCATTATGCCCTTGGTGATTGTTGTATTTTTGGTCCCTTTATTTAAAAGGTTTAGAAGAGTTTCAAAACGTTTCCTTTGCGGTCCTTTCCGCGTAATGACCAATAATAAAGGCACACTCTCCTTTTAGTTGCAATGTGAGACTTTGAAACGCTAGGTGGCAGCAGACTTTACACCAGGTAAATTTCAACTATTTACGTCGCTCTGAGCATGCGCACATTTCCAAGAAGAATGGATTAACGTGGTGATTCTGCTGCCAACAGCGTCTCAAAAAGTCCTGCCTTTCACTTTTGTTCGGGCTGTGAAATACAAAATCATCTCAAAACATTCATATTGAAGCTATATAATGCCCCCCGTCCGTTAAGAGAATAGTTAAAAACTAAATAAAAAACCTGTAGAAACTGGGGTGTTGACACCATGGGTGTTTTCACATAGATGCACAGGAGAGAATCCAAAATAAACTCTGGGTGTTCATATTTACACCAATGCAATTGTATTGGCAAAACTTAGTTCCATTTTAACTCTTTAGGCTGTGATTTGTATTCTGTTTTTGGGGGGTACTTATGAAACAACATCAATTGGGTAAATTTTAACAAGTTATGTGTACACAGCTATAATGTAACGTTGCTACTTTGTGTCTTCCAAACCTGAGCTACACTCTCAAAGCTCCCGGGCAGAATTTATCCGGTTTCCGTGGGTCCAAACTATTTTTCAGTCAGAAGACTCGGAATCTGTCTTGAAATGTTTGGGTTAAAGTTCAATTTCTGGGTCAGACTGACCAATATTATGGGTCAGGTCTCTGAATGTGGGCCAAATCCTGGTAGATTTTGACCAGGTATATTATTTATAACCATAGTGTAAAGAATGATTGAATGTCCTGTGCTTCTATACCATTCATGATAAACAGGGTTTGGGTGCAGCGGCAACAGTTGCAGGCGGGGTAGCTACTGCAGTTACGGCCGGAGGAGCTGCAGTGGTCGTCAGTGGCGTTGCGTTGTGTGGGTATGGTATCAAAAGTGGGCTAGACTGGAACAAGAATCGCCTGGAGAACGAACTCCGTCAAAAGTCTGCCGATAATGCTGCTAGGTTCATGGAGAGTAAGCTAGACGATTTTCAGAAAAAATGCCCAGGCGTCATGGAAAGGTATACTTTGGCAGTTTCGATTAAAGCTTTCTGTTGACATCTTTTGGAGTTTCTGCGCCCAAATCCGAGGCAAAAGTTCAAAATAATGCGGGAAAGTCTATCACTGTGTTCGGGTCATTACTTTGCGTCCATTCTTAATACAACAAGATGTGATGAGATTGTAAGAACATTATGGGGGAATTGTTTTTTTGTCAACAGACAGCTCAAGATAGAATTGAATAGACGATTAATAAAGAGGCTTCCATTTCCATCTATAGTTGTGATAGGCTAGAAAAAAAAGAAAAAAAGAAAGAAATATGAAAGAAAGAACGAAAGAAAGTAAGACAACCGGTTTTTGTATTTCTTACTCAGGTTCAGACGTGACACAGTTCAGCCATATCTGGACAGTTTGAATATCATCGAAAGAAGACTGAAGCATCATAAGAGTGTGTTGATCGATGAGATCAGCCAAATGGGAATACTGTCGGAGAAAGTGGAGAAAATACAGTAAGACAGACGTTTTATATTTTATCATTACGAATATTGCAGTAAACTTTTCGTGATTTCAAGTAATCTAGTCATGAACTAATTTATTAAGGTTATTATTGAATGCATTTGAGTTCACTGTTAGAGAATGTAATCGCGAGGTGGCATCTTGACTAGGCCTGGACGACGTCAGTGGAATTTACTACTCGGTAACTGTTATTATTATTTTGTCGTATAGTTTTATTGTCTTTTTTGGATTACATTGACCGACGTTGTTAACCACACTGACTGCATGCTTTTCTTTTTTGTTACCTTTCCAGAGAGGAGATGCGGAAGACCGAAAAGAATCTGTCCGATTTTAACGAACAATTCCTTTTAAAGGCAAGCAGTTTAACTAGGACCATCAAGGCTGTAAAACAGTTTTTGTCCCCAGACAACGAACATGAAAACAAGTCCATGTATATGACAGAGATAGATTGATTAACGGATGGTTCAAAGCGGGAAATGTTTCACCTTTCCCACGATCGCAGTTAAATTGCTTGTACTGTAAAACTGCAAGACAATTATTGGCGGGCGAGTGGGGACACTCTTGGCCGGTTACTTCTAAGTGCACCCCACTTTATAAACTCCCATAGCATACAGTGCCAAGTGCTACAAACATGATCATTTTCAACCACAAATTTTGGTTTTGTTCACTTTTTGAGGTAATATGTAGCAACTTTTCTTGAAGGTGTTTTCAAAGTTTGTTAATGTGTCGTTTTCTTCAAAATAACAAGGTAAGAATTTTTGTGTACAAATTCGATTAGAGGACGGGATAGATGTTGCTATCCTGTGTTGCTCAACTGAGCGAAAAAGAGGAGGGGACGACACCCGAACATGTTGTGACAAAATGTTTGATTTATTGTTAACAAATAAATACAGTTTATAACAGGTTAATATCTAACTACAAAGTTCTTCGATAGCAATATATCAATTTTTCTTGAAGTTGTTTTCAAAATCATAAATAATGCTGTTTTTCTTCTTAAAAAGTAAACACTTCTGGGAAACAAGTAAGAATCGGGTGCACAAACCCAGCCGAAAAGAGGAGGGGATAGACCTTTCTATCCCTTGTTACATAAATACAGCCGAAAAACTTAACACAAATAAATGTGGGATACATTATTTTTACAAACAAGGTTAGTTTTTCCGTACTGAAAATGTAGTCTATTTTCCAAGCAGCCTCTGCTCATATCGGTTGTTCTGTAACTCTGGTCAAGCGAGATGGGGCAAAAGTCGTGAATTTTTGTCGAAGAAATTCAGCCAACATTGACGACCCTAATGTACGATATTAGAGTAAATAATCACGTTTAGGGGTCACAAATCTTGAACCTTGTCAAGAACATTGGCGTCAATGATCAGGGCAGGAGTGAATGCGCCTTATTTTTGACCGCGTGAGGGCGCTATAAATAGTATTTTTATCACTTCCGGGGTTATACGCGATTCGCCCTGCACAAATCAATAGGCGTTTTGTCACTTTTGTTGCGCCGTAGTTTCAATTTGCTTTAGAGGTGGATTATAACGGCTCCTTCAAAAGTCTTATTGTCCGTGATGGTAATGTGTTCCAGTCTTTAATAAATGGTTTGGGTATGAATGAATATAACCCCGGAAGTGATTGAGAGAGCCCTCACGCGGTCAAAAATATGGCCCATTTGTTTATGAATACTATTGTTGTTAAAGGCACTGGACACTATTAGTAATTACTCAAAATTATTTTCAGCATAAAAACTTTCTTGGTACATGCAATGGGGAGCTGTTAAAAGTATAAAACAATTTGAGAAACGGCTCCCTCTGAAGTAATGTAGTTTTCGAGAAAGAATTAATTTTCCACAAATTTGTTTACATTTGATTGTTATTTTGTGCATATGTTGAGATACACCAAGTGAGAAAACTGGTCTTTGACAGTTACCAAAGGTGTCCATTGCTTTAACATTCACGTTCGATTCCGCCTATATTCAAGGCCACCGTTATGACTAATTATGTTTATATTTTGGAGGTTGTGTTGTAGTCATAGAGCTATATAATAAGAAGTAGCTTTTATATTCTACCATTTATCAAAATGAACGAAGTAAATTGATTACAGAAAAACGTTTTGCTTGTACATTTCGTAATTCATTCTGTGACTTTTGGAAGTGTGACGAACTGCACAGTATAGACTACCGTCAATGATTTAATTTTACAACTAATTATCCTGAGGTTTTCATAGTTGAAGTGCTTATATTTTTATTACATAGAAGGTTAAGAATTTTTTACGGGGTCGTGTTTTATCATAGTTGGAACTATTTTCGGTCTATGCATGCTTCTAATTATACGGAATTTTTTTCTCGTCAATCTAACCTTCAGATACTCTACTTTAGATGTACAATTTTGTTAGGATTTATTCCCTTAATCTTTACTGGATTAGGAGGTATTTCCGACGTATGAATACATGTACACTGGTGTGTTGCGATGATGTTGACGCACGCGAGTTATGTGTTGCACACATGTCCAATACGGTTTTTATACAATCCAAGATGGCGTCTGCCGTTGTTCTAAACTTTTGTTACGATTGGTTGAAAGCAGGTAAATAATTTCCTAGTTTGTGATTAGCCACAACAACACCTTACTTTATGAGTATAGATTTGCAGTATTTCATACTGAACATGCTTCTATGGTTTTGGTGCACATGGACCCTTCATGTGACGTCACACGCTCAAAAAGCGCCCTCACTGGGGTCAAAGGAGGCAAATGATTGGACGAAAGTTCGCTCGGTCCCAGCGGCCAGCAGTCTATCCAGGACCGCTGGGATGGGCTAATCGCTTGCACAGACTCTTGTTCAGGAAGTACGTCATGTATGCAGTGCATAGAAATGGGTGCGTTCGTTTAGCTTCCCTGGGTCCACCCCGGTGTGTGGCGGTTTTTTCCACCAGGACGAACGTGGGTAATTATCTGCACACGTCCGTCCTGGTGAAAAAAAACCGCCACACACCGGGGTCGACCCAGGGAAGCTAAACGAACGCACCCAATATGGTGCAGTGTGAGTCTGATGCATGATGGGACTGCGCATTATTAACCCAATGACAGTTCATGATACGTTTGCCCATCCCAGCGCCTTTGGTTAAAGCAAGGCGCTGGGGACGAGCGAAGGACGAAAGCTGTTCTTTGTGCGTGAAAACGTGCGCGTCAGCAGTGTAGCGTTTCGCGTTATGCAAGGGGTCTTTTCTGGTGGTTAACTAAGTAGAAAAACGATGCAGATTATCGTCTAAAACTGTTATCAATGAAAATCTTTTTCTTGTTTTCACTAGCCCAATATTTGGTGTTCATGAGTCACATGCTCAGTGCTGGATTTTGATGGATTCGGAGAATTGAATTCTTATTGAAATAGTCTTAGTTTGTGGACAAATAACAAAGTAGATGTAGTGCACATGGCATCATTGACCACAAACTTTGATGAATTGTCCGAGCGAGAAAGACTATCACTGGCTAAGGTTTTCCATTGTTTATCATCAAATTTGCGGTAGATGACGCTATGTGCATCCATCGAAGACATGGGCCCAATTTCAACGAGCTGCTTAGCACAAAAAATTGCTTAGCATGAAATTTTTGCCTTGATAAAACAGGATTACAACCAAACTTCCACTTGATTTGCACGAAAAGCAAACAGCAGCTGAATACCAGTAACAAGCAAAGCAATAAATGGAAATTTGGTTGGTAGTCTTGTTTTTTATCAAGGAAGAAATGTCATGCTCAGCAAATGTTTGTGCTTAGCAGCTCTATGAAATTGGGTCATCCTCTCAGTCTCGTCGCTTGAGTAGTCGAAGACCAACTGGTTAGACTTGTACGAGTCCTTCGTCAGCTCGATGCATCATCAACCCCAAAGCGTTCGTTGCCTCAACATCTCTGTAGTCCTCTACACAGCCTACAGATGAAAATGAGAAACCACACTTTTAATCACTGCCACATAAACAAATAACACGGATTTTTCAAGGTCGATTTGGTATAGCAAGTTTACGATGACAGAAGCCCGTAAACAGTCGATGTTTCGATAATTGTGTGTTGTGTGCCACAGGGTATGGTATCGTTTTTATACACTAAATTTAGACAATTCAACTCCTCAATTCGCAAAAGAACTGAAACTGACGGACTGTTTTTTTTGTCAGATGTTTTTGAAGTTAGGATATGAAATAAACGATTTGAGGCATTGCATGGTGAGGTATCAACATACATTTTACTCGACGTTTCGATCGAAACTGATCGAAAAGTCGAGTCGAAACCAACGGTTCTTTTCAGAACCACGCCTAGAGATATAGTCATTACATGGTGTTGTTACCGCAAACCTTTCTATATCGTAGTTCCACCATGCAAAGTTTCAAATCCTACTCAACATTTATTTGGTTTGCAGTTACCACATTGTGTGTATCTACTTGCTTGGTAGAGCTGTTCTAGTTCTAGAGCAAGCTAGTCGAAAAGTTGAGACCAATTCAAGAACTGACTCCGCGGTAGTACAGTTAATAATTACAATCCCAAGCTAAAATAGTAGTCCCATCATAGCCCTGGCGGCCTTACACTTTTGTAATACACTACAGTCTGTGTACAGAGGAAGAGTCCTATAGGGCTAAAGTCCCAGCCTATTTCTATACCATCCGCCCGGGTAACAGTTAATAAGCAGGACAGTTCTTTTCAGAACTGAGAAGTCTCCTGAACACCCGAACAATCTACTCCGCGGTAGTAGAATAAAGCAAGACAGTTAGTTCTCTTAGAACAAACTCTACCTGTTAAGTAGATACACATATGGTGTTACCGCAAACCAAATATATATATAGGATATGAAACTTTGCATTTTCGAGATGTTATATATTTGTGTTAACTTTTAAGTTAAAACTGCCGTCGATTTCACAAAGACTAAGGACTTGTCTTATCTCGAGTTAGGACGAGTACCTCGTCCGTCTGCATGCTACAGTGCAGGGTTGGGACTCGTCCGAAGTCATAAGATTAATCCTAAGTTAAAAAAGAGTTTTGTGAAATCGGCGGGCATGGTTTACATCGACGTCTCGAGCAGTATGTTTAGATTGTCTGTTCTCAGACTTGATGCCATCTATGAAGACAAGTCTTTAAGCGTTCAATACTCTTGAGCTTACCACGTTGCCCATAGGAGAAATCAAAATCGTCAGATAAAAGTCATTCACCGATGCACACTGCAAACATGTCTTGGCTGGGCGAACATTGGCAGAAGGAATCCCTCAGCTGCAGATTAAAAAAAAAAAATTGTTTGTGAATTGTTTTGGTGAATGCACATGTGGTTGTTTTGAATTGATTTTGGGCCGTGTCACATTGGTAATTATCAAAGACTAGTCTTCTCAGTCGGTGTATCTAGACACCCTTGTCACACGAAGTTGTGTGCTTTTCAGATGCTTGATTTCGGGACCTCAAAATTTAATTATGAGGTCTCGAAATCAAATTCAAATATTTGAGTGGAAAAGTACTTCTTTCAGAGGGAGCCGTTTCTCACAATGTTTTACACTATCAACAGCTCTTCATTGCTCGTTACCAAGTAAGTTTTTATGCTAACAATTATTTTGAGTAAGTACCAATAGTGTCCACTGCTTTTAAAGGCAGTGGACACTATTGGTAATTGTCAAAGACTAGCCTTCACAGTTGGTGTATCACAACATTATGCATAAAATAACTAACCTGTGAACATTTGAGCTCAATCGGTCATCGAAGTTGCGAGGTAATAATAAAAGAAGAAAATACCCTTGTCACACGAAGTTGTGTGCGTTTAGATGATTGATTCCGAGACCTCAAGTTCTAAATCTGAGGTCTCCAAATCAAATTCGTGGAAAATTACTTCTTTCTCGAAAACTATGGCACTTCAGAGGGAGCCGTTTCTCACAATGTTTTATACCATCAAAGTCTCCCCATTACTCGTCACCAAGAAAGGTTTTTATGATAATAATTGTTTTTAGCCAATAGTGTCCACTGCCTTTAACACAAATTTATACACAAATGTATACCAATGTTTCTCAAAATGCTTTATAACATCAAACGTTGCTGTAGGTTTCTAACCAAATGTTTTTACTGCTTTTTATTTAAAGAGTGATTACCAAAACGTATACCTTCCCTTTGAAATCAGATGACAATTTTTGGCCTTGATTATTTTTTTTTTAATTTCCAAACTTCAACATATCCTTCAAAATCCCATAATCATAGAGCTGCTGAAGCACAACAAGTAGCTAACCACTTGTCTGCTTAGCATACTATAAGGTTACCAACCAATGTCACACGTACAATATGTGACTGGTATCCTGCTTTTTCTGCTTAGCATGAACATGGGTCATGGTTAAAATCTACAAAACACGACTGACAATGTTTGCTTTACCCTCACTTCTGGATTTCAGACTTCATCAAGGTGGAAGTCGACATTATCAAAGCTCAATAATAATCATCCAGGCATGATTTTATCGGTAGAGGAAGTATGGTTCGTGTGGGAATTTGTTTGCCTGTGGTATGATGTATGGGTATGGATTTAGTGCTGGAATACATGAATATTTGCTATACAGGAATTATTTACTGGTACTGACGTAGGCAATTATAAAAAGTGATATTTCAGACCGAACTTAATTAAACTGTTGACGACTAAAAACAAAAACAGCTTTATAATAAGATATTTCTTTTTTTTCTGCCCAGGACATGGGTGCACCAAACAACATCGTTTCAGATATAATGTAATGGTTTAGATGCAATCATTGAAAAATGAAGAGCACTTTTATGGAACAGGCTATTCTGAAACCATTGGAGGCGTGTTTTGTTTTGTTTTGAACGAAAAATTTGACTGAAAAGATAGGAAGGGGCGTTGGATGAGTGGTGGTGGGGGGGGGGGGGGGGGTTAACGGTGTGTGGGGTTGGATGTGTGGTGAGGAACAGCATACATCTTCCATGAAGTTTACCATAATATATGACGTATGCCTAGAAACATTCCAAGCAAGATGTTGTATCTTCTCATCACGTGAGATACGTCATATCTGTTATATTAATTGCGCAAAACTTAATGCCGGCATGTTTTATTTATGAGAAGTGCAAGAAGTGCGAGGTCTCAAACTCGAATCGTGGACAATTACTTCTATTTCGATACTACGCAACACTTCAGAGGGAGCCGTTTCTCACAATGTTTTATACTATCAACAGCTCCCCATTACTCGTATTAACCGAGTAATGTTTTACGCTGATAATTATTCTGAGCAGTTACCAATAGTGTGCACTGCCTTTAAACTGAAGGAAAGGAAATGTGCCGCTGCTAGGATAGCGTTTGAAATTCTCCATTGACGATGAAGTCAAGGTCCTACCGACAACCCTCGAGGCCAATGCCAACAACGGATTCACGTTCTGGTTTAGGTGATTACGTATGGAGGACGGAAAGTGGACATCTGCTTTTCTGGTATCAGAAATGCAGAAAAGCAGATTTAATGGTTGCTTTACATGAATTTTTCTCCTTTTCTACTTTTCTGCTACCAGAAAAGCAGATTGAACGTTTTGTGAAAATGCATTTTCTACGTTTCTACTTTTCTGTTACCAGAAAAGCAGGTTTTACCTTTTCTCCTAATGCTTGCGGACGAAAAGTGGCCATTTGCATGTCTGCTACCAGAATAGTAGAAAAGCAGATTTAACGTTTTGTGAAAATGCAATTTGCTATTTCTCTGCTTTTCCGCCACCTGAAAAGCAGATTTTACTCGGGCGGCCGAAAAGTGGCCATCTCCTTTTCTCCTTTCAGATACCGGAAAATCACATTTTACCTAGGCAGTAGGTGGCCGAAAAGTGGCCATTTGCTTTTTTCGTTCGAAGGACCACCCGTGAATGTTTCAGTTTATTGAACAAGTCCAAACGTGTCACCTGTTTCATTTGACTCGGGAAACTGTATGACTGACCGTGTTTTTTGTAAGGAAAGAATCCTTGAAGTCTATTTTGGATGGTAGCCGTGAAACCTCCGCCAGAGTATTTCCTTTGAGATGCCGCGCCGCCTGCGCGGTCATCACAAAAGTAGGCCATACTTCTTCCAGTATCGACTGACTGACGTGATTGGTTCCCCAACACAAACACAAACACAGTTCGGCGTCGTGCATTGTGCGCATTTTATGGTTCACGTTCACTGGCCGTCCTTTGAAAGCGAAAAAGCGAATGGCCACTTTTCGGCCACCTACTGCCTAGGTAAAATATGATTTTCCGGTCGGTATCTGAAAGAAGAAAAGGAGATGGCCATTTCTCTGCTTTTCAGGTGGCTGAAAAGCAGAGAAATAGAAAACTGCATTTTCACAAAACGTTCTGCTTTTCTACTATTCTTGTAGCAGGAAAGCAAATGACCACAGTTTCGGCCGCCAGAGTAAAATCTGTTTTTCAGGTGGCAGAAAAGCAGAGAAATAGAAAATTGCATTTTCACAAAACGTTAAATCTGCTTCTACTATTCTGGTAGCAGAAAAGCAAATGACCACTTTTCGTCCGCAAGCATTAGGAGAAAAAGTAAAACCTGCTTTTCTGGTAACAGAACAGTAGCAACGTAGAAAATGCAATTTCACAAAACGTTCAATCTGCTTTTCAGGTAGCAGAAACGTAGAAAAGGAGAACATTTCTCATATAAAAAACATAAAATCTGCTTTTCTGCTATTCCGATACCAGGAAAGCAGAAGGCCACTTTCCGTCCTCCATAGATTACGACTACGTAGTGATTTATATTCTAAAGAAGTTGCTGGTTGGTGCGCCCTATGTTGTCTCTCATGCGAGCTCTACATCAACCATAAAGATGCTTGCTGAAGGGTTCAATTGCCCTTATATATTATAAAATTTGGAGGGCTTTGACATGAAAGGTTGTGCATACTACAGTATCCAGAGAGTTTGCCATTGCTCAATTGGATTCCGAATAGTAAACATGGCCCGTGCAGTATTTACTGCCATCCTCCTGTGGATTTGTCTGATACAGTACGTCCAGGCCGGGAAGATTCTCATGTCTGCCGGTGTAGACACCACCCATTACTTGTTCAGCTCCAAGATAGGTCGGGAGTTAGTACGGAGGGGAAACGACGTCACTTTCCTTCTCAGTAGTTCATATAGCCACCGTTTGAACAGCAGCGACACCGAGTGGTTTAAGTTCCAGGTCTATAACTCCCCGTACACGTATGGGGAAATACGCAACATGACACATCGGTTTGGTTTGGAGGCGCTAAACGGTACGTATCAGAAGACTACCGACTACTCCAAGACCCTGATGCGGCTAATTTTTGGTGGCAAGTCCGAACAGACCGAAGAGGAGAGGCAGGAACAGTTGAAACCAACAAAACCCATGTCCAAGTATCTAGCTCACGAGTGCAACGCCCTCCTCGGTGACGATGAGACCATGTACAGACTTCGAGGTCTCAACTTTGACCTCATGACCTTTGACATCATCAATCCTTGTATGGCCCTTGTCGCCCAGAAGTTGTCCCTGCGGTACGCGATCATCACAGCGACGCCAATTGTAAATGGCTTCCACGATCGCTGGTTTGACGTCCCCTCCAACCCCGCCTACATCCCTATGGCAATGAGTCCCTCCGGAGATTCCATGGCGTTCATGGAGAGGTTTCGGAATACCGTCACGTGGTTCGTGATGTCTGCAGTTGTGGATCACTTCACGTTCCAGCCGTACGAGGAGCTCCGGATCAAGTACAACATCCGGCCGGATTTGACTATGCCAGACATCATACGTGCTGCGGAGGTATGGATTTCTAATACGCATTTTGCGATGGAATACGCGAGACCGATAATGCCTAACACGATCATGGTGGGAGGCTTATCAGCAGACGAATCTAAACCTCTGGATCAGGTAAGTACATTGACCCCTTGCACGCACGTCACACACGGCGACTGTACCACGCTCACCATTTTCGTGGTCATTAGGTTAATGTGTAAACGCCTCGTCGCCTAAAGTGCGCACCTAATGAACAACGCACAGTGACCAATGCCCACAAAAAAGTGAGTATCCATGATTATTCTGATGACGACCCGGCACATGCAAACTTTGCTTTATATTTAATTTACGGTATATAGATTGAGTTGTTACAATAGAGCAACGTCTCAAGCAAATTCCTTTTTTATAATATCATTTTACAGGATTTGGAGGAATTCTTCGAGGGATCTGGAGATGCCGGTGTTGTTATTTTCTCTTTGGGTTCCGTGGTTGAGGTCATGAGCGAGAGTCAGACAAATATCGTCGCCAGGGCAATGGCGCGACTTCCCCAGCGAGTACTCTGGAGAATTCACGGTCAGCCGCCCAAGAGTCTCGGTAGCAACACCAAGGTTGTAAAGTGGCTACCACAGAATGACGTTCTTGGTGAGTTCATCGTGGGTATGAATAGAATTACGCAAGCTGGTAGCAGATTTAGGGAACGCCCTATGTGAAGATTTTGTTTGACATGGGTTGTAATAAACATTTCATCTTACGCTTGTCTGGCATCCGCCTCTACCGAACGTAATTTCCAGTGGGAGTGGGATGGGGAAGTTGCTCTATGCTCTTATCAAAATTATTTTGTTCCTTTCTGTGCAAAAGGCCTCCTTTCAATATTCTTTCTTGAATTTTGACACCTCACGTGTGAGTATGAACATCTCACGTGTGCGTTTAAACATCTCACGTGTGAGTATTCAGAACATCTCACGTGTGAGTATATGAACATCTCGAGTGTGAGTATGAACATCTCACGTGTGCGTATGAACATCTCACGCGTGAGTATTTGGAACATCTCACGTGTGAGTATGAAAATATCACGTGTGAGTATGAAAATCTCACGCGTGAGTATGAACATATCCTGTGTGAGTATGAACATCTCACGTGTAAGTATGAACATCTCACGTGTGCGTATGAACATCTCACGTGTGAGTATGAGCATCTCACGTGTGAGTATGAACAAGCAGTGGAAAAGGGTCACTCTCATTTAATATTTTGACTTCCAGGTCATCCCAAAACCAAGCTGTTGATTTACCACGGTGGCATCAATGGTATGATAGAAACCATGTACCACGGAGTCCCTGTTGTGGCCATACCACTGTTTGGTGAGCACAGTGACTGTGCAACGCGCCTTAAAAAACGAGGAATGACAGAGATTATCAGTATGGCAGACTTTACGGAGGACATGATCTATGAAACAGCCGTCCGCATCTTGAGCAATGACAGGTATATCTGGGTAACTTTATAAAGTAGCCTACATTTTGTGACTACAGGCAAATCAGCTGATATATTATTTCATACTTTTTGTTAATATAGGTTTACTCGGTCAAATTCGGCAAATGAGCAGTCAATTTCATTTTCATGCGTTCGAATTAAAGCTTTTTTGCCTCTCCAGTTGTTACTGCCTTTCAAATTCAGAATTCGGCCATTCAATTTCGTTTTGAGTTGAGTCAAATTCCTACAGCACTCTGTTCAATTTAGTGTATCGTCATTCTTTTTTGTGACACACACGCCTCAAGAAGCGTCTGCGAATTTGAATGCTGCTTTGATGAATTGTTAAATTGAATGACTATTTTGTTAAGTCGAATGACGCAACATTACATTTGAATAATCATAAAACGAAATTGAGTGACCCTTTTCAGTTGCATTCGATTTCGCGCGAAATAGAATAGCTTGGAGGTTAAATTGGCTGCTCATTTTCCGAAACTGACCGAGAAAACCTATAGTAATAGGTGTAGCCTGACAGAAATAGGCGATGTATTTTGGGTTTAAGAAAGGAGTTGAAATGCATGAAAAACAAACTCTTAGCACTTTTGGGTCAGAAAAGAACCCTGCTCGAGGGGTCTGACTCATTTTGGGGTACAGTCAAGCTGATTCAGACTCTGGCATTGGAACACAGCGATCCGAATATATTTTTCTATGACTTTTCAAACGAAACCTTTTTAGAGTGATTTCTTGAAATGTTCGCAAGAGGCATTGCAACAGAGTGGTCCCGATATATTGTTCTGTATTTTGACGTTTTACACAAGCCGCACCTTTTCCCGTCTTATTACCTTTCAGTTACGCCGCCAACGCCAAACTTATGTCGGCCATCATGAAACACAACGCGGCCCCACAACTCCACGTTGCCGCCCACTGGGTAGAACACGTGATGCTTCACGGGGGTGACTACTTCCGATCCAAAGCAGGTCAACTTACTACGGTCCAGTATTACCTACTGGATGTCATAGCCGTCGCTGCGTCCATCATCATTGTAGTGGTTCTCACTTTGGGGTGTGCATGCCGTTTATTGTGTCGCCGATGTACGAATTCTGCCCAAGTGAAGATGAAGACGTTCTAAAAAGAGGCTCATTTAGAGAAAGTATAATGTCGACGTCGGTCCTTTTTGTGACAATTTTAGCTCGAAATCTAAACAATGGCCTCGAGTTGGTAAAAGCATTCCGCACTATAGCCCTGGCGGCCTTTCGGATTGGGGAGGTTTAGCCGCACGTTGCGCGTGAACGTGAACATGAACGTCAACAAATTGTGTCGTTAAAATCCCAAAGTGGGATAAGCCCAAAGTGACGACGTCTCCCAGAAACAATCAATTTTGTTGACGTTCACGTTCACGTATTTGCTCGCGTAACGTGCAGCTAAATCTCGCCTGTGTACAGCACAAAGGAAGAGTCCTACACAGGGCTATCCGCGCTAATGCTTTAAAAAGAAGCTAATGTACCCAAATCTCAGAAGAAGTATTTATTTGTTTACTAACGCACCCTTACACGTCCAAATTGTATGTTAACCCGGTGTGGCGGTTTCAGTCTTCCGCCGTGTTCAGTTTTCCGGGTGACGTAGTCGGTCAGATCAGCACGTTGTTCGAACTGTTTTAGCTTTCCGGCGTGTTCAGTTTTCCGGGTGACTTGTCAGATACCTCCGCAAGTACCCTGGCGAGCATCGAGTTCTCTCAACAGTGACCCCACATTGTTTATATTACGATTATTTTCTGTGTAGTCACATAATCTCTTGCCCCATCTTTACATGTATTCATGGGTACAACTTCAGGCAGGTCACACTCTGCTTGCGTAAAAAACAACTCATACGATCCACGCGTTTGCCGCTAGTTGTACTCGACTCGTGGACGCCGCCATGACAGCTACCGGAGGGTAACGGATGACTCAATACGGCACTTAAATTGGACTACTTTCGCTTGCTGTGCGCAGGCATCGCATGACGTAATGCTACCGTATTTGGTCATTCGGAAAACTGAACACAGCAGAAAGTTGAAACCGCCACACCGGGACTATTATACTACTCAGGGCACTTTGGCGCGTCCATGGCGCAGTGATCAGGTTGGTGGTTTTGTCATAGATATAGAGGGTGGCATGTTGTCTGACAGCCGGGTATTTTAAGCAAAAGTGACGTTATAAGTGCGGGGTACAATAAGTTGTGGTGGTGGTGGTGGTGGGGATTCAGGTGTGCTCTATTTAATAAAAATGAATCACTTTGTTAATTCTAGAGGTAGTTTCGTGGTGATTTAAAAACTTATGACAAATTTAGATTCTGCATAAATTTTGTGTAGGAGGTACATGTAGACAAATATTTTGGTCAATGTGAGCAATTGAATTTCATGTTTTCCATTCCCCTTATAAAAATTCAACGGCAAAACAGATGTTGCTTCGCGGTACGAGCGACGACCGGAAGCCTGCCTGATCAATCACCCCATGAAGAATTTATACAGTGGACGTTTATGCTTGGTATCACCAATCCATCTTGCCTGTTGACTCGCAGGATCGGTGCAAATCAGGACGGAAGATTAAGGTCAATAGACATTTATCATGCTACCTCCATCTTGGTCATGTTCCTCGTATCGAATAGCAATATTGCATGCTAATAATCATCTTGCAATTAGGAACCAGACTAGTTTGTTCTTTCAGTCTCGGTTTGGTAACATTAATTATATCAATGCGAGAAATCCAATATGGCTGCTCCGTGATAAAGATCTATTAAGGTCATGTAAACGCCTAAACAAGAACAATTCATATCTAAGTGTATACGCATCCTGTCTTTTCAAAGAAATGTATGAAATCAGTTTTTGAAACGTGGCTTTTGAGAACAATCCACTGAGAGATGTGGCAGCAGACGACGAGCGACTAAATGGCTGTCTTTCGAGGCTTTCTGATTCCAGATCAATGCGTTAAACTTAATATGAAATACATGTGCAATAAATGTCCAGGAAATTTCTCCAATTATGTGTTCCCTTGCGTTATTATGAACTGCTGCTGTTTATGTGCGTTTACCTGCCAGTTAGCGACTGGCTAATTAATCGTTTTTTAGTTAGTCTGTTTAAAAATTTAGCAAAAATCCCATTTTCCCTGACTTCCAAAAGACACTTGAGAAACATAGTGTAAAGTTTGAGTGGTCAGGTCAAGGTCGTTTCACCGCTGGATTTTTTCCAACATATACTGGTCCGCTGTCTCATTTCCCATTGACTTGTTCACATATGAGCCTTACGGTCTGTCGTGCATAACAAGAATTTGTTTGACGGACCTGATCACAACCGTGAAAATATTCATTGTTCCGCCCCTGGAATGGTGAAATACAACATACCCCGGAAGACTGTGGGGTTGCTTCTTAGGGGTTAATATCTCAAGTGACTATATTGCGAAATGTAGGCCGGTAGGGTTTTAATTAAAACCAGATATGATATCTGGTCCTTGGAAAAAAGTTGGAATTATTATTGTATAAAAAGGGCTGACCTACACCGTGCACATTGCATGGTGTAGGCTTTAATATACATTTCAGGCTATTTAGTCACATTTTTTCCCAGATTTTTTTCCAAGAGCAAAACATTCTGAATTCAGACTAAAGCAGGACGAATATCAAGCCGTCCTAAATGGACTCTTGCGCACCTCTGAACCAGTGAAATTAAGCCTACTGATCAAATTCACCACAGAATTTATTTCAAGTAAAACCATTTTTTTTTCACAAAATCTTCATTTTCTGCTAGTAGAAATTTTGAAATTTGGTTTGGTCTAAAAAAGTAAAATCCAGATTTCTGCTAGCAGAAAATAAAGATTTTGAAAATGGTTTTAAATATGGAGGACCAAAAGTTGACAACGCAATTTATAGTAAAAAATGAGAACTCACTTTCAAGTAAAACCATTTTTTCAAAATCTTCATTTTCTGCTAGCAGAAATTTTGAATTTACTTTTTGCCAGGACCGAAGTAAAATCGAAAATTCTGCTAGAAGTAGAAATTTTGAAATTAAGTTTGGTCCAAAAAGTAAAATCCAAAATTCTGCAAGCAGAAATTTTGAAATTTGGTTTGATCCAAAAAGTAAAAATCACAATTTCTGCTAGTGCAAATTTGGAAATTTGGGTTGTCAACTTTTCGACCGCAAGTCACTGGCAAAAAGTAAATTCCAAATTTCTGCAAGCAGAAAATGAAGATTTTGAAAAAATGGTATAACTTGGAAGTAAATTTTCATTTTCTACTATCCAAAAATTTGTAAATTGCGTAGTCCGTTTTTGGTCCTCCATAACAGGTGACACGTTTGGACTTGTTCAATAAACTAAAAACATTCACGGGCACCTATAGGTAAGTTATGATTTTCCGGTATCTGAAAGGAGAAAAGGAGATGGCCACTTTTCGGCCGCCCAAGTAAAATCTGCTTTTCAGGTGGCTGAAAAGCAGAGAAATAGAAAATTGCATTTTCACAAAACGTTAAATCTGCTTTTCTAATATTCTGATAGCAGAAAAGCAAATGGACACTTTTCGTCCGCCAGAGTAAAATCTGCTTTTCAGGTGGCAGAGAAGCAAAGAAATAGAAAATGGCATTTTCACAAAACGTTAAAATCTGCTTTTCTACTATTCTGGTAGCAGACATGCAAATGGCCACTTTTCGTCCGCAAGCATTAGGAGACAGAGTAAACCCTGCTTTTCTGGTAACAGAAAAGTAGAAACGTAGAAAATGCATTTTCACAAAACGTTCAATCTGCTTTTCTGGTAGCAGAAAAGTAGAAAAGGAGAAAACCTCATGTGAAACAACGGTCCATAAAATCTGCTTTTCTGCATTTCTGATACCAGAAAAGCAGATGTCCACTTTCCGTCCTCCATATCAGTCATACAGTTTCCCGAGTGGTTTATTTCAAATGAAACGGGTGACACGGGCGGTCCTTTGAACGAAAAAAGCAAATGGCCACTTTTCGGCAACCTACTGCCTAGGTAAAATGGTATAACTTGAAAGTAAATTCTCATTTTCTACTATCCAAAAATTTGTAAATTGCGTAGTCCGTTTTTGGTCCTCCATAACAGGTGACTCGTTTGGACTTGTTCAATAAACTGAAACATTCACGGCCGGTCCTTTGAACGAAAAAAGCAAATGGCCACTTTTCGGCCACCTATAGGTAAATTATGATTTTCCGGTATCTGAAAGGAGAAAAGGAGATGGCCACTTTTCGGCCGCCCATGAAAATCTGCTTTTCAGGTGGCGGAAAAGCAAAGAAATAGAAAATTGCATTTTCACAAAACGTTAAATCTGCTTTTCTAATATTCTGATAGCAGAAAAGCAAATGGCCACTTTTCGTCCGCCAGAGTAAAATCTGTTTTTCAGGTGGCAGAAAAGCAGAGAAATAGAAAATTGCATTTTCACAAAACGTTAAATCTGCTTTTCTACTATTCTGGTAGCAGAAAAGCAAATGACCACTTTTCGTCCGCAAGCATTAGGAGAAAAAGTAAAACCTGCTTTTCAATCTGCTCTTCAGGTAGCAGAAACGTAGAAAAGGAGACAATTTCTCATATAGAAAACATAAAATCTGCTTTTCTGCTATTCCGATGCCAGGAAAGAAAACAGAAGGCCATTTTCCGTCCTTCATAGATAACGACTACGTAGTGATTTATATTCTAAAGAAGTTGCTGGTTGGTGCGCCCTATGTTGTCTCTCATGCGAGCTCTAAATCAACCTATAAGATGCTTGCTGAAGGGTTCAATTACCCTTATATAGTTTAGAGGGCTATGCAATGACAGGTTGTGCATGCTACAGTATCCAGAATTTATTTCAAGTAATACCATTTTTTTTTTTTACAGAATCTTCATTTTCTGCTAGTAGAAATTTTGAAATTTGGTTTGGTCTAAAAAAGTAAAATCCAGATTTCTGCTAGCAGAAAATAAAGATTTTGAAAAAATGGTTTAAATATGGAGGACCAAAAGTTGACAACGCAATTTGTAGTAAAAAATGAGAACTTACTTTCAAGTAAAACCATTTTTTCAAAATCTTCATTTTCTGCTAGCAGAAATTTTGAATTTACTTTTTGCCAGGACCGAAGTAAAATCGAAAATTCTGCTAGAAGTAGAAATTTGGAAATTTAGTTTGGTCCAAAAAGTAAAATCACAAGTTCTGCAAGCAGAAATTTTGAAATTTGGTTTGATCCAAAAAGTAAAATCACAATTTTTGCTAGTGCAAATTTGGAAATTTGGGTTGTCAACTTTTCGACCGCAAGTCACCGGCAAAAAGTAAATTCCAAACTTCTGCAAGCAGAAAATGAAGATTTTGAAAAAATGGTATAACTTGAAAGTAAATTCTCATTTTCTACTATCCAAAAATTTGTTAATTACGTAGTTCGTTTTTGGTCCTCCATAGATAGATACATACAAAGACAGTCACGAATAATAAGGATAATAAACTTGATATAAAAAAGGGTCCACACTTTTTGTTAGCGCAGATTTACGCAAAACCCCCACAACACTAGGATGTTAGTGGTTATTTTAGGCGCTGAATGACCATACAATGTGCACACACAAAATACAAGGTGCTCTATGTCAGATTTTTGAGTGAATGGTATTTCAAAGAGGAAACACCCGCTCTAACGAAAAAAAGGTTAACTTTTACTTTTAATGGTCAGGAACCATGATCACAATTTAAAACGTTTCTTATAAGAATTGGTCACGTGATATATTGTCGGGATCCCGACAAAAATTAATTTTGAGCACTTTATTTCACTGCTGCTAATAATTGACGGACTTTTTCGAGCAATGAATGGCTCAAATGAAAACTTGTAACTTTCTCGGCCCCCTTCAAAAAATGTTGGGGTCAAATCGGCCAAAAATCTGACATAGCATCTTTAATACGCAAAAAAGGTCCACACTTGTACGGTTTTCCATTCGGATGTGCACATAATTTGTCTCCCCAAACATGGTGCCCCCCCCCCCCCCCCCGTCAAGGTCCCCTTGTATACTACGCTCCAAGTAGTGAGAATTGTGAAAACAACTTTGTTGGCCTCCCAAACAAACAAACAACCATCGAGTCGAGCTTCACAGTGTACCCGTACAATGCGGGTTTATTATTGGGTGCTGAGTGACAGATACAACGCGTACAAATAACCCCGTAAAAAAGTCATCTATTGTATACGGTACAAAGCTTATTTCTTATAAGAAATATTTTCCATTGAGATGTTTCCCTACACGGCGGTTAGCTGCTGCATTGTGTACCCGTGTAATGAGGGTTATTATTGGAAGGTCCACGCTTGTACGGTACATATTTTAGGTGGTGAGTGATTTGATTTATTGTAGGCGTTGTGCAAAACATTTACTCGTAAAAAGGTCACCATATGTACGGTACAGAGCCCCACAATGAGAAAAATAACTTTTCCTTCAGGATGTGCACAAATTTGTCTCCCTAACCGGTTTGCATGTTTCGTGCCCTGTACCCGTAAAATGAGGGTTATTTATGTTAGGCACTGAGTGACCATACAACGTGCACACATCACCCCGCAGAAAAGGTCCACACTTGTACGGGTACAAAGGTTGTGGCTTGGATACATAACTTCTCCATTATGGTGTGTACAATTTGGTCGCCTTCCACACTGTGCGACTGCAGCAGAGTGTACCCATAAAATGAAGGTTTTTTTTAGACGCTGTGCGACTGTACAATGTTCACACGTCACCCCTTAGAAAAAGGTCCTCACTTGTACGGTACAACGTGTGTGTGTGGGTTTTGTAAAAACAACTTTTCCATAGTGGTGTGTGTGCACAATGTACTTTACTTGTTGTACGCTACGGTACAAGTTAATAATTGAAAATAATAATAATACGCGTGTGATGTGCACAATTTTGTCTCACTGAAAAACTACGGTGCAACGGTCACACATTGTACCTGCATAAAACTAATACCCGACATTTTAGGCGCTGGACCCACAATACGTGGTGTGCACATTACCCGTAGAAAAAGTGTAATTTATTCACAAAGCCCACCTAGTGCTATAAATAACTTTTCCATTAGAATGTGCACGTAGTGTACCTGTGTAAAATATTATAATAATAAGGGTTGACTGATCAAATGCCATTTTACCGGATGATGGGGCTCAATTTCTTTGCTTTGACAACTAAGACAACTAAGCAATGAATGGGGCAATAAAGAGACAATAAATAGTAAGAAAAGTCCAAATATAAATTTTATTAAACATGCAAAGTACATGAAATGGTTTATAACAAACTCGTTAATCCTTTGATAACCCAAATAATCAGAATACAGAGTATAAATGCCACATTTTTTTTTATATATAATAAATCTACTTGTATAAATGTTTTTTTCGTATAATATAGTATTTAAATGTTTCAGTTAGAATAAATCCTTCAGCACCAATAAATGATTTAAATATTAAAATTCTAGCTACTAGTAAGTTTTAGTAAGTGTCATTAAACATGAACTAAAGATAAATCAATCGCAACTGAACAGAAATCTTGGAACATAAGCAATAAATTTACAATGAATTAATAAACAATTGAGTTTTTATTATTAGTTATAACTTCTAAATTGATTACTTTCAAGCAAAATTTGTGTTTAATTCAACAGAAAAAGCATTAAATGAATTTAAAAACACATTATGTTTTTGTGAAAGTGGGCTTGGTTTTAACCTTTTTATAATTTATATTAATTTTGGTTTTTACCCATACATGTACATGTGTGTTAGCACTGTATACTCAGTACTTTCCTGAGTCCTGTGATAGTTTTACACGGGACTCAGGAAAAGTACTGAATAATACAGCGCTAACACACATCGGTGTATGGGTAAAAACCAAAACTAATGTTCTTTATCCCCGATGCAAATTTAACATCTCTTTTTATAATTTGTTTAAAAGTAAACTAATAATTTGTGGGCAGTATAGAGTGAACAATTTGCTTTCATTAGTTCCTACACAGAGTCTATACCAAAACTTGAAAGACATTTTAGATGAGGTTTTACGGTCTCAAGAAGAATACGAAGAAACTTAGCCACATTAACAGTTTGGTCCCATGTTTAAATTTGGCAGTGAACCATACTATAGGGCCATGTTACACAAGGCAGTTTACAGGCAACCAGTTTCAGGCAATCTCCACACAAACAAAAGCCATTCACATTTCAATATTCACATAACACCTCATGTGCAACCGAAATGCGTTTTTCATGCAGGGCAGTTGGTTGCCTCAAAGTTGCAAGTAAAAATTGTCCTACATGACTTCATGCCCCTTACAATAATGAAATGTTTCAACGACTAAACTTGTAAATGATTATGGGAACATTTTTGTTTTACCGTGACAAATTGTTAAACAAACTTGATTTGTCCACACTTCCAAGTACAGCCACAGGTCTGCATTGATCATGACATACCATTTTTAAAGGGACGTGTTGCCTTGGATCGGGCGAGTTCATCTATGAAAAGCGTTTTAATACCATTTGTTATGAAATGCATTTGGTTTGAAAGATATTTTAAAAGTAGTGATGTTCCACACAAAAATGCCTCAAAATTGCATGGTCTTCTTTATTTGCGTGAACTTACACAGTCAGCCATTTTGTGGAGTTTAAATGTTTACTCAACAAGATGGATCACCTTGTTATTTGGCAAAAGTAACTTTGAGAAAACATTGAAAAACTTCAAAACTACAAGTACCACAAAGTTACCAGCTGTTTGTTACTATACCATATAAAAAGTTGGCACATGACTTAGCACAATATCTTATTTGCTTCCAAGAGAAATTAATAAGAAAACAAAATGACCACTACCCTGTTAATCAAAATAAACATCAAATGAATAAACAAAACGACCACTACCCTGTGAAATATTAATCAAAATAACATTCAAATAATAAACAAAATTACCACTACCCTGTTAAATATTAATATCAAAATAAATATTAACTGATTAAATAACATCCTCGTACAAACCCTTTAAAAATGATAAATACAAATGTTAGTAAAATGTTTAGAATGCAGCCTGTGTGTGAATATAGTTATAATATATGTGAATTATCACAAGAACATGTTATAAGAGTAAACTATTTATGGGTATGAGCTTTGTATGTGACGGTTATGTACTGCAGGAATGCCAAACTTTTGGTCTCATTTCAAAGATTGGCTTTAAATGTAGGGCAAAGATTATTAATTTATATTTTTGCTTGTATAATTTGGCAAACTTAAGTACATTTTCTCAACATTGCTTGATATTAAGAGGTAATTCAAACCGTTGACAGACATTGAGTTGTGTGAATCTCACCATTTGGATTTCTTGTGAACAAAATGGACGTACAACTGAAATAGATCACTACATGTATAGAGGCAAGTACCGTGCGCACAATAAATATAACGGCAGCGAATTCTTTAGGTAATATGTCAAAGACCAGTAGCCTCATTTGGTGTATCCCAACATATGCATAAAAACAAACCTGTTAAAATTTGGGCTCAATTGGTCATTGAAGTTGCAAGAAAATAATGAAAGACAAAAACACCCTTGTTGCATAGAATTGTGTGCTCCAAATTCAAATCTTTTGGTGAAAAGGTACACTACTTCAAAGGTTTTTTTTCTTCTAACAATGTTACATAATATCAACAGCTTTCCAATGCTCTTTGTCTTTACCTAGTAAGTTTTTATGGTCATTTATTTGTTGAGCCAAAAGTACAGCCAAAAGTCTACCTACAAGTAACCCCTACTAAACCCTGTTACCCAAAAAGACTTTTGTTTACAAGAATATGTATAAATATCTTTTATACGATACACATATTTATCACAAATAATCTGAGTGTCTGCGACAATTTCATAGAGAGGTTTAAACAAATTCTGTTAAGCAAAAAAAAAACAGGATACCAGCCACAGATAGAACATGGGAGATAGTATTTTGGCTGGTAACCTTATTCTGCTGGTAAGCATAATTCTGTTGTGCTTATGCAGCTCTATGAAACTGGGCCCTTGGCAGTTGCCAAACGCTTGTTTTTATAGCAAAAACTACAACTTTTCTTGACCTGGACAAACAGTATAAATTATGAAGGCAGGTGCTGGCATGTGTGTAGTATTACTATTGGTGTCACCAAGTGATTCTGATATTTGTATGGAAATACATAAATGTTCCATAACAACCTTGTAAACCATGACATGGTGCTATGTTAAGAAATAGAAACTTCAAAAACGTAGATCCACAACTTGAAGAAAAAACCGAGTGATGGGTATGAGCGCCATAATGAGCCATAATTATAATAATTATTGTTATTATCAGTACTACTCCAGTTCCAATAAATGTTTGTGGCCCATGGCATTTTGATGGGTGGATGTTGCTAATCCTAAGGCAAAACTAGGCAAATATTTCAATAGCAACAGCTTCATTGCCATCTTATGATTGGCTTTTAAACGCGGTGAAGTTCTGCTTTGCTTATATAGCTTTGTTCCTCTATTCCTTACATTAGAACACACATAGGAAAGCCGAAAGGAAAGTGATATTTTAAACACAAGTACTTAGTATTGTAGCCTGAGTACATTTCAGTCGCGTTTGAGTACATGACTCAAGAACATAATAACTTTTCAGTCGAGTTTGAGTACATGACTTCGAGTACATATATTATAGCTTTTCTGTAGAGTATCATGTAAAGACTTCCGCCCAGGTGGTAGTATATAAACAGTAAAGTTCTTTTCAGAACTGAGAAGTCTCCCAAATTTCGAAAAAGTCTACTCCATGTAGTAGACTTTCTGGCAAGAGAAGTTGTCAAAAGAACATAATCTCCCCAGTAAAAATAGGTACACACAAGGTGTTACCGCAAACCAATTATTGAAACCTCACCATGCAATGCCCCAAATCCCATAACTTAAGACTTGGAGTATTAGTTTTTTATAGATGAGAATAAGAATGTGTAAGAGTTCCATCAAAATAGTACTTGGTACTTTAGTACGAGCATGATCGATTACCACAACAGTTCTAAGTGTTCATTTGTCTTTGTTGATAGAGTCAGATACCAAACATGAACAGTTACACTAAATGATATGGTATTTGGTACCTGCATAAAATAAATGAGCTATAAACATGTTGTATCTTTGGATTGCAGTATTGTGTGTATCTACTTGCCAGGTAGAGTTTGTACTGGACACTATTGGGGGTATTGTCAAAGACCAGTCTTCTCACTTGGTGTATCTCAACATACGCATAAAATAACAAACCTGTGAAAATTTTTAGCTTGATTGGTCGTTGGAGTTGCGAGGTAAACTATGAAAGAAAAAACACCCTTGTCACACAAAGTTGTGTGCTTTCAGATGCTTGATTTTGTAACCTCAAATTCTAAATCTGAGGTCTCGAAATCAATATCGTGGAAAATTGCTTCTTTCTCGAAACCTACATTACTTCAGAGGGAGCCGTTTCTCACAATGTTTTATACTATCAACCTCTCCCCATTACTTGTTACCATGTAAGGTTTTGCGCTAATAATTATTTCGAGTAATTACCAATAGTGTCCACTGCCTTTAAAGCCATTATACACTTTCGGTACAGAAACAAAACAAAAAAGTTCACAGATTTACAAATTACTTACAGGGTTTACAGAAGCTAATGGTAAAAGACTTCTCTTGAAATATTATTTCATGAAATGCTTTACTTTTTGAGAAACTATTGAAACAATTATCAATTCTCGACAACGAGAATTACTGATTTATAGTAAACACATGTCATGACACGGCGAAACGTGCGGAAACAAGGGTGGGTTTTCCTGTGATTTTCTCCCGACTCCGATGACCGATTGAGCCTAAATTTTCACAGGTTTGTTATTTTATATATAAGTTGTGATACACAAAGTGTGGGCCTTGGACAACACTGTTTACAGAACTGTCTTGTTATACTTTCTACTACCACAGGAAACATTTGTCAGATTTTTTCGGGAGACTTCTCAGTTCTGAAAAGAACTGTCCTGCTTATTAACCACTACCTGTGGGTGGAAGGTATAGCAAATCGGCTGGGATTACTACTATAGCATGTAGGATCGTTATTAACTGCACTATCGCAGAGTGAGTTCTTAAATTGGTCTCAACGTTTCAACTAGCTTGCTCTAAAAATTATATAATTTCAAGAAAGACAACAATTTAAACCTGGAAGAATGCTTCCAAAAAAACAAGTTCCAATATACATATGAAAATACAAAAATATATCAAAGTTTTACTACCTCATCGGGATGGTTGAGATGTTTCTATAATATAATAAAGCAAAATTCTTTTCTGAAATCTCCCCACCCCTTTCTTTGGCCATCCAAAGATGTATTTCAAATAATATATATTTCATATTTGTTCGTTTGTTTATTTGTATGCAACTGAAAGACCAACGGAAGACTTGTGTCACACTGAGTGGTCTGACTGTTTTATTTACTTTTGCGGGGGAAAAAACACCAGACACTTTTTCTGCAGCGTGTTCATATAAACAGTCCAACAGTTGCTGTGACAACTCATTTGTTGACAGAAAATAAATAAATGTTTGAATGGCAGAGTAAGCAAATTTATTTTCTGGCAATTTTTTAAAAAGTGTTGTGTATACACAACTGAATTCCACTGCAATTTGTACAAAATATTAAGGGACGGCACAGCGGTGTGTCTTGCTCAAAGTGGCCTAGTTTTATAAGATCATGTGTTACCAAAAACTTCAGAATTTCTTTTTTACATAAAGTAAAATATATTTTTCAAAAACGAGGAAAAGCACAACATGCAAAAAAAAATGGAACTAAAATAATAATCAGAAATCAATGATATTTCACCGTCAAAGAAATAAGCTCCGTTTTGAAAAAGTATAACTCCCTTTAAGAAACAGGCAGTTTGATTTTCAGTAATCACATTCTTGTGATTCTTGTTATTCTAAAGCATTCCATTTTCTTTCACAAATATAAATCATCTGGATAGAAAAATTCGGAATGGTAATAAGGCCCCTTTCAGAAAAAAAAAATATTCATACAAAAGTATTTATCCTTAAGTTCAAATAGGGTGCAGCAGTGTTTTTGAATGAAAATTACTGTCTACTAGAACTTGAAAAGTATAACTTTCTTAACTCTGAAATTGTCAGTTGAAAATCCAAAGTAAATGGAAACCCGACCCAGTTTGTGTAAGTCTTGTTGACCTGGGGTCTAGAGAGATGGAGATGGTGAAGAAAAAAGAATAAAAACAACTTAAACGGAAACCCTTAAAAAAAAAACCTCACTTACTGTACCTTCTGTAAATGGATTTTTCACACCTTGGAATGTTGTGACTTACTTTTCTTTCCTTTTAATTGCTTTGGTGACAACTGAGAATGTCTCCAATCTTATGCCCTAGTTTCTCAGATCTCGATCAATTTAGTTGTCTCTGGTAGACTGTTTGCATCCTCAATGTCCTTGTTGTCTTCGTCTGCATTCTGCTTCTCGGCAAGCTGAAAAGGGAAAAAAGATGCGACAAGAAATTGGATTGGCTGGTGAGGTTTCAATGTATTGACCCCTTGCACGCACGTCAAACGCGGCGACTGATGCCACGCTCACGATGTTGGTGGTCAATAGGCTTACATGTAAACGCCGCGTCACCTAAAAATGCGCACTTCACTGAATAACAAACGTTAACATTGACCACCAAAATGGCGCATCCAAGATTATTCTGATGGTGACGTCAGGTGAAATTGGTCAATATTCAGTTTGCAGTAACATCAAGTATACATTCTCAATTTGGATTGGAATTGGTGGAAATAGTATGAACTGTTTAAAGACACTGGACACTATTGGTAATTGTCAAAGACTGGTCTTCACAGTTGGTGTATCTCAACATATGCATAAAATAACAAACCTGTAAAAATTTGAGCTCATCAATCGGTCATCAAGTTTGCGAGATAATAATGAACAAAAAAACACCCTTGTCACACAAAGTTGTGATTTCTAATGCTTGATTTCGAGACCTCAAATTCTAAACTTGAGGTCTCAAAATCAAATTCGTGGAAATTTACTTCTTTCTCGAAAACTATGGCACTTCAGAGGGAGCCGTTTCTCACAATGTTTTATACCATCAACCTCTCCCCACTACTCTTAACCTAGAAAGGTTTTATGCCAATACTCATTTTGAGTAATTACCAATGATCCACTGTCTTTAAAAACAGAAGTCACAAGTTCCATTTAACCATTTAGGAAAAACAAACAAAGATGGTAAAAAGACTTTATAAAATTTATTAAAATGGTAATTTAATTTCTCTTTCTTTTTAGACGTTTTAAGTGGTGAAATGGAACCACAGTTTTTCTTTCTGCCTCAACCAATTCATACAAAAAGAGAATTATAAATAGACTGAGTATGATGTAAGCTTGGGCGGTTCCTTCGGTTACCCGGTTCTACCCGGTTCCAAATTGAAAACCGGACCGGCGGTTCCGCTCTTCTGTGGAACCGGGTACCCGCTTTTGTCGGTTCTGATTTTAAAAGACCGAGTACCAATTATAAAAGACTCTGTGGAGCCGATCCTGCGACGAACCGGCTCTAGAAATTGAGGCTTGATGTTGAAAGCGGTGACCGCAGATACAGTGTGCAAAGGCTTCAAGCCGACTATCACGTGTGGCTGCATACACAGTGCACAGCCCCCTAATGCATAGGCATCTACAACCAGCACCTGTATACATGTATATCTCATGCATATACATGTACATGTACAGAGTCCGAAGTCCAAATAGACAGCACGTTGTGATTGGCTGCCGATATATCCATATTCATAAAAGCTTGCCCCATGCACAAAACACACAGTACTGTATGCATGTACAGGCATGTGCACTACGGACGTGCTGCACTATGGAATCAGAGTGCTCGGTGGCACGATGTCTGATCATGGAGGAATTAATTATTCCTCCATGGTCTGATTGACTTGTATTGGGCGCCGTTTGTCCATTAATTGTTTGACACTTTTAAGGCATGTTTTTACCATGGTTTACAGCAATTAGATGTAAACCATAGAAACTGTTGCCAAATTCTGTTATGGTTTACATACCAGTAAATTGTTGTGTATAAGTTTATGGTTTACATTACAGATGCGTAAATTTTCTTGGTTTATGAACCACGATTTGTAAATGTTTTTTGAATGTTCATGGTTTGTAAACCATAAACTTATAATTGGCAAAGATCAGTCTTCCCACTTGGTGTATCTGAACATATGGACAAAGTAACAGACCTGTGAAAATTTGAACTCAATTGGTCGCCGAAGTTGCGAGATAATAATGGAAGAAAAAACACCCTTGTCACACAAAGTTGTGCGCTTTCAGATGCGATATCGAGACCTCAAAATCTAACTCTGATGTCTCAAAATCAAATTCAAATATTTTAGTGGAAAATTACTTCTTTCTCGAAAACTACACTACTTCAGAGGAAGTCGTTTCACATATAGTTTTATACTATCAACAGCTCTCATTTGCTTGATATACCAAGTAAGTTTTTATCGATCAATTACCAATAGTGTCCAGCGCCTTTAAAGAGAGCAGTGAATATCTCTATTTAGATTTCTGAAAAGGAAGGTCTGCTCACCATTTTAAGGAATGCTTGTCTGGATTCAAACTCTTCCCTAGCTAGTTCAAGGACACAAGTTTCATGACCAGGATTTGAACCCACACCCCGTTGAGTTACCACCAGAACTTGAATTCGATACTCTTAATAATGGGTGCTTTCGATTAGCTTCCCCGGGTCAAACGATCTGCCCCCGGTACCTTTGAATAGCTTTGACGTCATTCCAGGAGCTCACCTGGGTCAGCCCCAAATACCCTGCTTGTGGAACGGGTCACTTGGGGTTGGCCTTGGGTGCATGACATCACCACGAGAGGGTGAGTGATCGTTCGATTAGCTCTTGTCAGGAGCGCACCCGAATTAGCACCGTGGGGTCGTCACAGGGAAGCTAATTGAACGAACCCTATATTTCTGAAAAGGAAGGCCATGCTCACCATTTTAAGGAATGCTTGTCTGGATTCAAACTCTTCCCTAGCTAGCTCAACCTCCATCCACTTTGGTAGGTCAGGGATCAGGATTGCAATAGCTGCCTTCAGACCGAGGAGAATGTGCTGTCAAATCAAAGTACTAGAACTAGTTAACATTTTTTATAATTTGGGGCTAAAGGAACATGTTGCCTTGGATTGTTCAAGTTTGTCTATAAAAAGCGTTTGTAACCCTTTTTTACAAAATGCATAATATAGTTGGAGAGATGTTTTAAAAGTAGAATACAATGATCCCCACAAGTTTGCCTCGAAATTGCGTGTTTTTCCTTTTACTGTGCAAGCTAACACAGGCGGCCATTTGTCGACCGTGTTAGTCGACGAGGTAAAAGGAAAACCGTGCAATTTCGAGGTATTTTCAAAGACCAACTCGACCGATCCAAGGCAACGTGTTCCTTTAAACAAAGAAACAATTTCTAGACCGGGAATTGAATTTTAGACCTCCAGATTAAGGTGCCGGCGCTCCACCAATTGAGCTATCTATGAGCCCTATGTTGGCCATCTCCCTAAAGCCCGGTTCATACTTCCTGCGAATGCGAATCGAATGTTGACGTCACAACCCTCCTTTTCGTTGCGAATTTGTGACGTCAACATTCGATTCGCATTCTTATTTGCAGGAAGTAAGAACCAGGCTTAAGTCAATGCCTTTACTCTGGGGTGGCATCCATTCAACCTGTACCTGCCTTGTAGCCAGGGATCTAACCCAAGTTTACAATACAACCTGGGAAGAGGCAGCACTCAGTTAATACAGCACCGGCACAGTAATACAGAGGTTGCGTGTTCAAGTCCGCTCTAGTAACTTTTTTTTTGCTCAAGCCAAATTTGTTACAAATAAAAACATCACCAATTTGTTGTTTGTTGTTAAAAAGGAAATATAGGAAGGTGGCAATGTTGGTCACACGCGACAACTGGGCTCAACATACTGAAATTAAACGTGTATTAAGTGTTAAAGGCAGTGGACACTATTGGTAATTACTCAAAATAATTATTAGCATAAAACCTTTCTTGGTAACGACTCCGAGTAATTGGGAGAGGTTGATAGTATAAAACATTGTGAGATACGGCTATCCCCATTAAGTGACGTACTTTTTGAGAAAGAAGTAATTTTCCACGATTTTGATTTCGAGACCTCTAGTTTAGAATTTGAGGTCTCGAAATCAAGCATCTGAAACATACAACTTCGTGTGACAAGGGTATTCTTTTTCTATCATAGCTATATCGCAACTCCAACGACCAATAAAGCTCAAATTTTTACAGGTTTGTTATTTTATGCAAATGTTGAGATACACCAAGTAAGAAGACTGGTCTTTGACAATTACCAATAGTGTCCATTGTCTTTAAACGCTGCATCACCCAAAATTGCACTACAATCACTACATCATATCAAAGTTGCAATACACTGCAATATGCCTCAAAATTACACTACACTGCATAACTAATAGGGAGATCAACTGTAAAAAGGGCCAGACAAGATTGTCATTTATATTAGGCCTATTCTATTGTAGTTTTGGTAATGAAACCAAGGATGTCTCATAAGTGAACTAAATCATTATATACCCAGACCAGAGGCAGACCATTGGACAATAGTTGTTTTCCATGCGTAAAAACGTGCGCGTGACCTGTTGCGTTAAGC
The DNA here is from genome assembly GCF_902459465.1 of Asterias rubens. Lineage (NCBI taxonomy): Eukaryota > Metazoa > Echinodermata > Asteroidea > Forcipulatida > Asteriidae > Asterias > Asterias rubens. The sequence goes on along the minus strand of NC_047065.1, from coordinate 17,028,169 downwards.
ATTATGCAAGGGGGAGCTATTGGATTCTTACACAAAACAGAACGCGCCTCCGAACAATGCGTATAATTTTTGGGTGTCAACTCTCTTTTGTGTATGCTTGTATATGATTTTGACATGCAAAATGACACCCAAGATAGGCACATTGCGAGGGGTCTACCTGAGAAAAAATGTAAAAAAGAGTGCTTGCTATGTGAACCAAAACACAAGGGTAAAACTGTGCTCTTTCACGATAAGTCTTGTGGGTTCTTTACCAATCCTAGGACCTGGGACAAAGCAATAATGATAAAGTATCGCAGACCTCTCGACTACATCAATGTGATCGGTAGAGATACGCAGTCTGAAATTGAGGACCTTTCAACATTCTAAACATAATGAGGGATAAACACCTCTGACGTGATGTTGTGAATGGAATCTCGGTTGCGATCGCTTAATAATGATGATGATGATCTCGCTCAAGGACACAACATGACTACGAGGACTCGAACCTTCAATCAGCTGATAATAAAAAAACAAGAGCTCTAATCTGTTGCTCTTATAAAGAAACACGCTGCCTTGGATCGGACGGGTTGGTCTATAAAAAGCGTGTTTTTTAAATGTAGAAAACAATGATCTACACAAATGCCTCGAAATTGCATGGTTTTCTAAGCACAAAACAAATCTAACTTGGCAAAAAATAAACTACCAGAATACCCTACAGCTACCACTACTTGGACTGTTTACCCCAATTATTTCTTGCTTCCTCAGCAGAACTTACGAAATTGGGCCCAGGTGAATGGGGTCAATTGGGCATTGTGGTAGAGGTCTCTTACAACCGTTACAGTCCCCACAGAGTTATATTTAACGTCTTACCTCAAAGGCAACAAACATCAGGATGTAATGAGTGGTAGTCATGTCAGGGAAGATAGCTCGGACCTCCGGTAACATTGCCATTAATGCTGTATTAGTCAACACTGCAATAATTCCCATCAGTTCAAACACAACCTGTCCCCCCAAAAATAAATCAGGTTTTGTTATTTATTGCTAATAATGATTATATATAAGTCGCATCCAATTTGGCCAGTGGGCCACAAAATTTGATGCTAATAAAATGAAATGAAACTCAGATTGTTCCTTAAAAGGATAAACAAAGTGTTGAATAATTTAGCTTTCAAAGCAAATACTTCTCTTTTGAGGAACCGCCCGCCCCCTCCTCAAAGAATAACTAATCAATATTTTCAATTTGACCCAAAGACAAACGCTCGGACCTCCGGTAACATTGCCATTAATGCTGTATTAGTCAACACTGCAATAATTCCCATCAGTTCAAACACAACCTGTCCCCCCAAAAATAAATCAGGTTTTGTTATTTATTGCTAATAATGATTATATATAAGTCGCATCCAATTTGGCCAGTGGGCCACAAAATTTGATGCTAATAAAATGAAATGAAACTCAGATTGTTCCTTAAAAGGATAAACAAAGTGTTGAATAATTTAGCTTTCAAAGCAAATACTTCTCTTTTGAGGAACCGCCCGCCCCCTCCTCAAAGAATAACTAATCAATATTTTCAATTTGACCCAAAGACAAACGCTCACAGCACACAACCCCCACTGCATACAATGTCAACACAGCAAAACGTTCTTGCAAGTTAAAAGGAAACATTTGGTAATCACTCTTAAAGTTCATGACAATAAAAACTTACTTGTTTAAAAGAACAGCAGCTATCAATAATGTAATAATGATAATAATATCAAATGACTATCAATAATATAAAGTATTTTGAAAACCATAATGCGTCAAAGTACTTTGGCTACGGAAAAAGGTATTAGTTTTTATCCCCCAAAATTTGAATCCGAGAAAAGTTTACTGTCTAATACATTTCTCAGATTGTGTGTATAACAATTACAAATTAAATATTCATGTCATTATAACTCAGCTAATTGATTAAGAAATTAAACAAAACCAAGTTTAGTGATAAGGTCACGTACTAAGCTTCTAATCCATATATGACTCAAGTCTGTCATTTCTACCGTTTCTAAGATTACGAATGAATAAAAATCGTGCATTAAACCTATGGCGTTTAGGCAGAAACCAAGAACAACGTTTCTAAAACGTTTTGAAAACTCGACAAAAACAATACCTGTTCCGACGGTAGGTCGGAACAGCTAATTATACTTCCTGCATGGACCTAATGGCTCCAGATATTTCAGCAATATCTTAAAGACACCTTTAGAAATGAAGGTGGTCTACTTGGTAAGACACTGCTCTAGAATTGCAAGAGTCTTGGGCAAGAGTCTTGTGGTGGGTTATAATCCCACCAGAGTAATATGCCTGTGATATTTTTTTCACAGGACTCGGGAAAGCACCTAGAGTACAGTGCTAACACACATCGGTGTAAGGGTTAAACCAAAACCAACGTTCATTTATAACGAGTTAAAGGGTATGGGTGATTTGTCCCCTGGAAACCTCACCTGCCATGTACCAATGTCTTCAGCCGCCTGGCCGAAGGGGCGTTGGCAAACGCGACTGATCTTGAAGGCGTCTGAGCGTATCTCAATGATGTTGTTGAATAACGCCCACACTGCGGCCAGAGGGTACACAGCTGAGAAGAGAAAGACGTACCCAAACTGAAGCAGGAGCTCCAGGTAGTCATCAAAGGTACCCTGAAAAAAAAAAAATCATGGTTTAGTTCTTGTATATGTTAGAAGGCTGGGGAGGAGAATCGTGTTGGAGGGGATATGTACCTTGAGGAGGTACAGACTGAGATGGTATTGACCCCTTGCACGCGCGTCCCACGCGGCGACTGATGCCACGCTCACCACGTGAGCACACTTCACTGCATAACGCACAACATAGAGTTATATATGAAAACGCAGAGTGAAATTGCCCACCAGTATGGCGCATTCAAGATTTTTCTGATGATGACGTCAGGTGAAATGGGTCAATAGCCAAGTGCAGTGAAAGGAGGATACCAACTGGGTCAAGAGGTGTACAACGTAACTGTAGGTGGGCACACAACCTTTGGTCGGCCGCGCAAGACGTGGCGCGCAAGACATAGCAGAGCTCCGTGTCGAAAGACATGCAACTGCTTGGAGTCGATGCAAGGGACACGACGGACAGGGCCAAGTGGAAGAGAGCCATAGGGAGAAAGCAGGCCAACATAAAATAGACAGGACAACGGCCTTAAAACCAACATACCTTTTATAAATGTAGAACTTAGAAAACATTGTAAACATTTTTAAAAACATTCTTGTATATAGCGCATATCACCATAAGGTAACCTCTCATCTTCCATTTTAAATTTTGGGGGCTCTGTTAACTTCACTACAAATACTTATTACCTATCCTTTAACCAATGGGTTAATATCCCATCCAAAAGGACTAAGCAATAGTGGGTACGTGTCCAGCTTAAGGACACAAGTGTCACGACCTAGACTTGATACCACACTCTGCTGATCAGAAACACCAGAGCTCTTACTCGCTCGGCCACAACACCCCAATTCACTACATCTTCTTTCCACCACCCCCACCCCCCTAAAAGCCCATCCCATCCTTACAGGGTAAACATCCATCTTGCTCTGCTCCTCAGCCAGTCCCTTGGCAGCCTCCACGTTCACATCATCATCTTTCTTCTTATCCCCATCATCCAAGACATTGTCCGCTTTCCTCCAGAAGCGCAGGATGAGATACGGGAGGCCCGTCTCTAAGAACTGCTCGATGAGTTGCTGAACGATCAACAGGGTCGCCAAGTACTGAGAGTAAATAAATAGTATTTCTGCTGTTAATTAATTTTTCTTAGTTTAATGAACAGGCAATTTTGTTTGTAACTGAGATTTGAAAGTCTGTAACAATATTTACGACCAGTGCTCAATTTCATAGAGCAGTGAAAAAGCATTAACAATAATAATATAAATTTATTATGTGTTTTTCAAGCCAAGCAGGACAGGTCCTTTGAAGCCCATAACTGAATGATGAGGGACCTGTTCTTCTGTGCTTGAAAACGAACAGCATGCTTCAAATAATTTGCCTCTGAGTTTGTACATAGAACTCGGAGAAGAACTGAGAAACACGGTGCTTAAAGCCATTATACACTTTCGGAACAGAAACAAAAATCATTGCTCACAGATTTACAAATAACTTACAGGGTTTACAGAAGGTAATGGTGAAAGACATCTCTTGAAATATTATTCTATGAAACGCTTTACTTTTTGAGAAAACATTTAAACAAACTCAATTCTCGATAATCAGAATTACGGATTTATTTTAAACACATGTCATGACACGGCGAAACATGCGGAAACAAGGGTGGGTTTTACTGTGATTTTCTCCCGACTCTGATGACCGATTGAGCCTAAATTTTCACAGGTTTGTTATTTTATATATAAGTTGTGATACACGAAGTGTGGGCCTTTGGACAATACTGTTTACCGAAAGTGTCCAATGCCTTTAATTACACATCGGTGTAAGGTTAAAACTAATTATAAAATAAATCTCAGTGCTTTGTGAAATCGAGCCCAGGTTGTGTGACCAAAAGGTTTTTAGATGACTCCCGTTAATAACCACACTCTCTAAATATGTATGGTGGATTGTCCTACCTTTTTCAGTCTGAGCATGTCTAGTTGGTAGAAGGCAATGTAGAACAGGGCCATGAAGCAATTGGCAAAATCAAACTGTTGGGAATCAAAAACGAATGTAATTGGTTGGGCTAAAATTCAAAAAAAGATAATTAAGGTTGCAGTTGGAGGAAAACAAATTCACATATGAAAAGTAAGCTAAGATAAAAGTGAAATATTGAAAATCTTGTAAAGTAGGAGTTTAAACTTAATAATCAGGTGAGGTTTGCGGTAGCACCAAGTATAAATCTTTTTAAGTAGCTTTGTTTCAGTAAAAAAAAATGTTGAAGACCATCAGAGCATACTGAAAAACGTTGAAGACGATCAGAGTAACATGCCTGTGATATTTTTTCACAGGACTTGTGAAAAGTACTGAGTATACAGTGCTAACACACATCGGTGTATGGGTAAAAAACAATTTTAATGTTCTTTATCCCCGATGCAAATTTAACATCTCTTACAGAGCATACTGATCGAAACGTTGAGTTGTCAACCACCGGAAGTGAGGTCAGTAAATGTTCTTTCACATTTACATAAGCCATCAAGGTCCCAAAGGAAGTGCTGCATTATGAATCATCCATATTACAAGAAATCCTTTACAAACCGACATTGCAAAGGTTTTCATTAGACCTGGCAGATGCACTTAGATCACTTTACAATAACTTGAAAACGTCTACTCCATATTCCTTTTATTATAAGATAAACTTTATAGATTACCCTAGGTAATCGGGCATTTGTGTACTTCACCCATTTCATTCCCTCTTGAGCTAATTGTGTATTTGCATTTCTTTTTTCTCTGCATTTCCTTAATTTCTTGTGATGTGCAAGAGAGTTTATTAATATAGGTTTCGTGCAAAATAAATGTCCGTTATTATTAACTTATTAACCTACCACAACCAACTTCATGATCAGGTTGTTTTCATACGTTGAATGCAGACGGTGATTCTCTAAAACGAAAAAAAAAGTATCCATTCTTACTGTTTCTTATATTTAATTGACCAAACAAATACAGAATGCGCAACCAAGTTATAATAAAAATATAGAAACTTATAATCTGCAGTATTGCCGCAAAACAGCCTCAAAGTGCTGTGTACAAAAGGCACAAGTCAATGAATCTGAAAAGATGGCAATAAAAACTTACATGTTAAAAGATTTGGGTACTTTTTGTACCACAGAACACAATGTCCACAGATTTACATTAAACTTACACCGTTTGAAGATAATGGTAGTGGAAAGAGTAACCTAAGATATTGCTTGCTGAGGAGCTGTAGTTTTTGAGAAATGAGTAAAACAATGTCATGAAAATACGTGCTAAAATAATTTTCGTCTCATGTTCATCGAGACGAAAATTATTTTCATGACATTGTTTAAGTCATTTCTCCAAAACTACAGCACCTCAGCAAGTAATATTTTCAGGGAAATTTTCTACTATCATTATCTTCAAACTGTGTAAGTTTAGTGTAAATCTGTGGACATTGTGTTTTTGGTCCTACAAAAAGTACATACACGTAGACCCTTTAAGATTAATGGCAGAAGTACATCAGCTTTGGATAGCAAAATACTTTTTGCAAAACTTTTCACTTCGAAGTACTGGGGTTATAGAAAAAGATATAACTTTTTATCCCCAAATTTTTCAATCTGAGAACCATTACTGCCAGTAACGATTCACAGATTGTGCATTCCAACTGCAGATTACTCTTCCTGCGTGGACTTAACTGCTCCAGATTTTTGGCAATATTGTGTAATTAATATCTACCATCTTTTGAAAGGAAATTTTGACGGGTTACTTTTTATGATTTTTGGAGTTGAACAAAGAATTTACTAGAGTAGGATTCGAACCAACGACCTCCGGATTAACGTGCTGGCGCTCCACCAACTGAGCTAACTAGCCCTATATTGGCGGTGTCCCTATTTTATCAATATCTTTGTTCGGGGGTGCCAGTCAGAAGCCATACAACCGCTAACTGCCGTGTAGCCAGGGATCACACCCAAATTATGATACAACCTGGGAAGCGGCAGCCAGGGGATCACCTTAACAGGATGCGACTTTTTGTTTCAGATATCTATATAAACCACAAGGGAAACTGACTGGGTAAATTTTGAAATGATTTTTGGGTTACTTTTATGGTAGATATCTACATTTATATGGGATTGAAACAAACAGTGGTTTCCAATTATCAAACGTATAAAATCCCTTTAAAAACTCAAACACTTATTGGTTTGCCAACAACCTGTTATGAAATTGACAAAGATCACTTTGTTGTAGTATAAAGTCAAACTTACCCCAGTCATTGAGGAATGACGCCAACTGCCGATAGAACTTGTTGATGATGACGATGGTGACCGCGTAGACCATGCTAGGTAGGAGGAACAAGCCCTGGCCAGGCATCTTAGTGATGTCCATCTTGCCTTTGATGTAATCCTCACAGGTGAAGCTGCCGAGCATGATGGCAAATGACACCAGTAGGAAGAAGATGATGACGGGGATGGACACACCGACCTTATCAAAAAATTAAATTAATTCTCTTATTGCCTGGTGAGTTGAAGCCGTATCAATACATCTTCTTTAGCCTAATTAACTTCATTGCAGGAGGAAAGCCTCTTCAACATAGAGTGGCCTGGCCGAGTCGATAAGAGCACCGAACTCAAGCTCTGGTGTTTCTGTTCAGCAGAGTGTGGGTTTCGAGTCCCTGTTGTGACACCGGTGTCCCTGAGCAAGACACTTTACTATAACTGATTTTCTCCACCCAGGGGTAAAATGGTACCTGTGAGGGCAGAGTTGGTTCTTGTGGTTGGTTTAGCTTATTGCGCTACATATTTGGCGGGACAGACTGTATACTCCCCGGGGAGCTGAGATGGTTTAAGGAATGAAATGGCCCAGTGATCAGAGTAATAATGCTGGAAGCGCTTTAAGATATGGTGTATAAAGCACTATATAAAATCTGAATATTATTTTTCAATGAAAGATTACCTTTTTGAGGACACGCTTCCATTTAGGATAAGAAGGCTCCTCACGCCCAGTGATCGGATTACGGTGCAGCGGTCCGTAAAACTGCGGGCGAGGCTCCTCAAACTTCACCATGCCATAGGTACCCCAGGAGTAGGCCATCGCCGAGCACTTACGCTTCCACGCCTCCAGGAAGAGCGTGGTCCAGATGAGATTGAAGACGGCGAACACCGCGTAGCCATGACTCGGAGGTCCCCAGAAGGTGATGAGATAGTACAGGAGACCCACACTGGCCGGTAGGACCAGGGCGGCCGTGTAGAATCCCAGGAAGGAGAAGTAGATGGCCAGGGCTTCACCAAAATACTCACGGATTTTTTCTGAAACAACACCATTAGAAATTTGTGTTACTTTTGTACAGACTTGGCGTAGACAGTAGCAAAATATTAACAATAAATTAGTAAAATGGCGGAATGCTCAATCCTGTCTACGATGCCATTATGTAGAGGATCAACTTCCCTATGCACTTCTCTACATTGTCATTTTTATTCTACATAATGAAACCAAAGATTGCACACATAATAACTAAGGATTCGAGAAGAAAGATGCCGAGTAGGAACCAGAAACACTGGAAATCATGCTCTAAATCTCAGATGATGAGAGACCGATAGGCTGTCACCATTGCTTGTAATTGTATTCAGTCTATGGGAGGCAAGTACAAGGTTCCAGCATACCATGGCCACTTATCAGCCGTGGCTTTTTTATGGCCAAGAGTTTAGCTGATTCAATCTTTTGCATATATTCATTATTTTCCAACAAATCCTGGTGCATCTTAATTGTTGTTTTAAAGGCAGTGGACACTATTGGTAATTACTCAAAATAATTATCAGCATAAAACCTTACTTGGTAACAACTAATGGGGAGAGGTTGGTAGTATAACACATTGTGAGAAACGGCTTCCTCTGAAGTGACATAGTTTTCAAGAAAGAAGTAATTTTCCACGAATTTGATGTCTTGAAATCAAGCATCTGAAAGCACACAGCATCGTTTGACAATGGTTTTTTTTTCTTTCATAGTTATCTCGCGACTCCAGCTCAAATTTTCACAGGTTTGTTATTTTATGCATAAATGTTGAGATACACCAAGTGTGAAGGCTAGTCTTTTACAATTACCAATAAGTGTCCACTGCCTTTAAAACGATTTTCTCAACAACAAAAAAGTGCTGAAAAATTGTACTATCCAGAAGCACGGTAATGACTTTGTAATTTCGTCAGAAATTGTTTAAAATGATGGGAGGGGTGAAAAGAAAAAATAATAATATATACACGGTGAAAAAAATCTACCACTTCGTCAAGTCCTTCCTTACCAATAGGCTGTGCATTAAGGCTGTTGAAGCTCTTGTACCATATCTTAGTGAGTGAAGAGAGCTCACTCGCGATGTGCAGAGGGTAGAGATGGGTCACAATATTGGCATCCATGCACTTGGGAACTGCAATCAAACATTAGGTAACAATATTACATACATACGTACACATATAGGGCATTTGTATAGCGCCACTGCGTCAAGAACGCAGCGCATTAGATAGGATATAGAGAATGTTTGATAGACTTCTTAAATGTTTGAAGAGAGTCGGATTTCCTGATTGAGATGGAGAGTGCATTCCAGGTGTGTGGAGCAAAATGTGAGAAAGTGCGACTTGAAGCCGACACAAGAAGCTTGATTAAGTTAGGTTCCATGAGGCGAGTAGTGTCGGATGCTGAGCGTAGACTGAAGCGACCAGTGGGTAGTAGAAAGCATACCTTAAAGTATTAGTTGCTGAGGTGCTGTAGTTTTTGAGAAACTAGTAGAACAATGTCATGAAAATACGTTTTTACATGCTGAAACAATTTTTGTCTCATGATCACTGAGATGAAAATTATTTTCCTGACATTGTTTTACTCATTTTTCAAAAACTACAGCTCCTCAGCAAGTAATACTTTCAGGGAAGCTTTCTACTATCATTATCTTCAAACTGTGTAAGTTTGCTGTAGTTCTGTGGACATTGTGTTTTTTTGTCCTACAAAAAGTACATAGACCTTTTAAAGGGTAATGCCTGTACTTACTGATCCTCTGTTTCTCATACAGCATAACATCTTCAGTTCCTGGGATAGTGCTAGTCTTGGGGTTGCGGACATGGAGAAGTAAGTAGTATATGATATGCTGGCAATCACAGGTTGTCAGGAAATGGTTCTCTGCAATTCAATAAAAAAATAGTTTCATTGTGCAAAAAGGTAAAAATAATGCCAGGGATGCCAGTGGCTCTTTCCTTCAGAGCCTGAAAAATTTTTTTTGAAGGAAAAGGGGTCACCGCCCCCCCCTTCCCTCAGACCAAAAAACTATAAAAAACATAACAGCACTTGTTTACTAAAACATAAAGAAAAAGAAGGCCGGCATAGTCTGATTGCAGGCATAGTCTGATTTTAGTCTCGAACTATATATCACAAATTTCAAAACGTAAAAATAAAAAGTCAAAACAAAAATTTTGATTTTTTTTTTTTTTCATTTTTGGACGATCTTACCCTCTTATTTCTGCCTTTATAGTACTTTATTTTTGTCAACCATGTTGATGGGTTCGTAATGTGAGGATCGGTTGCATACAAAAACTTCTTTTGCAATTGAAATTTTTGATCGGTGTCAACAATGCACACATCCACCGTCTGGACAGGTCATTCACTCAAGCTGCACGAATCATTTAAAATGGATTACCCTAACACATTCAATTGAAACAGTCTCTTTTGGTTTTAAAGGCACTGAACTCGTTTGGTAATTGTCAAAGACCAGTCTTCTCAATTGGTGTATCCCAACATAAGCATAACATAACAAACCTCAATATTGGCTCAATTGATCATCAAAGTTGCGAGAAAATGATGAAAGAAAAAAAAACACCCTTGTTGGACGAATTTGTGTGCTTTCGGATAGGAATAAAAGACATCACGCTAGAAGTCTTTTAATGTTTCAGTGAGAAAACACCTCTTTCTCAAAATCTACGTTACTTCAGAGGGAGTCGTTTCCCACAATGTTTTATACTATCAACAGCTCGCCAATGCTCATTACCAAGTCAGTTTTTAAGTTAATATTTGTTTTGAGTATAATTACCAAACATGTACCTTCCCTGTAAGGCTAAGCTTAAGACTTTTTTTTCAAAACAAGCTTTTGGCTAATTTGTTATTGTACAGTTGTATGTGTAATTGTTTTACTTTTTGCTGTTTGTTGGTGAATAGCGCCCAATAGATGTGGTTTAATTATTATTATATAACACCCAAGCAGATCCTTGCCATTTGATTGGAGGATTGTCCGTCACGTGATAGCAAATAAAAGTACCATTGCACGCTGAGTCACTCACCGTGCTTTTTCGTTCCATCCGAAAAGTACCATTGCACGCTGCCAGCGTGCAATGGTACTTTTCGGATGGAACGAAAAAGCTGAGTAAAAACATCACTGCGTGCGCGTTGTCTTCGGTAACGCAGCAAGGCATATTAGTAAAATTACTAGCATTCGTCTTCTACAATTAAAAATTGGAGGCCTACGCTTTGTTTGTTTTGAAAGTTGTATCTTTCAATCAAAATGACAAAGATCTACTTGGATGTTATATAAAACAAATAATGAATGTTTTTCATTCGTGCAATGGTGCGAATATGTTCATTCGTTGAAAGCTGGAATGTTCCATTCAACTCGGCTCCGCCTCGTTGAATAGAACATTCCATCTTTCAACTCATGAACATAATTTGCACCATTGCACTCATAAACATTCATTATGTGAATACTATTTCACATTTCATTTATTCTGGATGTGAAGCCAAGAACTTAATCACTGTATTAGCCAAGAACCCAATGAAGAGAAGACAAGAAAGGACAAAAAACACCGAAAAAAATATTCAAGGGAAACCAACGCAGTCAGTTAAGGGACTGAACCCAAACCTTATAGGTCCTCGGTATAATAGAGCAAAGAAAGTTACAGTAAAGATCTACTATAACCACAATCCTGATACGAAAGCCTCTACTATTTGAGGGAGTTCCATGTTTAGTTAACTTATTTTACCTTCACACTCAAACTGGTCAGCATGGACTCTAGTGAATTCTCGCGTCGTTCCATCCTTGCACTTCTTCTTGAGGCAAGCTATCTCTGCTCCTTCAAGAAGTCGCTCCCTGGTGGCTCCAATCTCCAGGACGGTTCCCTCACCATCTTGCCCGGCAGACTGTCTAGCTTTCAAACCTGATATGAAGAAAATGAACATTTGCTTTTGGTGAACCTGCTGGATGCTTTTAAACCCTTGACAAGTGTCTCGCTCAAATCGTCAGGGTTTTCGGTAAGAGACAATTGAGCCACTGCAGTCAAATTTATCACAAAATACCAAGCCAGTAAGTGGCAAAATGAAACAGGTGACCAGCTTTAGGGCCGTCCAACCTGAACACTTGTCAAAAAATACCCAGCCCCTCAAATTTTCTTTCCCCACCCCCTTTAGAAGATGCCTTCAAGGGTTTAGGTACTTTTAGTACAACACAAAACATCATGTCCACAGATTTATTTCAAAACTTACAAGGTCTGAAAATAATGATGGTAAAAAGCTTTAGTCCCTTAAAATATTACTTGCTGAGGTTCTGTAGTTTTTTGAGAAATGAGTATAACAATGTCACGGAAATAATTTCTGTCTCACAGGGGACGAGAATTATTTTAGCATTTTTACGACTCTGCTGAAAACATTGCTCTGTGATTTTGACTTTTCTTCTTAAAAAGAATTGACGACTAATGAAGCTGAAACTTCTACAGGTACATTATTTCTAAATCTTCATTCACAGTGAGTATGGATTCATATGGCCCGAAAAACTTGATCTACAAAAGGTATTTTAAAATACTATTTAAAGGCAGTGGACACTATTGGTAATTACTCAAAATAATTATCAGCATAAAACCTTTCTTGGTGACGAGTAATGGGGAAAGGTTGATGGTCTAAAACATTGTGAGAAATGGTTCCCTCTGAAGTGACATAGTTTCGAGAAGAAGTAATTTTCCTAGAATTTGATTTCGAGACCTCAGATTTAGAACTTGAGGTCTCAAAATCAACCATCTAAACGCACACAATTTCGTGTGACAGGGGTGTTTTTTCTTCTTCATTATTATCTTGCAAGTCTTGCAAGTTCTTTATTATTAAGTTCAATGACCGATTGAGCTCAAATTCACACAGGTTTGTTATTTTATGCATATGCTGAGATACACCAACAGTGAAGGCTAGTCTTTGACAATTACCAATAGTGTCCACTGCCTTTAAGGCAAAAACAGGCAAAAATAAAAAAAAAGGCAAAAATCTGTTCCCTTTACCAGCTCCATCCTTCTCCTCTGGTGCCTCAATTCGTTCCATCATCCATCGTCTGGTCTCATTGGTTGTTTTCTCAGATATCTCCATGATAACCAGCGGTCTGAACTGACCGTCTTCATGCGTCAAGATGTCATCGTTGACGTCCTGTATGCTATGGCTATGGTGTTCATGGTGGTGGTCATCATCCAAGTCATGAGAATGACTGTGGCCGTTGACCTGAGCATCCACGCCTACACGTTGAATGGCTGGCATGATGCTTTAGCTGCGAGTGAAATGAAAAAGTATTAAAGAACTGTTCTCAAGTGAGGTTTGTGGTGGCGCCAAGTGTATTATCAGTGTTGGTTCTGAAAAGAACTGGATGGGCCCAATTTCATGGCTCCGTAAGCAAGGACTTGGCGCTTACTGAAGCAGGAAATTTCATGCTTACGTCAAGCATTCATGGGTTAGGAGCAAATTTTCATACTAGGCCTTCTCTGCTTACAAAGCTAGCGCATTAATTCGGCGCTTGCATGTAAGTGGCAAATGATGCAGAATTCAGCTGAAAGCAGAGCCATGAAATGTGGGCCCTGGTGGTTGACACCTCAACAATACAATCAGTGTGCTCATATCGTCTTCAGGACATTATTAACTTGAGTTGTAAGTTACGTCATATTGTTTTACTGATCAGCACTACCCTCATCTTAATATTCTAGATCAGTTTTATGGGCAGATATAATTTTATGGTTTTTAGTTATGAGGATATGTTTTCTATTATAATTTTGTTTTACTTTGTTTTGTGGCTGATTGCCGACTCCTGCGACAAAATAACCACATTTGGGGGTTGAACAAAGAAAAAATGACTAGACTAGAGTTGGTTTTGAACTCATTTTTGTTGTTAAATTTACTCTCTTCTCAAAAGAGATGTACACATGGTTCTATATTGCAGACCTCATCTAATTACTTTGTATACGATCTAGCCCTGGTAGGACGTCAGTCAGTGCGCCGGAGGAGGGAAAAGTTTCACGCCACCACTTTTTCATTTGTTCTGAAATAATATATTTATAGTAAGTTTCTAGTTCGATGAGATATCCCTTTTAATTTTTTGTAAATATGAATGAAAAAGTGGTGGCAGGAAACAGAGAGTTATCCCGGACGGACATGACAGAGGAGTCCTCCATGCTCCCACCATGACGTAAATCCTATGGCTGGTGACTGGTGAAGTTGGCAGCAGACCAGGGCTAGGCCTACTTCCGGATAACTTTCCGTATGGCGCCACCACTTTTTCACTAATTTTTACAAAAAGGGTTATCTAATTGAGGTTAATATCATACTATATTATTTCATATCGAATGAAAAAGTGGGGGCGCCATACGGAAACTTTTCCCTACTTCCTTGTTGTTATTAGTACACGTGTGACATATGCCTTGATCGTTGCGATAACCGTAACCAATGGTCCCTCCTGACTGAGCCTGAGTCCCGACGGCGCAGGAGTGTTACAATACATTATCGCAACTAACATAGACCTACACACTCTATTACAGTTACACACTATTTTTAATTTAGGTCTCCTCTTGATAACTATGAATTTGAAACTCAATTTACTCCATCCTTGATTTCACAACTTTTTATTTTCTAACTAAAAAGTCTGAATAACAAACTAGGGACTAAAACAACTAGCCAGGCAGCTACTGAATTCCTCTGCTGCGAACTATATGTACATATTTTTGTAAGTTGATAACTGGAACTGTTAAGATAAAAACACACCCTTTGCGCTATGATTATGAAACACACCCACCTTTTGACTCCACCCACGTCAACCTTTGTGCTGCACACACTTTCTATCAGGGAGTTCTTGTGCGCCCACACACCACACACACGAAACACCCGAAAAACAACAGCAAACGAAAGTTAAAAACCACTACTTTGAAACAGCGCCCTCTGTTGATTCTCATGGTTGCCGAAATAAATTTTCTAGATGACCATGTACCTCGACGTCACAATAATGACTTGTAATGGTAAAGCAAACTGGGTAACAGACGTGATCAAAAAACGTGTTCGTCTCCCAAAATTGATCGCATAGGTTTGCATACGATCTACACGTCTCTGTGCACAGTGTGTGTAGAGATTTTCATCAAAATGGCTAGTTTGAAAAGAAAATCGCTGGATCCGAAGCAGAAAGGTGGTGATGTTGTTAAGGCAGAGGTAGGAATAAAGTACATTGAAGTACATGTCACTGAAATTTTCACTTCGTAATGAATATCAAAAACTTCTTAATTTTTTTAATTCATTAATTCAAATTTCAATTAAACAAATACAAAATTATAAAAATTTTCACTTCTTTTTCTAAATCTAACTAAACTTTGAATGATTTGGATATAATCGTCAACCAATGCTCATTCATCAATCAACAATGCTCAGCCATTCAATGCTCATGACGCCCCCCCACCCCTTCCCCCGGGTCGCACTAAATACCGACAACTCACGACCCCTCACGACAACTCACGACAACAATTTTTAAATGCACTTTAACAGAACATTTGAACATAAGTCAACCGTAAAATGTATGCACAAGAGTCATATGCACAAATCATTTTCAAACTGTTGAAAAAATTGTATTTTTAATTGTAAAAAAGGTGTTTTTTTACTCGAATTTAGTAACAAACGGTAATATCCGCCATGTTGTCTTTCGACGCACTTGGACGATTCTTGTTGTGAGGGGTCGTGAGTTGTCGGTATTTAGTGCGACCGCTTCCCCCTACTCCTCTATCCTACTATTACTAACCTAGCTAGGGTTCGTTCCGCTATCGTCTCTATTTAGCGGAACAAACCATGATGATTAGGAGAACTCATTCATTCAATTCAACAACAAGCATATTGATTGATGATCAGGTATGGGTGAATGCAGGTCAGCTCATTCCCAAGTTCGATTGGTCCAAATTCAACTTAAAAATCATGAGAAATTGTAGTTGCGATGATCATAACCAGCCCTCCATCCTCCCGACGGTCTGGATGTCAGCAAGAAGGATTTGATCATCGCAATCAGTTTTGGTAGTTGCGGTGGTAATCATACCCCCCCCCCCCCGCCATCATTTTGATGGTTGTCAACGAGACAGACTGGAACTGCATAGCCCACCCCCCACACAACTAGTGAGTGGTATGTGCTGTATAGGCTGGCAGATTTTGACTGGTTTTGACTAATTTAATTCCTGAGTTTTTCTTTTCTCCATAACCAGGATGACCTTTTTGTCGATGCTCCAATGGACGATGACAGTGACGACAGTGACTCAGAAGATTACAGCGAGGAAGATGAAGAGCTGGAAGCGGAGATGACAGACAGCGAAGACGAGGAAGAAGATGACATTGACAACAGTGACAATGATGATGACGAAGATGTCTCGGAGTCTGAGGCAGTAGAAGAAAAGGAAGATCTCAAAGAAGATCTCAAAGAAGAGGCAGATGGAGATGATGAAGAAGATGATGAAATCGAACGCAAGATTAAAGAGGTATTTTCAACAGACCTTATCGCGATTCCCGCCTGGCTGATTTTGCTGAATTGTCGAAATGAAAGGCACTGTGGGAAGGGAAAGGGAGTTTACAATTAACAGTGCCCCTTTTTCCTTCCCACAATGCTATTTGGCCATTCAGCAAAATCAGCCAGGCGGATTGGCAACGTCTTCAAGAAATTTAGTGTGTCCTATGTTAGATTTTAGACCCGGCAATATTGAGGGAGTACAATCTAGTAAGGTTTGCAGTACACCATGTACCGATGAAATCTCTCTTTTGAGTTGTGCTGGTTTTGATGAATGCTCTGATCTATTTCAGGATAAAAACTTTCTTCGGAAGCCAAACTGAAGTTACTGATCACTACATGAGACGTTTCACTTTTCGTTTTTTTTATAACGAGAGAAATTTGAAGCCTTAATTAATATTGCATTTATTAGTATTGCAATTGCATTTTGTGTAGAAAGGTATTACACATTCTAAATTTGATTTCTTCACATCCCTGTGGTTTTTACATCCTGTTGGTCTAACATTTGTGGCGAAGGTTCGTCAACTATTTTTAACTCGGTTATTTTAAAATCCAAATGATTAGCACCATCTTCCATGGTCAGACTCCATTCCTTGGAAAATTGTAGAACTTTGAAATCCATCCGATTTCTTTCCATTCGATGGAACCCATCAGACTACATCTCCGAGTCTCCCAAGGATGTGGTGGGGGGGGGGGGTGGGGGGAGTCAAACTCCAGCACAGTGTCTTTTTTAACGTCATTTTCCTGTTGTCCATCTCTTCTTTTTCTTTAGAGCAAGTCTCCAGCTCCAAGGAGGGGTAAACTGAGCAGATTCGCTCAGCAGTTGAGACGGAAACAGCTCAAGCTGAAACCTGCGACAACTTTGGACAACAAGACACAATCTGCACCAAATGATAATGAAGTTACTGAAGAGAGCGTAATCAGCACAATAAGCAAAGTGGTGGATGAGTACGAGTTTGACTCTTCAGATGAAGAGGTATGCCTTCCCCCTTCACATTATTATTAATATTATTATTATTATTCTTTATTTGACCTCAACAAATACAAGTACATCAAAAAGCACAGCAAAAGTTAAACGATAACACAACGAACCAATCAAAAAAAAAAACGAATACAATAATTATTCAAGCAAAAAGCACACAATAAATATTTAAAAATCCCCAGAACAGAACATGACAGGGGGGCAACTAGATTAGCAAAAGGAATAACTTATGTGGGTCAGGAACAACAAAAATAAACTTGATTACTGTTGCTCGGAAGCATGTTGTCCCACGCATAGATAGCACTAATCCAGAGGATTAAACGAAACACAATGGACATTGAACTGACTATACAACAATAGTGATTAAGTTCACCATGCCTGCAAGCACCAGCACGTTTCATTTACAGGGTTCTCTCACTCTTGTCATCAGGTATTCTTTGTTTACTCAAACTGGTGCAGTTTGCAGCACATCTGACTGCAAATTTGGTAGTTTAGCTATAAATAGTGTTCTGTATGGAATCCAATTGTTGGTGCCCCTTCTCAAAAACATTTTAAGCCAATTGGAGGCCAATTTGGCTGGCGATGCTGCATACTCGTAAGGAGTTAAAATGGTAAACAGTTGGCAATTTCCCTGGTGAACAGGGCTAAACAGGAAGAACATACTTAAGTTTATAAAGCTATTACTATCATCAATAATTCTTGACTCCTACCCTGTGAGGCAGGCATGTGAGGTTTCCTCTTTGCAGCTGATTTCCCCATTTTGGTTTTGATTTTCCTCTAAGTTACTTTACTTGTTGTGTACAAAAGTATAGGAATATGATCTTTTTCTCTTTTTTTTCTTGCCCGGTTTTCTCTTTTCCTCTTGTCATGGATAGTTACTCACATGCCTGGTGAGGGTAGTGGTTATTACTATTGTGATTGATTAACAACAACTGGAAAGCTGGTGCTGCACTTCTAAGGAGTTTACACGGTTATAGAAAAAATCTACTTTCATTTAAAAAAAATTTTTTTTTTCAGGACATCCGTAACACAGTGGGTAACATACCAATGGAGTGGTATGACGACTACCCTCACATTGGCTATGACGTTACCGGCAAGAAAATTATGAGACCCCCAAAGAGAGATGAACTGGAGGAATTCTTGGAGAAAATGGACAACCCAGACTACTGGTATGTTAAGTCCCAGAGGGGCTGATTTCATAGTATCTGGCGGCCATTTTGAAAAAATGGCTACCATGGAAATTCCTTAAGAGTTCTGGTATGCTACAGAGGACATGTTTCTGGGTGTAAAACAGGCGACATACTTTCTGTTGCAATTTGTCCAAGGTTGACGTCATTTTTTCCACAAAATTCTTGGACTGTAGGGCTGCTTACTAGAGTAGGGTTATAAGGCAAAATTCCATTCCACATAATTGTATGTGACTGGTATCCTACTCATATTCGCTTAGCAGAAATTTGTTAAGCATTATTTGCTGCTTTTAAAAGCAGCTTTAAGAAATTGGGCCAATTTCATAGAGCTTCTGAAAGTAAATTTTCTCTAGTCAAAAAAACGAATTGTTTACTGTAGGAGGGCAGTGCTCAATAAATCATAATATTCACATTTTTAATAAGAAGTAAATTAAATAATACGGCAATTTAAAAAATGAACTGAATTCAAAAATAATTGAACAAATTTACTTAATGAAGTTACCTCTTGATGTTCAGACTAACACCAATCCTACATCTTATTGCATTTTCAGGCGCACAGTGTACGACAAAATGACCGGCAAGGACATCGTCCTTAAAGACGAAGATGTGGCTTTAATACAGCGCATCCAAGATGGTCGCTACCCAGAGACGACCTTTGACCCTTACGAGCCGTACGTTGACTTCTTCACTCACGAGAAAATGATCCATCCCGTAACACGGCGTCCGGAGCACAAGCGCAGCTTCATTCCGTCACTTCTTGAGAAAGAGAAGGTGTGTTCTTGGAATAATTGGACTGATCTCATATTTTATCACAGTTTGTCCTGAGATTTCTGAGAAAAGAAGAAAAGAAATCAGACTAAAGTAGGAAAAGTATCATGCCTGGATATAATAACTTCATTCATCTAACGACATTAAAATACTTTCTCCTTTGAAGGTCAGTAAAATGCTGCATGCTTTTCGCATGGGGTGGTTGAAGCCACGCAAGGAGAAGAGGGAAACTGACGGGATGCCCAAATTCTACGACATCTGGAGTAACGAGGCCCACGCAGAGATGACCAAGCGTCATCACTCCCACATTGCTGCCCCTAAGGAGAAGCTTCCAGGTCATGAGGAATCTTACAGACCGCCACCGGAGTATCTGCCGACGGAAGAAGAGGTATGACGAGTCTGAAACTTAATCTGAATTTTATGGCCGGCAAAGCATCCCAATGGAAACAGCATGCCAACTTGTTTTGTTGATGCAGAGAAGACAATGAAGATGTTTCCTTTTTAGACATGGGAGGGAGGAAAACCTGTAGGGGAAACCTTGTAGGGGAAACTCGCTCAGTTAGGTAGGGACTGAAAAGTCCAACAACTTAGGCGTGGGAGGAACCTTAGACATGGGAGGAAAACCTGTAGGTGAAACCCTGTAGGGGAATCTTGCGCAGTTAGGTAGGGACCAAAAAATCCAACAACTTAGACGTGGGAGGAAACTTAGACGTGGGAGGAAAACCTGTAGGGGAAACTCTCGCAGTTAGGTAGGGACTGAAAAATCCAACAACTTAGACGTGGGAGGAAAACCTGTATGGGAAACCTTGTAGGGGAAACTCGCGCAATTAGGTAGGGACCGAAAAATCTGACAACTTAGACATGGGAGGAAGCTTAGACGTGGGAGGAAAACCTGTAGGTTTTAAGCCTGTAGGGGAAACCCATGCAGTCAGGTAGGGACTGGAAAATCCAGTGCTCGTTGAAGGCTCCAGACTGGGTAAGGAACAGGGGTGAAAGGCTAGGACAATAACCACTGAGACGACACCCTGTCAGCCGTAGTCACAATTTATGAGAGAAAAGAAACGGTGCTTTCATTTCGCTTCAAACCCTTTGCAGGGCTCCCCCTTAGCCCGGCAAACAATGTCTAGTAAATTGTCTATAAAGGAGACAATCTCAAACAGAATGTCCCCTCTTCAGCAGCATGTGAATAATCACTGACTATTATTAGTGAGTTGAAACCAGTATTGCGCTGAGCGGGCCTGTCCAGGACTCACAATTTTTTGACAAGCACTCTGAGCAAAGAAATTCTGCGCCCAGCACAGACCTTAGACGCAGCTGATGAAGGAGTATCAAATGTCACAAAGAAAGAACACAGTCGTTAGGCCATTCAAGTGATTGCATGTCCCCGTAAAACAAACAATTGGGAAACCTGGCCATACTTCAATAATTATTTATAATAATAATAATAATGGCTTCTTATATTGCGCTCAGGTTGGTCACGCAGGGACGCTCATGGCGCTCCAACATTATTACCCCTGGTCACTGGACCTTAAATCATTCCGTAAAGGCACTGTACATGTCAGGTAGTTGTCATAGACCAGTGTTCTCACTTGGTGTATTCAATCATAACCATAAAATAACAAGCCTGTGAAAATTTGGGCTTAATTGGTCATCGTAGTTGCAAAAAAAAATGATGAAAGAAAAAACGACTTTTTGTGCTTTCAGATAGGAATAAAAGACTTCTTACTAGAAGTCTTTTAATATTTTAGTGAGAAATTACCTCTTTCTCAAAAACTAGGTTACTTCAGAGGGAGCTGTTTCTCACATTATTTTATACTATCAACAGCTTTCCAATTCTCGTTACCAATTAAGTTTTTGAGTTTTGAGTAATTACCAAACGTGTACCTGCCCTTTAAACCATCTCAGCTCCCTTGGGAGTATACAGCCTTGTGCATCAAATGCGCTACTCGGCTAAATCAGTCACAAGAACCATCTCTGCCCTCACAGGTACCCATTTACCCCTGGGTGGAAAGAACAATTATAGTG
This sequence comes from Asterias rubens, assembly GCF_902459465.1. Lineage (NCBI taxonomy): Eukaryota > Metazoa > Echinodermata > Asteroidea > Forcipulatida > Asteriidae > Asterias > Asterias rubens. Next base: position 17,006,808 of record NC_047065.1, on the reverse strand, counting down.
GAGTGTCTTTCTCAGGGACACAAGTGTCATGACCGGGATTCAAACCCCCACTCTGCTAAATTATTGCCCCATAAATAGACATGAATAACATTTTGGATCCGCTCCCCCTTAGCAGACTTAATTGCCCATAACTACAATTAGTCTTGCTGCGACCCTGGTTGAAACTTTTTTCCCCGTCTGATTTCTTCTAGATCAAAGAGTGGAAGGAGGCTCACCCCGAGGATCGTAAGATGGACTTCCTGCCTCAGAGCATCGAATGCTTCCGCAAGCTACCAGCCTACAGGGATTTTGTACGGGAGCGGTTTGAACGATGCTTGGATCTATACCTGTGCCCAAGACAACGGCGCATGAGAGTAAGCAACACTGTTTGTTTGTTTGTTTGTTCGTTTGTTTGCTTAGATATTAAATCTAGCCATGAAGGGAACTTGGCAAACTCGGCAAGCTGGCGACAGCCGATCTCTCTCTCTCAAGCATTGATTTATTATCTATCAATCTATAAGTTGCACAAGTTAATAAATTGTGACTCAGTTATTAGATGAAATCAGCAGCTACCTTGGTAGGATTCGAACCCACAACCTTGTGATCGCAAGTCCTATAATTAAAATAATAATAACAGATTGTGACACGCTCACCTTTTTTGGTGGTCAACAGACGATGTGACCTGTGACATCACATGTTTACAAAAGAGCCACTGAGTCTGGACTTCCTGCAGGCATGATTTGTACACAGCTCAATGGAAGAAAACATAAAATCTTATTTTTATGTCTAATTCTTATCAACTTTTAATATGATGAAAGGGGGCACATCTCAAAACTTGTCCAGCTTTTACTCTCATAACTCTTGGTTTCATGTGGAAATTATGACACAAAATGTAAACTTTCCCATAGGACAAGTGTAGTGTATTGCCTGCCAGAATACTAAAAGAATGTACAAGGTCATACTTATTGTAAACAAGGTTCACATGGTCTATAGGTTTACGCGTAAATGCCGTGTCGCCTAAAATGCGCACTTCACTGAATAACGCACGTTGACATTGACCACCAAAATGGCGCATCCAAGATTCTTCTGATGATGACGTCAGGTGAATAGGGTCAATAGCGCATTTCACAATAACCTCATCAATGCGCGTTACATTAGTGCCCTGGTAGTTGGGCCAATAAAATCCCGTTAATCTTTATAAGCTCCTTGGGGAGTAAACAGCCCTGAGTTGTCGTGGGGCTCGGAAGGCTTTTTCATACACAGCATCAACCTTTATCCTTGCAGGTACCCATTTATACCCCTGGGCAAAGAGAAGCAATTAGAGTAAAGTATCTTGCTCAAGGACACAAGTGTCAGAACCAGGATTTGAACCACCAGAACTTGCATTTGGCCATGACACTCCAGAGTCTCACCACTAAACCACGATGACATAATTAACACTGTTAATCCAGTGGGATTTTATCTCAAATCAAGAGTAAGCTGTTGTCTAAGTTTTAGGTTTTTATAGTTTCTGCCCTGAGAGAATTTTAAGATGATTATAACACCAGTTCCGTCTTTCAATCTTTCTTTTACAGGTCCATGTTGAGCCAGAGGACCTCCTTCCTAAGTTGCCCAAACCTAAAGACCTTCAGCCGTTCCCGACTGCCCAGGCAGTAGTCTACCAGGGTCATGGTAGCTACGTTCGTACTATCAGTGTAGACCCTACAGGGCAGTGGTTTGCTTCAGGTAAGACAATAGACCTTTATCATGGTGCGGCCATCTTGAATTCCTCCCATTGCTATTATCTCCCATTATGTATCCTAGCTTCCCATCCTATATAATTGACCACATCCATCTCTTCAATACTTGTCTTATTTATTTTCAGCTTTAACTGTTCTGCCATCGTGTCACTTCTATTACGAATTTGTTGTGTCATGTATTATGTTCATCTGTCCTTTTTGTCTGTCTGTCTGTCTGGTTGTCTCGTTTTCTTGTCTGTCTGGCTGTTTTTTACAAGCTTATGCTTACCAAAACGGCCCCGTACTCTATTTATTTATTCATGTTTACTCTTACTTAAAGATATGTTTTGCTTTACTCCGTAATACATGTAACTGTTGTTATTCTTTTATGAGAGTATGGAAATAAATGTATTCTTGAATTGAATTGAATGTAACCAAACCAAGGCTTGAAGAACCTACATTATTATTATTTGATATGAGGAGTATGACCAAGAAGGAGGCATCATGACAAAGGTCTATGGGTCATTTCTTTCTTTGATTTCATTATAACTATTTCAGATTGATTATTAAAGTCTGAAAGATCACTGGTTGTGAAGTCCATTGGCAAGGAACTGTTTTTGTCCCAAAAACTTGTTTGCAGTATATCTTTAATGTTCACAAGAACTGGCACTTAAATACCAGACGACATATTCTTAATAATCACGAGCAACACAGGAGAAGATCATTGGAAAGTGTATCCCAAATTTTGAAATTTTGTATTGTCTATTAGGGTCAGACGATAAAACGGTACGATTCTGGGAGGTTTCGTCTGGTCGCTGCATGAAGAAAATCGACGTGGAAGGTACCGTCAAGTGCGTCGCTTGGTGCCCGAACCCGGCCATCTGCCTCGTCGCTGTCTCGGTGGACAACAAGGTCCATCTGGTCAACCCAGAGCTTGGTGACAAGCTGGTGGCGTCGGACACGGATCGCCTGATAGAGGCTTACGAGGAGCCGGAAGAGGTCAAGACGTCGGCGTTGGTCGAGTGGACCGTACCGTCAGAGGAGGAGAAAGAGAAGGGATTCAGGTTGTGTCTTACACACTTCAAGGTAGGATGGTAGGGCTTGAAATAACCAACAAGGGCCCAATGTCATAAAGCCTGTAAGCACAAAATATTAGCTTAGCACAAAAATCGTTTGGCAAGTAAAAATCGTTTACCAGCCAGAACACCATACAATTACCATTATGCGACTGGTACCGCGGTCATTTCTTGCTGAGCATAAGAAATTTTTTGCTTTGTCAAGAAATTTGCTTAGCAGAATTGTCTGCTTATCAGTGATGAAATTTGGCCCAGATCACCCAACTTGACACTATTGATTTAAGCTTTGGTTCACTTACCTCACTTTCAACCAAGTCCAGTGTCTAGTTTTTTTCCAAAGGATGAAATAATATTAGTTAAAGGCAGTGGACACTATTGGTAATTACTGAGAATAATTATTATCATAAAACCTTTCTTGATTACGAGTAATGGGGAAAGGTTGATAGTATAAAACATGACGAGAAACAGCTCCCTCTGAAGTGGCGTAGTTTTCAAGAAAGAAGTTATTTTCAACAAACTTGATTTCAAGACCTCAGATTTAGAATTTTAGGTCTCGAAATCAAGCATCTGAAAGCACGCAACTTCGTGTGACAATGGTGTGTCAAGGGTGTTTTTTTCTTTCATTAATATCTCGCAACTTCGACGAGCCATTGAGCACCCAGCAGGTGGATATGTGCGCATTACAAGTCTTTATATCATTATTATCTGTCATTTTGTTTTGTTTTGTAATTCAGGCAACCAAGCAGGTTGTTTGGCATGGCAAGGGAGATTACTTTGGCACAGTGGTACCGGATGGCGGTCACTCGTCAGTCCTCATCCATCAACTATCCAAGAGAAGATCACAGACACCCTTCAAGAAAAGCAAGGGTCTCATACAGTGCATTGCCTTCCATCCAACGAGGCCGTACTTCTTTGTTGCTGTGAGTAACTCTAATTAAGAATATCATTGTTCCAACTTCCGAAACAGAAACATCTACTCCGCAGTAGTAGAAAAGTCCCCTGAACTCGGAAACATTTACTCCACGTAGTAAAATATATAGCGAGACAAGTTCTCAAACTTTACAAATCTTTACAAAATAATGTAAACTGTCTTTTACTTTCTTGTCCCTATTCAAAGACAATAAAACGCAACTACTCTTTTGTCCACTTTTTAGACTCAGCGTTACGTACGTGTGTACAACCTTCTCAAGCAGGAACTCACCAAGAAGTTACTGACGAATGCAAAATGGATATCAAGTATTGCAATCCACCCCGGAGGTACGAACGAACGATTTTACAATTTAAAGGAGATGTTCTTACGGGGTGTTGTAGCCAAGCGGCCTAGGGCGGTGGACTCAAGTCCTGTAATTTACAGAGTGTGGGTTTTGAAGCAAGGCCTCAGTTGCGACAGTTGTGTCATTAAGCAAGGCATTTTCTCATAATTGCTTCTCTCCACCAAGGAGTAGGAATGGGTACCGGTGATAGTCCAGGGAATAGAAATATTCTTGGTCGTTTTATACCAAGAAACAGAATACAAACACCAGCCCGATGAGCCGCATCAATCAATCATTCAGAGGGAATTTATATAGCGCCAAAATCAACCATAGTTGTTCAAAGGCGCTCAAGACAGTTGGATGAAGTTAACGTTGATACACTTATTGGAATAGAAAACATTTGAGGAGTTTCTTGAAAATGTGAATAGTGTTTAGCATCCTTGATGTGGTTAGGGAGAGTGTTCCATTATTGTGATTCACTGGCTCGGGACAGACTTTACTTACACATTTATTGAGCAGTAGTGAAACATGCGACTTTGAGACACTAGGGCCAAATTTTAAAGAGCTGCTTAAGCACAAAAAGATAGCTAAACACAACATATTTATGCTTAACAAAACAGGGTTACCAGGGTTGGTGTTCATGTGAAGAGTTATCACAGGACTTGGGGGGAAGGTGCTGTGCTTGTCACAAAATCGCTGTATGGGTAAAAACAAAAACATTATTTTTCAGAAAATGGTGCTTGGCAAACTAATCTTCTGAGTAAAGATCAGCAGGAAACCAGGCACACACAGGATATTTTTACAGGGTATTTTGGCTGGTGACCTATTTCTGCTTGGCAACATTCGTCTTTTCCATGCATTTGTTTTGCCTTAGAGCTAAGCACAATTCACTTGCACAAAGCACAGATTAAGTGTGGTGGTTCTTAAAAGAATAAGGGGTTTAATAACTTTTAAACTTTATTTTATTCTAAACTTTATTTTATTCTTTTGTCGCTGTATTTAGGTGACAATGTACTTGTTAGTAGCTACGACTGCAAGCTGAGCTGGTTCGATATGGATTTGTCGGTCAGACCTTATAAGACATTACGTAATCACAGACAGGCTATCCGCCATGTTTGTTACCATCGTCGCTACCCGCTGTTCGCCTCATCTGGAGATGATGGATTGGTCATCGTCTGTCATGGTCAGGTCTACAAGTAAGTCATTCATTATCCCATCAATATTTTAATGTTTAATATATTCTCACAGGTTGTGATTTTCTGGTAAGAAATACGCAGGCGGAGGACTTGATTGCCTACTTTCTAAGCTAATAGTCACTCCAAAGTCTGGATGACTTCTATGACCAAATGTCGGCAACGGCTATGAGGCGTATCGCACTTTGTCACTCAGGCCTAGACAATAGTCAACTTTCAATGTCAATCCCAGCAATAATTCATATTTCGTTTTAAATAAACTTCCACTTTATACGCCATTTTTCCATGTAATACAATGAAAGCATGGAACTTTCTTGAATCTATAAAGCTAGCTATTCAAAAAATTTAATTTTCAGGTCAATTTAGCCCAAAATCTGACCGAGCATCTTTCAAATAACTTTTTTGGATTGATGAATATGAATGTGACGATAAGTAGTTGGTCCCATGTGTTGTGTTAACGTATGTAAAAGAACCAAGTGCACTTATCAACAAGAGTAGGGGTTCGCCCCTGTGTTCCAGGCTGGATTGGCAGCATATTGCGCCACAGCACCTTGTAAACCAATTACATGGTGCTTAGGATTAGGTCTCATAATTCAAACTTCGTCCCACTAACCTTGCAATAAAAATACCTGGTGCTTTGTATACTTTGGCAAAAGACGGGTTATAAATACGCTTATTATTATTATTATTATTATTGTTAATTGATTTTTTAAAACTATTTTTGTATACTTTGGCAAAAGGTGCATTATAAATACGCTTATTATTATTGATTTTTTAAACTATTTTTTCCCCCCTCCAGTGACCTCCTCCAGAACGCCCAGATTGTACCGGTCAAGATTCTGCGTGGTCATCAGGTGACCAACAGCCTCGGGGTCTTGGCCTGTGAGTTCCATCCTACACAGCCATGGCTATTCTCGAGCGGTGCGGACAGCACAATACGACTCTATACATAAAGTGCTTGTTTTTCCCATCTTCAAGACAAAAAGCTTACTTTATTTCAGTGAGATGTTTCACTTCTTGTCAAAGAAAACAAAAATGTCATAAGAAGATACCGAAACCGTTCCATTTCTTAAGTGCAAACAGCACAATACGACTCTATACATAAATGGCTTATTTAAAGGTTACTTTATTTCAGATCAGGGGTCGATTTCTTAAAGAGTTAGGACTGTGCCTAGGAGATATTTAAAACTTGAGGGTAGTCCTAACTCAAGACAAGACTAGTCTTAACTCTTTGTGTCAAGACAAGACTAGTCTTAACTCTTTGTGTCAAGACAAGACTCGTCTTAACTCTTTGTGTCAAGACAAGACTCGTCTTAACTCTTTGTGAAATCCACGCCTGGGCTTGATTTTAACACTGGACCACAGGCAGAGATTTTTATCCTTTAAAGGGAAGGTACACGTTTGGTAATTGTCAAAGACCAGTGTCCTCACTTGGTGTATCCAATCAAAAGCATAGAATCACAAGCCTGTGCAAATTTGAGCTCAATCGGTCATCGAAGTTACGAGACAATGGTGAAAGAAAAAACACCCTTGTTGGACGAATTTTTGTGGTTTCAGATAAGAATAAAATACTTCTAGCGAGAAGTATTTTATTATTTTAGTGAGAAATTCTCAAAAACTATGTTACCTCAGAGGGAGTCGTTTCCCACAATGTTTTACACTATCAAAAGCTCTCCAATGCTCGTTACCAAGTCAGTTTTTAAGATAATATTTGTTTTGAGTAACTACCAAACATGTACTTGTCCTTAAAATCCATTGAGTAATGAAGTATACTTAACCGAAGAGACGAATGAGATAAAGTTCCTCTTACTTGTCAATAGGGCAATTATTGTTCAAGTAAAAACAGTTAGAATGCATGTTAGTACTGTATACTCAGTACTTTCCCGAGTCCTGTGAAAAAATATCACAGGCATGTTACTCGGGTGGGATTCGAACCCACGACCCTTGCAATTCTAGAGCAGTGTCTTACCAACTAGACTACCGAGGTTACCCGGCAGCTAGAGGCAGTTCGAATCCTATGTTTTGGCAGCGGGTACCGCAACGATATAATAGATGTTAAATTTGCATCGGGGATAAAGAATATTAATTTTGGAATGCATGTTGTCAGAAATCGGTAAGATTTTCTCGTTTTGATTCCGGTCATGTGGCTTTACAGTGTAGTGGGCCTTTTAGGCGACGCACGTTTTACCATAATTTTTGCATCAAATTTTACTCCGAAAAATGGCAAGTATGGCAGATAGAGGCCAAAGGTTACTAAACTGCAAGGGTTCACTTCTCTGGTTTGTGTGAAAATAAAACCACTTTACCACATTGTTACTAGTCACAAAAAAATCTCAACATTTTGTTAGTCATTTTCAAAAATAGTTAATCTGAACTAATTAAAACAGTTTTAAATAAACTATTAAGTGTTCCGAAGCACAGAGTCAATCACTACTCAAGGAATCCAATTGTTTGAATCTTTATTTAATTTTTTAATGACTACAGAATGATAATTTTAGTTCAGTCTCTGTTTGCGCAAACACTACAACCATAAACTTAACCTGATTTGTATATGACCTTATGCTACAATTTAATTAGTTAAGTGCCATAAGGTTGGCATCCTGAATTATTAGTTGACAAACACTCGCTGAGTGAAATGGAAAAGCTGAACTTCACCGAGTGATTTAACTACATGATAATGCGTTCACTATTTGTGTTATATCCTAACTCATCACACATAGATCCTTGTCATTTGAATTTTTTGTTTGTTTTCACAACAAACTTTAAAATTTTAAGGATGAAACATGAGACATTTTTCAACAATCAATTGACCAGGAACTGTGTGTGAGGTTTATACTACAAAAATAAGTTATTTACATCGTTGTTGCTAAAATTCAATACACGTACATTTTACAAATAAAAACAACTCGCAGGAGGAGTTGGAAATTGAAGTAATGTTTGACAGTTGCCGTCTTTCAGGTTTGAACAAACTCTGTTTAAATATGTGTTTTTAATACTTCTCTCATAATGTATAAAACTCCATCATTATTGCAAACATTATTGAGGTATTTGGTGTATTGCCAAAATATTTTAACTTGACACTGCCGTCCTTGCTTTTGTCAGTGGCTTCACTGTTTGTGTTTACACTGGCAAAGAACTCCATAAAAAATGTTTAAAAAACTGCTTAGTCATGGGTTTTCCCTTGCAATTTCACTAACTTCACTCAATAGCACTTCGCACTAATGCTAAAATAGAAACTTGGTACCCCGATCTCAGAAAAATGTACAAAATTTCACTAACACAGCCAATGTTTTACGTTTACTCTTGTTACACTTCTACTACAAGTGCCATGTGGCTTGTGATGAGGGCGTGATCGCTAAGTAGTGGAATGTTTGTCTGACAGCCGGGTATTTTGAGCTGAGTGACGTCATTTTTAGTGCGGAGTGCTATTTAAAGCCTGCCTCATTAAAAAAAATTGAACGATCAAACAGATCCTCAATCAAAAAGAATCATTCAATATCTTTATCTGGGCCTTTTAAATGTATCCCAATGTTAATTTAATTTCATCTCCCAGCTGTATGGGTTGATTGGGCATTCATTTTTAATAACGGGTAAACAAAGTTCATCTTTGATATTTAGAGCTGAACCCTGCTATTTACTTAAATATACAAATAGTATCTTTGAATACTATTCTGTTACTACAATACAGACACACACAAGTTATATCCTAAAAAAAAATAAGTTTTTTTGTACGATCTGAACAACTAGACTAAAAGTTGGCACTGGGCCCCTAAAGTTTTTAACATTTACAACATTAAAAAGACGTTGAGATTTTTACAGTAGAATAAACAGAGAAAACACACTTAAAATAGGGGAAAACCTTCACAAATAATATTAACAGGGCCCAATTTCGTAGGGCTGATAAGCACACAAATTTGCTTAGCATGAAATTTCTTCCTGGATAAAAACAGGATTACCAACCAAATTTCCATTTGTTGCATATATTGCTTGTTACTGGTATTCAGCTGTTATTTGCTTATCCTGAAAATCACGTGGAAATTTGGTTGGTAATCCTGTTTTTATTGAGACAACAATTTCATGCTAAGCAAATTTTTGTGCTTAGCAGCTCTATGAACTTGGGCCCAGGTCGTCACATTGACTGTGTGAGTAGGGATACACATTCAAACCGGGGCCTATAACAAAAGCCGACAATAGAGTCCACGGTTCACGAATCGACACGATTTCCAAACCAGTGGGGAGCTGTTTCAAAAAAAAATTAAGAGTATAAACAAAAGAGGGACAATAGGAGGTGCACGGTTTCAGGCGTATACACGCTTGCGTGTATGACCTGGTGTTTTGACAAATTGAGAGCGATTCGCTTTTGTGTACAAAACCAGTTGAAACATCTCTTAAAACAGAACAAAGAGACCTGTTTTGGGCCAATTTTACAGTTAAAAACTTGCTCAGTAAATGTGCCTGTGTATCCCCATGCGAATGTGAACCCCCATCTGCATGTGTACCCCCATGCGCATGTGAACACCCATGCAAATAACGTTTGTAAAAATGATACATCCATTTCAGTTTTATTCAAATACTTTCAAATTCTAATAATAATTGTTTTTTTATCAAGGCACTTATTTTTTGTCACCTAATTTGGTATTTAGTTGTTTCTTTTAGTTATCAAAATTTATTCTTTAATCTACAATCTTTAATTGTATGAAAAGTTGGCACATAGTTATACACATTCCTGAGATACCAAATCCAAAAATGTATCAAGAATGAAAGGACATGCAATGCACAAAATAAAATATGAATGTAATTTATAAATATGATAATAGAATACTTCAAAACGTTACCTTAAGAATACTCAGAAAAATTAATGGTTAACTCATAATAAAACACAATAAAAAACTTTACTTCTCTCATCAAAAGAAAGAATCCCCCAAGACTTGTGAACAACGTCAACCAACCACACTTGTGGACAACTTCTTTAAAGCCCTTATACACTTTCGGTACAGAAAAAAAGAAAAAAGTTCAAAGATTTACAAATAACAGGGTTTACAGAAGGTAGTGGTGAAAGACTTCTCTTGAAATATTAGTCCATGAAATGCTTTACTTTTTGAGAAAACAGTAAAACAATATAAATTCTCAATAGCGAGAATTATGGATTTATTTTAAACACATGTCATGACACGGCGAAACGTGCGGATACAAGGATGGGTTTTCCTGTTATTTTCTCCTGACTACGACGACCGATTGAGCCTAAATTTTCACAGGTTTGTTATATAACATATTTAAGTTGTGATACACGAAGTGTGTGCCTCGGAAAATACTGTTTACCGAAAGGGTCCAATGGCTTTAAAGGGATTGTTTTAAATTTTCACAGGTTAATTTTACTGTCCATTCGTTGAAAAAGGTTTAAATGAATGGACAGTAAAATTAACCTGTGAAAATTTCATTGTCAACATGTGGTAGCCTTTTGTTGCAAATACGGAGCAGTTATGTCCATACCTGGAAGACACTCGCTACTCCGTAATTGTTATACACAATCTGAGAAACATATCTGACAGCATTGTTTCTCAGATTCACATTTTTGGGGGATAAGCACAGAAGTAAAATGATTTTCAAAATGCATTATACTATTAAAGGCTGTGGACACTATTGGTTATTGTTAAAGACCAGTCTTCTCACTTGGTGTATCTCAACATATGCATAAAATAACAAAACTGTGAAAATTTGAGCTCAGTCGGTCGTCCAAGTTGCGAGATAATAATGAAAGAAAAACACCCTCGTCGCACGAAGTTGTGTGCGTTTAGATGGTTGATTTCGAGACCTTAAATTGTAAACTTGAGGTCTCGAAATCAAATTCGAGGAAAATTACTTCTCTCTCGAAAACTATGTCACTTCAGTGGGAGCTGTTTCTCACAATGTTTTATACTGTCAACCTCTCCCCATTACTCGTCACCAAGAAAGGTTTTACGCTAATAATTATTTTGAGTAATTACCAATAGTGTCCACTGCCTTTAAAAGCTGCTGTGTATCTAACTAGGTAAGTTTTTATTGACATTATGCCATTAATTAAGAGTGGTTACCAAACATAATACATGTACCTTCCCTGAAAGGCAGTGGACACTATTGGCAATTACTCAAAATAATTACTAGCATAAAACCTTACTTGGTAACGAGTAATAGGGAGAGGTTGTTAGTATAAAACATTGTGAGAAACGGCTCCCTCTGAAGTAATGTAGTTTTTCGAGAAAGAAGTAATTTTCCACGAATTTGATTTTGAGACCTCAGATTTAGAATTTGAGGTCTCGAAATCAAGCATCTTAAAAGCACACAACTTTGTGTGACAAGGTTTTTTCTTCTTTCATTATTATCTCCCAACCTCGCCGACTGATTGGGCTCAAATTTTCACAGGTTTGTTATTTCATGTTTATGTTGAGATACACCAAGTGAGAAGACTGGTCTTTGACAATTACCAATAGTGTCCAGTGTCTTTAAAATAAAAATCTTCTTCTATAATTTCAGTGATACAACTACAGTATATTTTAAACCTATATTTAATTTTCTCATCACAAACAAAGGATGTTTATTTCAGAAAGACAAAAGACATAATTACTTCAGCTAAAGCTTTCCTACAAATTTCAGAGATGGCCAAAGATGCGGTTGGTACCCAGTCACATGGTAAACAAAGATTCAATGTTCTCAGCAAAATAGTTTGAGAGTTTTGTTTTGCAGTTGTCTCAAATGGACACTGATTCAGCTAAAACTTTCACATGTTACCTTTATTGGACCTTTCCTTAAATAAATCAGCATTATACTGATAAAATTAAGACAAATCCATGTCCCTAGCTTCAAGTAAAACCTTTTCTTTGGCCAGCCGTTTTTCAGCGACTCTTTTCATCCTGGGTTCATTCAATGAGTTGAGGACACGCTGCGTTGATGGATGATCAATCCCCTTCAGCTGAAAAGATAAATGAAGGGGAAAAGTCAAATTTAACGATTCATTTTTATGACTTCACAATGTTGATGAAAGTGAAGATAAATGTAACGAAAAATGTGCTACAGTTTGTTTACTGTAGATTTGTTACATGTCTGCAGAGCAGGAGAATTTGTAAACTAAATTACACACTAAATAAAAAATAGACTAATACTTTATTTTGTATATTATGATTTTCGACTTCATACTTTATAAATACCTGGGACAGTTTAATTAATTCTGAATCAAGAGGAGATCACATGGTCATGTTTTAAAGGCACAGGGGTCGATTTCACAAAGAGTTAGGACTAGTCCTAGGAGATATACAAATTGCATGGATAGTCCTAAGTTAGGACGAGTAACTGATCCTAACTTGAGATAGTTCTAACTCTTTGTGAAATCCACCCCTGGACTCTTATTGGTAATTACTCAAAATAATTATTAGCATAAAAACTTATTTGGTTACAAGCAATACAGAGCTGTTGATAGTATAAAACATTGTGAGAACTGGCTCCCTCTGAAGTAACATAGTTTTTGAGAAAGAAGTAATTTCTCACTAAAATATTTGAATTTGATTTTGAGACCTCAGAATTTGATTTTGAGGTCCCGAAATCAAGCATCTGAAAGCATTTAACTTCATGGACAAGGATGTTTTTTCTTCCATTACTTTCTCAACTGAGTTCAAATTTTCACAGGTTTGTTATTTTATTGCATATGTTGAGATACACCAAGTGAGAAGGCTAGTCTTTGACAATTACCAAAGGTGTCCAGTGTCTTTAACATATGGGATGTGAACAAGGTGAGGAAAGTTTAAAAACTTATCAACCCTTAAGTTGCAATAAGCCAATGTTTTATGTGTTGTACAATGCTTCATTCCAGCTCACCATTATTTTGGATAATTTTCCTCGTTGCCAATAGTCGTAAGCTTCTTCATGTCGCCCCATCTCTTCAAAAAGGATGGCCATGTTGATGACAATGCGTGATCCCATGATACTCATCTCGCCACAGGACTGCATAATTATCTCTTCCGCCTCTTTGTACAACTACAAGACAGAAGAACATTTACCAAATATTGACAGAAAGTTCTTTATGGCAAGAAGTACTCTTTTTCGACAGACTTTTAAAATGAATATATAGTGTGGCGAACAGTCGCATAGGGGCGCAATTGTTGGCCTATTTCCCGAGCTCTTGCCAGCGGTGCTGGGCACATGAACGGTGTGTGCATGATGCGTGTTCCCCGCGCCGGGATCACATGGACAGCATGTGCTGACCAAACGCAGTAGCAGTGGGCATTTTTAGGCTGCGTTGTTAGAAGTGATTTGGCGGGCTGTGAGGAAGGAACTTTTCCAGAGAACAGGGCTTGATTATTGTCAAATAAAGAGAAGGAATTAAAGAGAATCATTAAAAGGAGTTGATCGACAAGAGAGAATAAATAATCAGAATAAACCATTATCCATATAACGTTGACATTTTGCTTCAAGACAGTTATTTATTTTATTGTGTCAGTTATTGTTGTATATTAGCTGCAGCGAAGACTTTAGACCGCTCAAGTCGACGTTATAGAATTACAATTGATTACCTTGAAAGGTCCAAGTTTAGCCATGGGTTCTTACCTTCAAGCCTACTTGTTTATTATCATCCCTGCGTAACATGGCTTCCGTCATGATGCACCCTCCAATATTTTCTTGGTCACCCAACTGGCAAAAATAAACCAAAAACATATACAAGCATCGCCATCAAAATGATATAGAAAGGTTTGCGGTAACACAATGTAATCTCTAATGAGTTGGGGTGGTTCTCAAAATAACCAGACGACGATCAGAGCATACTGATCGAAACGTCGAGTTGAAACCAACGGTTCTTTTCATGAACCAGAACCACCCCAACTCATTAGAGATAGTCATTACATGGTGTTACCGCAAACCTTTCTATATCGTATTTCCACCATGCAAAGTTTCAAATCCTAGCCATCAAAATGATCAAAATATAGCAACTTTGAACCAGCATCAATTTCTTTCCAATATACCAAAGACAGGCACCTGCATTTATTTTCAAAATTGTCTTTTTATATAATATTGTTTTTATATTATGCACACTTGGGTTTATTTTTGTAACTCAAAACACAATGTCCACAGATTTACATTAAACTTAAACCGATTGAAGATAATATTAGTAGAAAAAAGCTTCCCTTAAAATTTGAATTGCTGAGGTGCTGTTGTTTTTGAGAAACGAGTATATTAACAACGTCACAAAAATACGTTTTACATGCTAAACTAATTTTCGTCTCACTGAGAATTTTTTTTGGGTGTGACTTATTTAATACTCATTTCTCAAATACTACAGCATCTCAGCATATAATATTTTAAGGGAAGCTTTCTACAACCAATATCTTCAAGTTGTGTGAGTGGACATAGTGTTTTGAGGCCTACAAAAAGTACCCAGACCCTTTACAAAAGCAATATTTCAGTCTTTTGAAGACCATTTTAGTGCTTCCCTTCACAAATTTATAGACCAAAAGTAAGTAATAAAAGCAGGGGAGAAACAGCTGCACTCACAATGCAGCTCTTTATGAGCGGATATGAAAGTTCGTTTAACATTCCATCCCTTTTTATGATCTCAAATAACTGAGTTGAATACTTTTTAACGAACCTCAGGAATTTCGTTTTAAAATGTGGTGGAGGCAATAGGCAAGACAAAGGCAAACTACTAGTCTATCAATAATCAAAAACCAAAACATTTCAATTTGCCACTTCTGCTAATTTTGAATTCATTTGAGGACATTTTATTTGAGTTTTTAGGCAAGTAAAAAAGGAAACACGTTTAGCGTCCAGGTTTTTCAAAAAAAGAAAGGAGGAGGGGCTTTTTTTTTTTTTTTTCAAGTAGGCCGCCATTCTTTTTAAAATGTCAAATATCCATTGTTTTTTACTGCTGCTCAAAACGATACATTTTGGTCAAGACATTCAGACAAGACATTGAGATTGTTTTAGCTGAGATCGTTTTAAAAAAAAAAAAAATCATAAAAAAAAGTTGGGAAAAAAAATCATTAAAAAAAATCATAAAAACATATGCATAAAAAAGAAGAAAAGAAAAAGAAAAAAGGAGGCGGCCTGTAAAAAGGAAGCGGGCGGGGACGCTAAACATGTTTCTTTCATTACTTGACCTTATGGACATTTTATATAAGTAATGTACTTACCTCCTCAAATATTTCCTTGGCTTCCTTGAGGCTGTCAAAAAACAGTTCCCTAGCTTCTGATGCACTCAATGAATTATCACCTCGCAGGTAAACCCACTTCCGTAGACAAAAGGCCAGGGCAGTGAGTGCCATGCCACGTTTAAACTGGAAGATTCAACACAAAACCGGCCTTTATGTAATATCACAGTTGAGTACCATCTTCTCTCGTATGCAATAATTAATCCAATAACAATCTATCAAATTGTTGCTAAAACATAGGATTTGAACTGCCTCTAGCTACCGGGCAATCTCGGTGGTGAGACACTGCTGTAGAATTGCAAGGGTCGTGGGTTTGAATAACAATAATTATGCCAACATTTTATAAAGCATCCTAAAAACATGCAGGTAATGCTCCAGGGCTGCTGAACACACTTAAACAAAGATACGGCACTTGTGGATAAAAGCTTAGAAAACATAATTTGTAGACAATTTAATATAAATCAAAATAACTAAACTAGCAAGTAAAAAGTTAAATCAATTTTTAAATTATAACCTAATTCAGTTATAAAAGGATACAATTAATTACTGAGGAGTAAAAAATCTGATTGAATTGATCCAATGATAAAATGCAAAACATTTTCAAACGCAAAAAATAGTTAACAGCCTGACGTTTCGACCCTAGCAAAGTCTTTCTTAAAGGCTAAATGACAACACAACAAACATAAATGGGTAACTATGTAAGTGTAACATAAGCAGAAGTGGAAACACATAAATGGAGTTATGGAAAGCACAAAGAAAAAAAGCAAGTGGTAAATTAATATAGGGAGACAAAGGGGAGGCGGGGTGGTTGAAGGGAAGTCATAGTGTTATTAAGTAGGCTAAAATGATCTATCATAAAACTTTGACAATTTAAAAGAAAAGACACACATGTGCTCTAGAGCCAAAGAAAGCTTAAAGACCTGCTTGAACGAAAATGTCAAGTCGTGAACTTTTATGAATTCCACTTAAAATGTTTTCGATGAACAAGGAAATCGAGTCATATGATTATAAATAGGTTTCAATTGTGTAAAAAAACAATCATTTTGTATGCCCTTGTCCAGAGCTTTTCTGCGAGATTTGCGAAAAGCCCCGTTACGTAATCACTCTCAAAACGTCATAAGTAGATAAAGCCGCTTTGTTGCAGCGTGGATGTATAACAAAGCAAACTCCCACAAATGACGTCAGCGGCATTGTCCTTTGACGCCCGCTCTCAACGGCAGAAGTGTTTTTAGTTTTTCAAAAAACCTTTACGTAGGGGCCTGATTTTTTACTCGATAATTACGAAAAGTTCAGAAGTGTACACATATCAAAATTACATTAAAATGGTGAACAAGTGCATTATAAACAAGTAAAAATACCATTTCTGTTGAAAACATTCCGCTCAGGTAGCTGTTTAATAATCTGGCTGAGGGTCCTTAATAATAATAGTAACAACACTTAACCAGCGTCTGAAGCATGTTGACATGCTCTTGGGCGCTGAACATGGCATTATAGTTATTGACAAATTAAAAAAATAAGAAACAGAATTAACATTTGGGAGTAAAATTCTTACAAATTCTTAAATCCTTACCCTAAACTGTTCTCCTTTGAGGTCTTTACTGAGTTCCAACGCCTTCATTCGATGCTGTATTGCAGGCTTTAGATCTGGCATCATTGCTTTCACAATAAAATTATGAAGTTGAACTTTCTGTTGGTGAAATATGTCAGACATCGGGCCTGAAAATTAAACATCTTTGGGAGGACAAGGCCACTTTTCATTTTGCAAAGTGTGTTTCCCGAATATAAAGGCCTTTAATAAAACACTGGACACTATAGGTATTTACTCAAATAATTTTAGCATAAAAATTTACTTGGTAACAAGCAATGGAGAGCTGTTGATAGCATAAAACTTTTTGGGAAACGGCTCCCTCTGAAGTAATGTAGTTTTTGAAAAAGAAGTAATTTCTCATTCAAATATTTGAATTGACTAAGAGACCTCAACTGAGGTCTCGAATTCAAGGCAACTGAATAGCACAACTTGTGCGACAAGGGAGTTTTTTTCTTCTATATATTCTCTCCCAACTATGACCAAATGAGTCAAAATTTTCAAATGTTTGTTATTTTATGCGTACGTTGAGATACACCAAGTGAGAAGACTGGTCTTTGACAATTACCAAATGTGTCCAGTGCCTTTAAAATATTAATGGGAAAACTTTTGGAGGGGCACTAAGGCCAAGACCAGGGGCAACAGGATCATATATTCTCCATATCTTCCAGGTTTCTTTTGCAACACACTGTGATAATCTGAACCTGCCTTTCACATTTGATTGTCAAAAGAAACTCTGGAGATTTTTTTGTTTCAAAATTAGGTGGTCAAAAAAATTCAAAATTTTTAAGCAGTGAAATTTTGACTAAAATATGGGTGATGCTACTCACACCATTGTATGGTTTCCTGGAGTGTCTTTTATATTAGCCAGTATTAGGTAAATAAATGATGGCGCTGTTCAATTCAGTGACACTTTAAAGGGAAGGTACACGTTTGACAATTGTCAAAGACCAGTCTTCTCACTTGGTGTATCCCATCATATGCATAAAATAACAAGCCTGTGAAAAATTTGGGCTCAATCGGTCATCGAAGTAGCAAGAATTATGATGAAAGAAAAAACACCCTTGTTGGACGAATTTGTGTGCTTTCAGAGAGGAATAAAAGACTTCTAGCTAGAAATCTTTTATTATTTTTAGTGAGAAATTATCTCTTTCTCAAACACTACATTACTTCAGAGGGAGTGGTTTCCCGCAATGTTTTATACTATCAACAGCTCTCAAATGCACGCTACCAAGTAAGTTTTTAAGTGAATATTTGTTTTGAGTAATTACCAAACGTATACCTTCCCTTTAAGACTGTTGACTTGAACACCATAACATTTTGCAGATTTATTAATTAATATATCTGCCATGTTGATTATTCCATGGTTATTGTAACCGAGAGGTGTGGTGGGTGGATATACTTTGGGTGACCAGAGGATGAGGATAATTGCGTCATTAATGAGTGCTATAGGTGGAGGTGAGACTTTGAGGGGATGTTTTTCAGATCCCCTTCTTGGCAATAATGTTTTCATGCCTCAATTTCGGGCACTCATCAAAATAATAACAATAATACTAATTATTAAAAAAATCTCTTCTAATTGAAACCAATAAAAGTACAGACAATTTTGTAAAAACAGAAAAAACAATTGTTACAACAGAAAAACAGCAACACTAAAACATTAAAAATCAACAGTTACATTATGTTAAGAAAAGTAATCCTTAAAAAAGTATGTTTTCAGGATAAGATTTAAAGGAACATTACAGAATAGGTTTTTGCTACCAAAACAGTTGCTGGTGGTGTAAGCACTTTATGTAATCCATCCTATACATTAACTGATAAACTTGTCGAAGTTTGAGATCGATCCTCGGCCATCTAGGTCTTGAGAGAATAGTGAAAAAAAAAAACGATTACAAATTTTTCATTTCATCGATGCCAAAACAAAAATGAATAAAACGCTCACTGAGCAATAAACTCCAAATGCGAAATTAGGGATGTTTTCTACTATCATCATCATATAGACCGTGTAAGTTTGATGTAAATCTGTGATGTTATAGTTTTGTTTCTTATCAATTCTGTGCGTTCCTTTAAGTTGTGGGTGTGGGTGATTCTTTATGAATCTCTCTCGTGAAAGACAAGTAATGGGTTACACGTTACGTTCAGGAAGGGTTGTGAGTTTGTGCAAGTGAAATCCTGACCATAGGTGAATTGTTCCTCTAGTAAGGAAACGAAGATGTCAGGCGTGTCATCAGGATAGCCAATAAATACTGAATCGTGTGGAATATGATCCTGTGGAATATGAGTAATGCACTTTTGACAGAATGCGGTGTGGCACATATATACAATTGCAAATAAAGTACTGGGCTGAAAAACTGTTGTAATATTGGGAAGGGGAGTGCTAAAGACTATTATAACACCCCTCACAAATATTCTGCCTTTTCATTGGTTTAGAGCGCGTCACATGATAAGTCTTAGTTTTACTAGACGACGGCCGTGTGATAGTGCATCGGTTTGCCGTGTGATAGTGCATCGGTTTGCCGTGTGATCGTGCATCGGTTTGCTGTGCGCTAGTCCGAAGACTATCACATGGCGTGCAGTACCCAGACGTCCGTTGCGTGTACGAGGATGATAAATTAATTAATAGTCTGTAACCATTTCGGATTACATGACACTACATGCAGCACAGTAAAAGTTTTCGCAATCTGTATTCGCGTCGTCTGTGGATTGTAGCATTCAGGTCTGTAACTTAATAGTACAGTGTTTAGAAATGTTTGGAGTGTTATAAAACAAACATTGACTGCTTTTACTCGTGCAATTTTCCCTCGGCGAACACCTCGGGAGTCACAGTTTTAACCATAGCACTCGAAGCAGTCAATATTTGTATACTATTGATATAAAAAAAACAACAACAATGATTTGGGTTAGCTTACCGCAGAAGACAAAGAGGCAGCCAAGTCATAAATCTGCATCATGCGCTCCGGACGATTACCAAGCTCTTCTTCAACAGCAAAAAGCTTCTCCAGCAGTGAAAAGCCACCTTCGAGCTGATTGGACTGCGAACTGTCAACACGAAAAGAAAAACACTGGTAATTATTTTAAAGGTAGTTTGCTACAGAAAGTTATTTTAAGTGATGCTTGAAGCTTTGCATGGTGTGGAACTACCCCATAGAAAATAAAAAAACCCGAACCCCACCGGGATAAAGAAATCCCGCCGGGATTCCGGCAGTTTTTTTTATCTTACCAGGATCCCGATTTTTATTCGAAGTTGTGAATTTCCCCGCGGGATTTGTTTACTGCACAAATTGCCGCCGGGCTATAAATATAGGTTATTGTTATTGTTATGACAAACTTCAATAGGGGACTTTATGGACGCTTGGTGGCAGCAGACTTACCAGGTAAAATCCATTGTTCTCGGTCATGTGCGCATGCTCAAAACTACGTAACCAATGAACATTTACCTGGTAAGTCTGCTGCCACCTAGCGTTCAAAAGTTTCCTATTGATTTTCCTTCATCTCTATGCTACCTCCTCGACCCCCTCATACGCCGTAACCTTAACGAACCCACCCCTGTTCCCTCATCCATCCCTAACTGACTTACAACACTCGAGCAACTTTCTCATACAGCAGACCAAGGTCCTCCAAGTTGGTCTTGGGGTCATCTTTCGTGACCTCAAGAGCCTTAAGGTAACACTCCTCCATTGTTTTCTGGGTGTCGGATGCCTATGTGGATTGAATAGATACAAAGTTTCACAACAAAAAATGTATTAGACAAGCCAAGAGTCATTTTAACCTTTAAATAATTATCCAACATACATTTTAGAATCTTTTTTAATGTATCCACTCAGTGAAGCAGTTGACATCATAATCAAAGTGTAACTGTAATAATTTAACCTTTCACTTTCAATTTAAACCGTTCAGGGCGGTATCAAACAAAAAATTTCTGTATCTCTGCACTGTGTTATTCTTTCAAAATTTTTAAAAACTTCTGAATTAATTTTTTTATTTTTCTAGAATTTGTTTGTCACAACGAAATCCTGAAAGCAAAGTAAAACCTCAAAAACTGAACTGGACATTTAAGGTTCAAAACACAAAAAATTGGACACTGAAAGATGACAAATTTCTGAATTTGTCGTTGATAGACATTAAACCACTTGTTGTATGAGAGAGATTTTCTGGTGCCAGCTTAGTGTTTAATCCCCAAGTGGGAGTTTGCTGAGTTCCCTTGATGGGAAGATCATCTAAACAAACAAACAAACGCACGGACAAATGCTTTATTGATATAAATCAGCAAACGCACCTGTCTCCAAAGAGCCAATAACTCTCCGCTAAATGCTTCTATGTAATAATGATGAAATACATCCCAGTCCTTCAAGAATTCTATCAAACGCTTCTTGTCGTTGATCTTAACCAAGTGATGTGGGTATTCCTGAAATTTAACAACACATCTTATAATGCTTATTAGGCGGCCTATTTCTTACTACATGTATTTAGAGTTTTGACATAAAAACTATACATGTAAATATCATAATTACCCCAGACAGTTTCTCTACTCCTATTTGTGAAGAGCGCGTCACATGGGGATGTTTAAATAGTTGATAATGACCAGTGTTTATAACCGGCTGGCTTCCGCGTGTCAGGCGCACAAGATTATCACGCGGAATGCAATTTATAGCTATAAGTAACAGCGCGTTAACCTACTTCTAAGCACTACTTCTCAGGACTCTTCACAAAGTCCTTGATTTTTCAAATGTCAAAATGTCTGAAATTCATTTTTTTTTTAACGTTTTTTTTTTAACAAAAGGGAAATAATGAATGGTAATAAAAGAGTAGTGACTCGTTCTTAAATGTTCGTTCAAAACCTTGCAGGGTCGTTGCCATGCACACAGCAATTTGACCCTGCCAGCTTTAAACGGCGTGAAAGAACTCGTTGCTGCCCTTTTATTCCCTTATCAATGAAGGCAATTTACCGATACACTTTGAACAGACCCCAATTTCATAAAAAAGTTGTAAGCAACTGTTTTGTGCCACACCGATTCAAACATTCACACCACCCTAAGACTCTGTTCTACCTTATGACAACGCCTACCTCTGACTTCCGCTCCAGATTTGTCACCCCTTCAAAATGGTTGGCCAGTTTGGTATGCCACCAATCGTAGATCCCTTCGGAGCTGATTTCAGAGTTGTTCTGTTGACCATTGTCGAAATACCTAAACATAAATTGAAGCAATAGGGTGCAGTTTAATGGATCAGTTTTTATTCTTGCATAGTGAGAGGAAGAACAATGTATCAAGCTCGTTTGCTACACTGATGTCTGGATGTAGAATAAAGTTCCCAGAAAGATGCTAGTTACATCACCCTGCTGTCTCATTTACCCAAACTGATTGAGTTGAGTAGTAATTTTGCCCTGACTGCCCTGTTAAGTGAACTGTTGATTTAAAGGCAGTGGACACTATTGGTAATTACTCAAGATAGTTACTAGCATAAAACCTTTCTTGGTAATGGGGAGAGGTTGATAGTATAGTTGTCGCCCTGACTTCCATGGTCATCAAGCATTACTTACGTTGCCCCGAATGCCTTGTTAAGTGAGTTGCCCGGACTCCTTGTTCATTTGAGTGATATTGCCCCTGATAGCTAGCTTGTTGAGTGACTGTGACTTAAATTGCCCTAACTGACTGGTTGAGTAGAACTTACTTTGCCCTAAAAGCCTAGTTGAGTACTTACTTTGCCCTGACTGCCTTGCTGAGTGCACGATGATAGAAATCCAGCCTCCCCTCTCCACTGTCGCCAAACGGACGTAAAAACGGCTTCAAAGCACGAAAGATACGAGCCCATTTATGAGCTGAGAGGGGACTAATGTCTTCTGATGTCTTCTCTCTGTTTTCTGCAAGAAAAAAGTGACTTTTGATTTCCAATATTTCTCTATAGCCAAACGAAAATATATTTTCTATCCTTTGCCAGTTCTGGCGTCAAAGACACAACTTTCTTAGTCTTTAAGAGAAAGAGGTACCTTTTTACCCAAACGTTTGAATCTCAGAACTAGGCGTAGTGCACATGAAACTTTTCTCAGGCATCTGAAAGCACTTAATTCCATGCAAAAAGTGGTGTTTTTGTGCTCATTATTCTCTTGCAACTTGCAGGAAAAGTTGAGCCCAAATTCTTACAAGTTTGTGCATATGTTTTGGAATGGCATACACCAAGTGAGGATACTGGTCTCTGACATTAACAAGAAATACATCCTGCTGATACCTATACATTATAAACATGGCCGATTTGATCGCCCTTGCAAAAAATACACAGTATGTGTCCCCCCCCCAAAAAAAAAAAAAAAACCTTAATTTCTGAGTCAACTTTTTATAGTAACTATAAATTACCTTCCTGTCCCTTTTCCATTTTTCCCGAGCTGTTTTTCCCAGGCATGAGGTTATCCTCATCCCCCAAGATGTTCAAGAGTTCTGTCTCAAGGAGTCCACGGCAGGAACATTCCAGAAGACACAGAGAGGCAACCAGCAACTGCCCGCCATTCTCCTCCTCAAAACGTGTCAAGACTTGCTCCAACAGACTGAGACAAACATTGCGGGAAACAAAAAGGAAAGTTGAGCCAGAATTTCAGGACAGTTTTCACTATATAGACGCATTGCACTACGCGCAGGGCACTTGCAGGCACGTCTCCTAGCTGTCTGCCATTTTTGGGGTCAAAACGTGCACAAAAGGAGGGTACCAAGTTTACATGCGCTTTGTCCAAATTGGCAGACAGAAGACGCATGTATATGTATGTTGTGCAATGGGTCTTTACTGCAACTTACACTCTTACTACCAGAAATGGACCTGTCATCTTACAGACTTTTGAAGTTTAAGGTACCAGCAAAATAAAGGATGACACAAACAAGGCTAAAACCACTCTTAGTATGGGGCTTCAAGGGAGAACAATTCTTGAGTGGAAAGAACGCAAGGAGCTGAAAGTAGGAATTGATATTCCTCTTAGAACAGTCAAGATTGTAGGATGGAGGGAAACATGCACCAGGCAAGGAGTTCCCAAAGAGATGCAGTACGTGGAATAAGCTGTTGAAATGGCTCCTTGTTCTACATCTCAGCAGATCAAGAGTATATGGATGAGAATATATTGATCGTATCAAGGACTTACTTGAGTAATCCGTCGGCTAAGCTGTTGATCTTATCCGAGAGTTTTTCAAATATTCCGTACACCCTCAACTCCTCGCATGCCACCGATAGCCACAAAGGATTCTGGGAAGATTCTTTACTGAGTAGACTGGCCATCTGCTCTGCGTCAAGACGCTTCTGATAGTTTCCGAGAGTCTCTTGAACGATTGCCTGATCATAGAAAACAACAATAGCGGCTGTTTCAAAATGATCATAGAACAACAATAGCAGCCGTTTCAAAATTTAATATTAAGTGATAAAGGCAACTGATTGGGTAAATCAGTTACATCCCTCAGACAAAAAAAAAAAACAGTTGATAGTCCGGATTAAAAAAAAAAAAGGAGGATGAGGGCCTTATTATTTATTATTTACAATTTTAGGCCAGTCCTTTTGAAAGGATGGATAAAGATTTAAAAAAAAAAAAAAAAAAAAAAAAAAATCTTTTTAAAATATTTTCTTTTACAAAAATCGAAAAATAATAAATAGTAAAAAAAAGGATGCAGCCCCCAAAAAGGATGCGGGCGGGGACGATCAACTGGTATTTTTTTTTATTTGGCCCTGGGTGACTACATGGCTGTCGCATCCCAGGTTGCTTCATTAACTTGGGTGTAATCCCTGGCTACATGTTAACAAATTGCTTCTGGCTGGCACCCCTGACAAAGACATTGTCATAAAACGGAGACTGCCAACAACGGGCTAGATATACTCAGTTGGTAGAGTGCAGGCATGGTAGATTGGATGTCATTGGTTCAAATTGTAATCCCGCTCTAGTAAACTTGTCTGTGTTCAATCTCAAAATTTCTTTGCTTTCCTTTTGCATAATGCATGGCTCGGACTTCATCTCACCTCTGATTCTTCTCAGAACCACCACTTCTTTCTGGAAGAAATTATGACATAATTGACTCTCCTAAACTATTGGTTGATTTATTATTAGTTTGTTACTTAAATTTTGTACCGTTTGTTATTGAAATGTTAAAGTGCGTCTGTTTGGGCAGATTGGTTGCCTTTTAAGATAGATATGCTATACAAATCTTAAATAATTATCAATGTTAAAACTATTTTTCATTTTAAGCATTTTCCGATGAATTTTTAAAAGTTCTTTTTTGTCGTTCTGCCCCTTTGTTGTCAGAAATTAATAAATCATTAAGGGCTAAATGAAGTAAAGTTGTCTAAAGTCAGATTTGATAAATGCCGACGCTCTACAAACTGAGATATAAAGCCCCAACTGGTAGTCTCTATTTTGTCAACATCTTTGTTTGGGGGATAATAAATAAAATGATAAAATATAAGAGAATTAGAAAACGAACCTCTCGGGATGACATGTCCAGCGGAGTGACATACACCTCCAGAGGCTTGTTGGGTCTTGAATGCAACGTCTGATGTTGTGGCGTCTCATCAATCATGGAAAAGATGCAGCGAATCTGAGGACCAAGTTTGCTTGGTAACCAATTCAGTACAGTAGCCTCCTTGCATTCATCAAACTGCAAAGCAAAGCGCGCAGCAGTTAACATTTAAGTTGCATGGCATTTAAGTTGCATTTAAGTTTTTCGCCTAAAGAGGATAATTTCTTTTTTATTTCCCTAAATTAATTTCAACAGAGGATGCCATTTTAAAGGGCCTGTATACAATTGGTAATGGCTCTGAAAAGTAATGGCAATGAAAACTTACTTGGTAAGAAGAACACCAGATTTAGATAGTACAATGCATCTTGAGAAACTTTCCACATGGAAGTACTGCAGTTGTGGAAAAATATAGCATTTTGTTTCCCCCCAAATTTGCATCTAACAAAAACGTTTCTAAGAGTCAGTGTGCATTCCAACTGCAGATCTTCCTGCGTGGACAACAAACGCTCCAGACTTTAAGCAATATTTTTAAAATGCTACCATCTTTTGAAATTAAATCTTCAGCACTTAGTGTTATTGTTTATCTACAACTACATAGTATTGAAAAAAAAAAGTGGTTCCAACTATCAAACATATAAAATCCGTTTAAAAAACGAAAAACCAAACAAAACCTTTCCATATGCCACGAACAATGCACACAAAAAATGTACCATGCTACATGTCAGACAATGTTGGGATCTTGACAAGAATTTATTTTTAGTTTTTAAGTAATTACCCAAACAAATTTGTATCAATGCCATTGTATTTGATACACTTTTAGAGTTGCATATTTGTTAACATCAAAAACCAACCAATGGCGACACATTTCAAATACATAAATCTGTGACATTTTTGTAGCAACAGAGACAAAAGCATTACCCATTCCTCACCTTGAGAGTTTTTTTTCTTAACAAATTTTTGAAATAAAAAAAACTCACAAAACTTTGCATATAGACAATGCACATGTCAGATAATGTTGGAATCTTGAACAATTATAATGGGAGACTTTTTGAAAGCTCTGCCACTAGAGGGCAGCAGACCTACCAGGTAAGGGTGCACAACTCCTATAGCAAACAATGGTAAATGCTAAAAATTCAAAAATACTCAAAAAATATTTAGAAGTCTCTTAGCCTCTTGAAAATTAAATCAGATACATTGTCATCCAACTAAACTTCAGATTTCTTCACATTTTTGTGTAGGTCAGCATTTTGGAATTTTTCCTTATTACCCTAGAAAACACTCCCCAAAACTCACGCACACCGTTTGTTATCCTTGGGGAACTCGTGTCCAGTGCGTCCTGTTCCAGAACAGTTTGGTTTAAGCTGGCATTGTGTTATGAAAAACAGAATACAGTTTGGCTAAATCTAAATACAAAATCAAAAACACAAGGTATTTGCTGTCAGTGACTGTCACTCATGCTCCTCCTATTCCTAAGTTGTTGACATTACCTGGTGAAGAGCGCCCTCTCTTGGTGATTGGCAGATAGTCTAAAGTTTCCCATTAGATCTTTATCACAACAGACACAAACATTACCTGATTGAGGGCATCTATGATAATGATGACAGGCTTGGTGTTGGGGTTGGACAGCACTGCATAAGTGACTT
Organism: Asterias rubens; assembly: GCF_902459465.1. NCBI lineage: Eukaryota > Metazoa > Echinodermata > Asteroidea > Forcipulatida > Asteriidae > Asterias > Asterias rubens. The sequence goes on along the minus strand of NC_047065.1, from coordinate 16,979,709 downwards.
GACATGCTGACTCTAGATCCTTAGGCATTGTTGTATCCTGACAATCAAACAATTCAATCATGGTTATTCCTGATAAAATTGGTCACATCTACAATATCAAATTTTAATACTTCTAATGATATAATAATATTTATTCGGGGAAAGCATTCACAAGTACATATTATTCAAACATTTAATAAAAAATCAAAAAAATTAAAATAAAAACTTCTGTTCAACAACAGTGGGATGCCCAGGAGACTGCATAAAAGATCAAATGTCCCTGTCGCTAATAAAAAGGCTTATGTCTCCCAAACCCAGAAAAGCAAGGATATTATCTCTGTTTGTCGCTGTTTTCACTCAAACGCAACCCACCAAATGCAATCCTACTCAGAACTAAACTTACATTGACTTCTCCAAGCTCCCTTAAGAGGCGTTTTAAAGTCATCTCAAGATTTGGTGAACCTGGTACGGCACCGACAAAATGGTAGAAGACGTGCCACCCTTGCTCCCCACCCCTGCCATGAGGAAAAGGCAATTGGATTAATAGTTTAAAGAAAACGGAATTGGAGCCGTGATCATATTAATAGCTTTGCATGGTGTAGAGGAAGGCTGTACTATGAACGTTTGTCTTGAAAATGTTAATAGAAAATATTAACAATAATACAAACTTTTGCACTTTCTAATAAAATACTTGAAGCACCACAGAAAAGAAACTACCAAAGTATCAAGCTCTCTACAGAAAACTACACCAAAACAATAATTTGTTATTGACTTGCAGTAAACAGAAGTTTCTTGGTATGAGTTGAATGAGTGTTTCTAATGTCACTGGGTACCTTGTTATAATTTAAGACTGGTCCAATGTGAGAATTTGCACCTTTGCCATAGTTGGTGGTAAATGGAAGGAAAATCAACAGTTCTCCTTGAAATTGAAAATTCCCTTTTTAAACAGGTCTTGTTTTCACTACATACATCAAAGTGTTTCATGTTGTTTTGACTACAGGCTGTGCTGCTGAAAAACAGCCTGTGACTATCTTGGTATCTGTGTGTAGTGTGGTAGTCTATGGTTTAATTCAAGGAGTATGCACCACGTTTTTAAGTGTTCTGGGTAACTTTCTTCCTTCATAACCACACCTTGATAGATTACTCTTTAATGAGGGGAGGTTATTTATAGCCTTTTGGTTTCACCTTATTTCAGGTCAGCAATGTCACATTGTTCAGCACACTGTGGATAGACTATCGTTTACATATGGAGTAGAGAGCTTGATAACAAGGCTAATAAACCCCCATGAGACCATGGAGTGGGGGGGGGGGGTGGGATTTAAATGACATTCCAGAGAATTATTCACAAATTAACAAGGTCTAGCTGTATGTGCTTGTTGGGGATCCCCTGAAATCAAGATTAAATTTACACATGAAAGTCATGGAGTTATGGATCGCAAACTCTTTTTTTCAAAGTGGATTCCCTTAAAGCATGGTGAAAGAGAAAAAAGAGAAATAATTCCTTGAATACATTCCTGCACCTCACTAAGATTTCATAAGCTGGCTTCACCACAAAGATTGGCAACAAAGGGTAGATAGCTCAGTTGGTAGAGCATCAGCACGTTAATAATCCGGAGGTCTTTGGTTTGAGTCCAACTCTAGTCAATTTTTCTTTGTTCTATCAACCCCAAGTCAAAGAATTTCATAACAGGTACAAGTTTTGAGGATGAAAATTGTATTGTCACAGTTTTCATGAATGGACGAGCATGTTAAAAGGTGTTAAAAGTGCCTTTTAAAATGTGAAGTACAATTTGCTAAAATGAATGCCCAGCTACCATTAAATGTAATGAAGAAATTAAGTATAATTTTAACTCAATAGCAGTTCGAGATGTCTCAGAATCATGTTCAGTGACAACTTGAAAGAGGTGAAAACAACTCACAAAATGCCTGTCCATTTTTATTGTAACAGTGACGAATATTCCACATTTGTCAGAGAAAACCCAGGTATTAATGCCAGGTTGCTGAGGGTATGTTAGCGAGAGGAAAACAGTTTACCCTGGTATTTCTTTGGTGAGTGCCTTTGCTACCGTCACATCAGCTACCCTTGCCATAATTGAGGATTTGCCAGTCCCAGGTCCTCCTAAGAGTAACAATGGAACATCAACACCGATCCCTATGATGTGCTCTTTCATCTAAACAGAAATTCACAAATCAAAATATGGCTAAAAAAAGTTTCTTATTATCCTTGTGTTTATCAGTGTTAAGGGTTAAGGGCAAATTATATTCTTCATTCCTGATACAATTATTTCATAAATAAAGAAAGTCCTTTCTCTACGCATAAATTAAAGGGTTTAATCAAAATACATAAAGACGCGGTGACTTAAAAACACTGGACAATATTGGTAATTGTCAAAGACTAGTCTTCACAGTTGGGGTATCTCAACATATGCACAAAATAACAAACCTGTGAAAATGTAAGCTATATCGGTCATCGAAGTTGGAGATATTAATGAAAACAACCCTTGTCGCACCATGGTCACACGATGTAGTGTGCTTTCAGATGCTTGATTTCGAGTCCTCAAATGGGCCAAAGCCAAAACTATCGTTTGTGCGACAGGACGGAATTTGATGTAGTCTTTTCAGTGCATTTAATAATGTGTTACATTAAAAGACAAATTATTGTATTTATGTAAACAAGTAACCAACTGACCCAAGCAAGCACCCAGAAAAAAACAAACTGTCTTCAGTGTACCATAGTAACACAAATTCTTCAGCACGACAGGACGGATCGATAAAAACATGTATTTTAAACATTCAAACATCTTTTCAATTTTTATCAAAATTAATGCACCCAATTAGATTGTTTTATTTTATAATCAAGTATACCCTCATATACTCTAACCTACAGAAATAGAATGGTTTTTGCATGTTTCTTTCTTTCAATTACTGGAGGACTAATTATGATATTAATGCGACAGGACGGAAATGTGACAGGACGGAATTTCGTCCACATGGTTTTAATAAATTATAACCATTATAAAAATGGGTCTTATTAAATGTTTTTAATCCATTTTAAGCCAGTGTATAAATAACAATATAAAAACAAAACATACAATGGGAAACTGACTAGATAATTCCGTCCTGTCGCACTTGTTTTCCGTCCTGTCGCACTTGTTTTCTGCCTGTCGCACCTATTTCCGTCCTGTCGCACTTGTTTTTGCCTTGTTATGAACACTACGGATTGCCTCATTAAGTTAATTGGAGGACCTAATTGAAAGCAAATATGCTTAAAGTGTCAAACACACTTTTCATTGATAGTATGGAAGAATTCATACAAATAATTACAAAATTAAGCATTTGAATATTAATTAATAGGTTAAAAAATGCGACAGGACGGAATTGATACCTTTAGATTTGCATATTCGCATTAATTATAATTTTTTTTAAAATTATTTGGTTATAGATACATGTGCTCCATGACCAGCTAGTCTATATATACAAAAATTTCAAAACTGATAAATCTGTTAATTAAGTTATTATAGTTTTAATTAATCATTCCGTCCTGTCGCACTTTAAGCGCTCGTTTCTCGTTTAAATCACTTCATAATTAGCATTGTAGGAGACTATATCTCATTTTCTTTTTTTAATCCAGAAACTTTAGATATTACTCTACATAGCTACATACTTATTTCACCCCAAAGAAATACTTGAAAATTTAGAGCTCATGATGACCACTTTTGGCTTTGGCCCAAATTCTAAATCCGAGGTCTTGAAATCAAATTTGTGGAAAATTACTTCTTTCTCGAAAACTTCGTCAATTCAGAGGGAGATGTTTCTCACAATGTTTTATACTCATCAACATCTCTCCATTACTTGTTACCAAGTAAGGTTTTGTGATAACAGCTATTTTGAGTACCGGTAATTATCAATAGTGTCCACTGCCTTTAAGGGAAAGTTGGTAATCAGTTGCAATAAAAATTGTTGCTTAAAAGCCTACATCAGGTTTCGATAGTATAAAGCATTTTGAGAAATCATTCACCACGAAGTGATGTGGTATTAATGAAAAATGATATCATTTTTTTTGACCCAAAATTTTAATTTTGAAAGTATTACTGTCAGTAACATCTCTCAGATTGTGTATTCAATATACATGTATTAGGAATTATTCTTCCAGCGTGCTGGACATCTTTGCCCCTGATTCCAATATCACAAAAATGCGAACACCTTTTAGAATGAAATTTTAACAGGGTAGTTTTATTGTCTACATCTACTGTTCCAAAAACCAAAGGTATTTAGTACTTTGCCTTTATAATCTTTGCAAAATGAGAGGTTAAAACCTGAACAAAAAGGTATCAATTTGTTATGTTAGTGAAAAAAAAAAAAAGGAGAGTACGTCCTACCTGTTCCAGAATGTTGGTCCTTCCCAAGACCGAGGCACTACGGTTCTTCATGAAGGACTGAGGACATAAAAAGGAGAACAGAGTTACGACAATAGCATTTCCAGAATGAAGTAATAAACACAGACAAAAGACAAATATTTCACAGAATGTTTTTTTGTTAACATGCCTGGCCTTAATTAATCATGGTCTTCAAGGCTAAATTGAGTTTTGTGATGCATCCATTTTCTAATAGACAGAATCCTCACGAAAGTATACATAAATATGTCTGTACATTCCATAGGAGGAATATTTGCACCAGTCAGAAGGTCAAATTCATTGCTATCATCAAAATTCAGGAAGGAAATAAAAATTCTCTGTAGAAAATGTACAAACATTTGTTTGAAATGTTATGTCATCAGTTTCAAACACAGTGGCCTTTTTACACCATTTAAATTTATAGAAATGTGTTCAATTGGTCACAGTGAATGGACAATGCATGAAGGGCAGAGCCTATAGATCAGTCTTTATTATCAAACCAAGATGACCAACCTCATGAGCTTCTTTGGCTTGTTGGTAAGGGTCCAGAACACCATCTTCAAGAGGATACTGTTCTGTGATCCTCCTCTGAAAGAATTCATACACCATCTTTCCTAAGGTTTTCTCCAACCCGTTGAATTCCACCTTTCCCTGGTCATTGACTCCGTCAAATTCACAGTTGTAGAAACTCACTTGGTCTTTCTGAGAGATTCAAATAAACAAATTAATATCAGTCAAAATGAATAGTTCCATTAATTGTGTAGATTTTTTTACAATATTTTTGTTTTTATTCAGTGCTCAAGTCAACATAAAACAATACAGCAAACATGAACAAAATAACATACCAAGAAAAAAAAATAAAATAACAGACAGTCGCGTCTTATTTAAAAAAGTAATTTAAGAGCATGCAGTCCACTTGTTATCAAATTTTGCAGGTTGCTGTTCTCCAAAGCAATTTTTTTCTCCAAGTGTAGTGAAACTTAACCAAGTTAAAAAAGGAGGTCATATAAGGTTCTTGTTTGTTAATCTACATTCATAAATACCTCAGACATATTCGCTATTCCTATTGGTGGAGAGCGCGTCACGGTGGTGTGTATAAACCTTTGTTTATGACCGGTAAAAAGTGTTAATTCATGGGCGTGACACGCGACCTTGCACCTGTTCTTTTAAGACAGTTTCTTCATTCCTATTGGTCGAGAGCAACGGCTGAAACAGTTGTGCCACATCACGCAATACGCGCGACGCCAACAGCATTCCCTTATAAGGAGTTGTTTACCCGAAGGCGGCGGAGGGCTTTACCATTTCATAGCTGAAGGGGTGTTGTGTTGAAAGAAATCATTTAACAATTATAATTTTTGCATTTTTTTTAACTTTTTGACCAAAAAGTGATGATGTATTTGACCGAAAAGGTATTACTGAATGGGAATCAAAGTGTGTTGAATCGGTTTTCAACTAGTGGTTTAAACCCGCCGAGGCCTGGTTCTTTATAATTTACATCAACTTCGTCTCGGTAAAACTATCTAGAACCAGGCCGCGTTGGGATTAAACCACTAGTTGAAAACCTCTTCACCACACATTGATTCCCTTACAGTTATAGCTTCCTTTGCCAAAATAATATTATACATTTTCCAACAGTACCTCAGATTTATGTACATCTATGCCAAAAATAATTGACTTTTTCAATCAGTTGTGAAGATGATGGGAGGGTGATAGGATCTACAATAAACCAGACATATATTTAACCCCGATTTAACTCCATCGAGAATGCAGCATGAACTTGATAATCTTGATGAGTGGGTTAACAACAATAACATGAAACTGAATGCTAGTAAGTGTGCTTCTATGGAAGTCACTTTTGCTAGGAACCCCCCAGCACAACTTCCACTCACTATCAATGGTGTCCCACTTCAACAAGTTGAAACCGTCAAGATCCTCGGACTGCAAGTGACCAAAAACTTGAAATGGGATACTCACGTCAAAGACATTCTTAAGAAAGCAAATGGCCGACTCCATCTCATGAAGACATTAAAACATTTCAAAATGCCATTATTTGACCTCAATACCATCTTTAAAGGTTATGTCAGACCCATTACTGAGTATGCTGCCCCTGCTTGGCACCCAGGCCTCACTTCTAGGGAAAGTGCCATGCTAGAAAAAATCCAACGTAGAGCCTGTAAGATAATGCTGGGCAGAGAGTACTTGAGCTATGAAAATGCTCTTGCCAAGTGCAATCTCAATACTTTGTCAGAAAGAAGAGAACAGCTGTGTATGGATTTCTTTCAATCGCTCGTTTCATCAGACAAGTTTAGTAGTTGGCTCCCACCAAAAAGAAAGGATGTCCACCATATGAATCTTAGAAATCAGAATAAATTCTCTCTACCCATCTGCAAGACCAAGCGATGCCAAACAAGCCCTCTTATGGACATGACTAAGAAGTGGAATGATAGTCACTAAACTTTTATTTTTCTCTCAGTTGTGTTCCGTTATTTTTATTGATATTTCCCATTGCCTGCTCAGCATATCCAGTTTATTTTGTATCTGTTTATGTTTTCGTGCCATGTTTGATTTTAAATGATTGTCTTAATCAGCTTTTTATTTTTTGTTTACTTCAATTTGGCCTGGTATTTGGTTTTTTTGCATTTGTTTTTGTTACTCCCTACATGAAATCTTTTGGAGGTTGATGTTTGTGTTGTATATATTCTTGCCATGCTTTTATTAAAAGATTGGTCTGGGGGATTGCAGTTGGAGACCGGTCCATTCTTGATTTAGGGGTAAACATTTTATTTTTCAGTTCCACTGTTTTATTTTGGTGCATGAAGTGGATCGGTCCCTGACTGCGGTCCTTTGGATTGACTTTAAATCCCTCCCATTTTCTAAATAATCTCCGTTTTAGAGTGTAATAGTTTATTCGCCATTTTAATTTTGATTGTAATGTTTTACTCATATGTTTAATTATTTAATTTTAAGTAACTGTTCTCCTCCCTATAGGAGTGTACAGTACTTCTCCCTCTCAGTTTTTCTGTGTAAGATTTAGGCAATTTTAAATAGTAATGTAATGTTTTACTCCAATTTATTTATCTATGTAACTGTTCATGTAATTCTGCTGCTGGCAGCGAATTGAATAGAATTTTAATAAACCATTGAATGAATGAATGACATAACATTTTGTTTTACCCTGAATCGTTCCTTTAGCATCTGCTTCAACATCTGCAGCTTAGCAGGAGCGATGGGATTAACGTCCACAAAATCCTTGTGATGCTCCTTAGGAACCTCTTGTAGAAAACTGGAATCTCGTATCATAAACAGCGCTGGGAAGCAATCCAAGATAATATGTTGTTTTATTTGTTTGACTATTACATGATATCCAAGAGCACAATTAGTGTTTTAAATAACAGGAATGATTGGAACCGAAAAGAAATTTTCAGTTTTAGGTATGGGAGGAAAACCCAAAAATGGGGAAAACCCATGCTCGCTATAAGGATGGACTGAAAAGCTCAATCAACATGCACCTGTGGTCTGCGGTGGGATTAGAATCGGAGTCCACAGGTCAAAGGCAGGGAAAAAACTACCTAGATGAACCAGCCCAGTATGGGTTTGGGAGGAAACCCCAAGGGGGGGGGGGAACCCAAGCTTTAGGTGTAGGGACTGAAAACCGAATGCACCGCTCATCAGGGCCCAATTTCATGGCTCTGCTTACCATAAGCACAGAATCGGCGCTTACGGAAACAGGGAATTCTGTGCTACGGCAAGCGTGGTTCCAGGTTAGCAGCAAATTTTGGCTTCTGCGTGTGCGCACTCTATGTTACTCATGGTTTTCCACGCTTACCAGGCTAGCGCAGAAATTCTGCGCTTGCAGGTAAGCGGGGAATCGTGATCGTAAGCACAGAATTCAGCGGTAAGCAGAGCCATGAAACTGGGCCCTGGTCTGACATGGGATTCGAACCTGATCGGTCAAAGGCAGGAAAAGAAACTATCGAGGAGCCAGCCTGATTCTGTTGGAATATATAGAGGAGACGAGTGACGCGTTCTTACAGCCCAACAGTAGCTTTCTCTTATTAAAAGCGATAACTTGTGAATAAAACGGCGGTTTATTCTCATTATTGAATACAGCAACTATATAATGTGTACACTCACAGTTGAAATTGTCTTTACGGTAGGCACCATGCATGATCTCCATTTCTGTGACGGACAAACCCTGAATCCAGCGATAGTCGGAACGGATTGATGGTGGCACCTCCATCTGATTAGGAATCCAACCACAACGCTCACTAAATGTCATCCAAGAAAAAAATAATGTTACGATAAAATTCTAACAATACTCTTTACAGATCGCCATAATAGTATGGGTGCGCTCATTTAGCTTCCCTGGGTCGACACCGGTCTGCCCCCGGTACGTTCGAAAAGCTTTGATGTCATTCCAGGGGCTCACCCGGGTCAGCCCCAAGTGACTAGCTTGTGGATCAGGTCATTTGGGGGCTGGCCCAAGGTGCACGCCACACCAAGAGGGTGAGTGATCGTTCGATTAGCCTGTGTCAGGGGCGAACGCACCTTATGTTTTACTCTGATACTATCATCAATCAATAGTAACATCATGCACGGCCAGCCTGATGACATGCAATATAAAACAAACCATGGAGGCAGTGCAAGCATTTTGTTAAAAAACTTTTTTATGTATATAAATCAACCCCAACTCCATCACTGATTTACTAGGATCTTGCTGCACTCTAAAATAAGGCCAACACCATTCAGCCAGCAACTCACGATTTCAAAAAAAGCTGTTGGAGTCTGATTAGCATGCCTGATCCCATGCAAAGCATGATCTGGAGCTGCTTTTAAGTATATAACAGAATTAAACAAACCATGCAAAAACATATTCAAATGTAATGTATCTAAAGATTAAGTGCATTAATTCATTCTAAACGAGAGTCAAAGATTGACCTGTTTGTTAATCTTGACCTCTGGATCAATGGAGGCCTGAGCTTGTGGACTATTTGCTCTTGAGTTGTGACAAAAGATGCAAACACTGTCAGAGGAGGAAAGAGAACAGTAAGGAACTATAAACAACAAAATTCAGAAGAATTAAAACAGATGAGATTAGAAAAAAATACATAGTAGGATCAACAAACAAAAACAAACACAGAAAAAAGGTAGAGTTAGAAAAAGGTAAAGTTAGAAATCACAATTTGGGCCTTTTAGCTGCCATTTTATGAATAAATGAACGGATACCATCACTTTCTTTTTTCTTTGAATTCCTAAACACCACCAGAAAAAAACTAATCCGTAAATCAAATCCATAAAACAAAGCAACACTTATTTTGGAATATTTCAAAATGGAAAGGAGGTTGTGTTGCGCGAGTAGATACTGTCCTTTACCTTGTTAGATTCAGGAAGAATGGCATAACGTTATCTTGATAACATCTGTCAATTTCACCCAGACATGTCCGAAGTGTTTCTTCTGTTGTAGTGTCCTTTGGAATTCCCTACAAAAATGAAAATAAAAAGACCAAAAAACTAATTCATACAATGAATCATGCAGACTAGGTTGCAAATTATTAAAGGAAAATTTGGAAGAACAAAAGTTGGTACTGAATAAGTTTTGAAAAGAGTTGGGCCCAATTTCATACAGTTGCTTAAAGTTCCAGCCAATTAATGTCAAATGTACAATTTGTGACTGTTATCCTCATTTATGCTGAGCAGATAATGTGTCAAGCAATATTTTCTGCTTAAGCAGCTCTATGCAATTGGGCACAGGGGTTGAATTTGAAGCAATTTGAACCAAAACAACTGCAAGAAAAGTGTTGTAAGCTCATAAGCTTGGTATCTTATTGAGGAAGTTGTTGTCTGTTGCCATGGTTACTCACCCATCTGAGGTCACAGTCTACAAGATGAAGACGTCTCTTCTCACACCACACACGCAGATCAGGAAATACCTTTTGGTAGAGATACAAGAAACAAAACATTCATTTGAAATGTTTTGGGCTACTAATATACACTTGTGCCATATTAACCAACCCAAAGGATGTAAAATATTATGTCATTTCTAATTTGGCAGCGATTCTGGGAAGCGATTTACAACAGCATTCTATTTTCTCAGAAATTATTTGTTACAAATCTATGCAAAGTGAAAATTAACAAGTAACCAGTCACATACATACGATATGTTTCATTTTTTACGGTCAGCAAAAGTTTTTGGCCCAGTTAAGTTTGTGTCCAGCAAAGCGGCTGCAGCTATGGCTCTGGCTTGATTGTCCCATGAACATTCGTTGAAGCATGAGGCCCATAGAATACCCTGAGCAACAGCCGCAGCCATTAATTTGAGCACAGCCTAAACTGACCTCTTTGATCAGTATTTCTCTCTCAGCATGGAAGTCTCTGAAAGTGGACGACACAAAGATCCTGACTGTTTTCCACCCTGACCGACGGATGACCAGTTTCTTGTCGTTCGTCTTAGTGGATGAGTCCACTGTGCGTCTGACTTGATTCCACATGGTGTTGACATCGGATTGGTAGCTGCCTGCAGCATTGGATGACCCACAGCCCATGATTCAGAAGACAGACGTCCTATGGATGTGTAGTAGAAGTAAACAAATTGTATAGAAACTTTTACTTATAGCCATTAACACCATTAGCCACTAGTCAAAGCCACTAAAGTCTCTCAAGCCATGATAGTCCTTGTCACTGTAGACTTGACTGTGTTCAGAAGTGACAGACACATCCAAGTTTCTGACAAACCCCTTTAAAGTCAAAGGGCAATTTGAAGATGAAACTTGATAATTTATGGAATCTCAAGTGTTAAATGTTAGTTGCATTAACGCCCTCATCCTGACGGCGAGGAGAGTTCACTTTTAAAGCAACGAACTAACAAGTGTTAATGTAAGAAAAGGTCCGCATTTTAGTATAAACTAAGAAGAAAGTGTGTATTAGCCTTTGACTAATTATGAGTAAAGGTAGGTCACAAGGAGTCAGAAACTCTCTTAGCTCTTTATAATTATTTTTTAAATTATTAAACAGTACTGATTAAACACTCCCCAAAATTTTTATTTTTTATTTGAACCCTTGAACTTGGTACATTTTTATAACTAGGTTTCGTTCTGCTATCGTCTCCCGTATTGAAGCCATTGGACCCTTTCGGTAAACAGTATTGTCCAAGGCCCACACTTCGTGTATCACAACTTCTATATAAAATAACAAACCTGTGGAAATTTAGGCTCAGTCGGTCATCGGAGTCGGGAGAAAATAACGGGAAAACCCACCCTTGTTTCCGCACGTTTCGCCATGTCATGACATGGTGTTTATAATAAATCCGTAATATAACGAGAATTTATATTGTTTTGATGTTTTCTCAAAAGGTAAAGCATTTCATGGAACAATATTTCAAGGGAAGTCTTTCACCATTACCTTCTGTACACCCTATAAATTATTTGTAAATCTGTGAACTTTTTTTTTTTTTCTGTACCGAAAGGGTCCAATTGCTTTAAACTAGCGGAACGAAACCTTTATTTCTAGGAGTACATTTTAACACTCAGGGATCTAGATGTCGATGTTATCTTAAAATTTACCAAGTTCAAGGGTAACTGTAAGTGATGCAAACAGAAAGTAAACGAGGCCATGATATTGTGTTAAATTACCCGACGATAAAACGATACATAAATTAAATATTGCCGATATTGAAAAAAAAAAACCCAAAACAATACGAATAAAAAGGTACAGTTTATTATTACTATAAGATGTATTTACCTTTTGCAACTGGCGAAGAAGGAAGCCGGACACAAGCAGAGAACAGTAACCAACACTACTTACAGTTCACCACATTACATTTCCACAACAGCCAGGTGAAAATATAAAATTTATTTATAAAACGGGAGAGTGGAAATTAGCTGCGTGTCCCCGGTCATCGCTTTACTACTAAAAAAGACGCGCTTTAGTTATTAGTGCATGTATGCAACACATATGCATGCACACTACGTATGTACAGGCTACACCTTCCCTTCGGAATTTGTGTTGTGCTTATTATTATTTCTCACACACACCATACATCATCAGAGTGCATTGTGTACGGTTGCCATAGTTTCTATGAAATGAACTTGTATCAGTCCTCACAATGAAAGCCGAAAGGCTGCTGATGGAAATACCTTTCACTTTCGTTTTATCCGTTTATAAAGGCCTACTGCTTTAGGGCAAATCGCTGAACAACAAAATATAAAAACACAAATTGATGATATGGGCAGTTTTTTTCTTCAGAGACTTGGCTTTAATTTTTTAATAGTTAAGTGAGTGTAAAGGCGGGGTGGCAGCAGGAAGGGGAGCACAGGCTGGGGTACTGTTTTTGTTTGTTTTTTCTTCCTCTGAGATGTGTTGAATATTTTGGGCCTTTCTTTCACAAGTTGTAAACAGATGGAGGAGAATTGTCCCGACGATCCCCTCAATGCATGCAATCTTTGGCAAAACCTTCAGGGCTCCTTTGATGTTCTGCAGTCCTAGCTACCCCCCCCCCCCCCCCCACACACCACATGCCCAAACCCAAGGGTTTTTCTCCAACAACTGAAGAACCACTTATACCCTCATTGGGAGACAGATTAAGTAATAAATAGAAGGAATTGTCGGAGGGTCACAACAGCGCTCTAAAAAAAAACGGTGAACATTGAATTGCCTTCTTATTGGCCCCCATTTTTTTTTTTTTTTTTTAATTTATGAATATGATTGGAAAGATGTTATAAAAAGAATAAACATAATTATTCACATAAACATGCCTACAAAATGTGTGGTTTTTGTATATTCATAGCGAACACGGTCGATGCCGCTTTTGCAGAGCCTTGGACACGGACGGACAGTGTGTCTTTCAATTCAAGGGGCAAATTTATGTTTCTTTAATCACTATACTAACAAATTACAAACACTATAGGTGTTTCTCTGCATGAACAATTCTTGAAAAGAGCAGTTCAAACCAGCAAAAAAAGAGATTTGATGAAGGCAATGTGCCCTTTAAGTCACGCATTAATTTACTAATCTGACAGATTCGATCACATTAACATTCTGATTGTGAAAACATGACAGAAAATGACATGCCAAGTGTTATTTATTTCCCTGTTCTTCCTATACAATATTTATATATATCATCAATATTCTGTACAATTTGAATAAACTTGAAAGAAAAATACAATATTGAATGCTCCACAAGTTTAAAAATTAAACAAATATTTGCTATCATGCATGTGTAAAATTCTCGTGATATTGTATGACTTTAACCAAAAAAAAAAATCACAAATTTGAGATAACCTTTATCAGATGGGACTATAATGGAGCTGAACTCTGTTAACAATCTTTTACTTAAATAATATACTACTATTAATAACTAGTTCTTATAATTTAACAGTAGGCCTACATTTTTTAATAAGGTGTAAAGGCGCTTTAAAAATAAAAATATATATCTGTGAAAAGATTGTTGCTATTGAGACACAAAAAGTTACATTTAAACAAAAATATACATTTTTTTTGTCAATCTAAAAAACAAGATCTATTATTATCTTTGCATTTAGAGAGACTTCCCAACATTTTCAAAGTCTGTGTTCAACTTTAAATGATTTTAAATAATAAACCACAAGGGAAACTGAATGGGGTTGAACAAAGAAAAATTTACTAGAATAGAATATCATAGATAGAATAGATTTATTTATTGTCCATTTATTGAATGATGAAAGGACGTGCAATGCACAAAATATGAATGTAAATTATGTTTAGATATAAAAAACGTTTAAACTTTACCTTAAGAGTATACTCTGATAAATTAATGCTTCAATAATAAAACTCAAACATTTTTAAAAACTTTGCCTGGCAAAAGTGTTCAAGCAGGAAGACTTTTATGTTATTGATACACACAAAGTCAAATGTTTGCGGATAAAAAATGACATCTTTTTCTCAAATCACATTTATACCTAGAAGTGAATTGATTGTTAAAATGCTTCATATATACTATTGAAGGCTGCTGAACTTCTATAACCAAGTTTTTATTGTCATTCATTTCAAGAGTGATTACCAAACATACACCTTCCCTTTACAAAATCCAACTCTAAGTCAATATTTCAGTGTTACAACTTCATTAATATTTTCTCATCAAAACGAAAGAATGTTTTTGAGGGCAAAAAGACTTCAAGTATAATAAATACAAATTTCAGAGTTGGCCAGAGACGTGGTTGGTACCCAGTCACCTTGTAAACAATATGGTTAGATTCAATATTCTGTTCAAACATTATTATGACATTATTTTGCCGCTTTCTCAACAAGTAGACATTGTATTCAGCTGAAACTTTCACATGTGACTTTCATTCAATCTTTCCTTAAATTTTGTCGCTTAAAGTAAAACCTTTTCTTTGGCTCGTTTCTCAGCGACTCTTTTCATCCTGGGTGTATTCAATGAATTGATGACGCGTTGTGTCGATGGATGATCAATCCCCTTCAGCTGCAAAAGATAAGTGGAGGGAAAGTAAATTTGTGTGGTGAGGCCAGATGGGGCCAAACTGTTGGGTATGGGGGTACTCAACTCTTAAAGGTTTTCGGACATTTTTAACAGAATGGTATTTTTAAATGGGAAACACAAAAAATGGTGCGAGTCATGAGCATGCAACAAAGGACCTTGTAATCGGCTCATCAATCCTTTATCGCAACGGCTGTTTAGGACCTTGTCAGCCACTCTAATCCTTATTATAAGATATAGTTTTTTTCAATCCAGGTGTTTTTCATACTCTCATGCCTTGCACGGTCTAATAGATTAAAACTTATCGACCATTGTTACAATATTTAAGCCTGGTTCATAATTTCAGCAAAAGCAAAACGAATTTTGCCGTCACAAGCTTGCAACGAATAATTCGCATCGGTTGACTTGCGCTCAACTTCTGTGAAACATCGCTGCGAAAAACAGCCCTGTGACATCAAAATTTGCCAATGTTTTAGATATTGTACAATGCTTCAATAATTTCAGCTCACCATTATTTTGGATACTTTTCCTCGTTGCCAATGGTCGTAAGCTTCTTCATCTCGCCCCATCTTTAAAAAAAGGATGGCCAAGTTGATGGTAATACGAGAACCTAGGATGCTCATCTCTCCACAGGACTGCATAATTAGCTCTTCGGCTTCTCTGTACAACTACAAGAAAAAAGAACATTTCAGCAATGCGAGTCTTTTGAGATGATAGAGGGCGTCCCACTCATCAGTTCTTTTCTATTGTTCTCAGCAGCAAGAATAATAATAATAATAATAATAATAATAATAATAAAATACTTGATTTATATAGCGCCTAACATAAAGACATCAATATAAACCACAAGGGAAACTGACTGGGTAAATTTGTAAATGATTTTTGGGGTTGAACAAAGAATTGACTAGAGTGGGATTCGAACCAACGACCTCCGGATTAACGTGCCGGCGCTCTACCAACTGAGCTATCTAGCCCTATATTGGCGGTGTCCCTATTTTGTCAATATCTTTGTTCGGGGGTGCCAGTCAGAAGCCATAAAGACAACAGACAAAAGACAATACACAACACTTTCTTAGTTAAGTTGAATTTTTTTCTTTTCTTTTTGTAGGGACTGAGTGTGCTATCCCATCTACACACAGTATTTGTATTGGATCTGTGGCTTCAGTGAACCTTCAGGGTTTATGTATCATGTTAGAAAAGTTTGAGAGCAACCAAAATAAATTTTAATCACTTAATTTAAGCAGTACGACTATGCGCTGGTGTGAATATGTTAGCATACAACGTCAAAAGGTTAAGAAATCCCTTTGACAAAAAAGTACTCTTTTTCTACAGACTTTTATCTACAGTTTAGGTAAAATGAACATAATCTACTTAAATTGATGATTTACAAAGTTTTTACCTTCAAGGCTAATTGTTTATCAGTAGTCCCGCGTAACATGGCTTCAGTCATGATGCAGTCTCCAAGTTGTGCTTGGTCTCCCAACTGGCGAAAATAAACCAAACATAAACACGATTAAACTCCCAACAACACAAGAAACAAAATTATGAAACTTCTTTGACATTTGTGTTGCACCTGAAACTTCTTTTACCAAAACTTATTCCTGCCTGAACCAGAGAAAAGCTACAAACCATTAGAGCATTTTTGCCCCAACATTTGTTTTGTTTCAAAACGAACAAAAGTAAAGTTGGCCTATACACTTTGGCAGCTTGCCATGGCCTTTTGGTAACAATTGAAGCCGTAAATGCACACTTTTATATGCTGCCTATGTGCTCACTTGTTGGAGTAGCCCCAACCTGATTTGATTGGCTATAGACTTCTTAAATTCAGCTTTATTTTAAAAGGAAATTATTTAAAAAGGAGGCAATTTCAGTCCTTATCCCACAAAATACAGCAAGTACATATATACGGTGTGAAGGACCATTGATAAGGTGTGTAGGACTGTCCTTCATTAGCTACATGAGTTGAATTGATCAAGTTTAATGAACAGCTGCAACAAATGTGAAAAATAAAATAAAATTGATGCACGTTCCCCTAAATCTTCAAATGCAAAGCTCAGCTCTCATTGGACAAAACTTCTCCACTGAAACAGAGATGCAGGTCCGAGGGATTACCTAAGGACAGAGGCTTTCCCACTGCACCCGCTCAATGCATGGAGATAAAACGAACAAACAAGAATTGTTGTCAAGTGTGGCGAAGAAAAGGGCAAGACATGGCAAACGTTTTCTATCAATTGCTAATTTTATATACATTTGAGAACATTTTATGAGCCATTTTACGGACATTTTATGTAAGCAATGTACTTACTTCCTTGAATATTTCCTTTGCTTCCTCGATGCTGTCAAAAAAAAGTTTCCTAGATTCAGTTGGAGTCATTGAATTATCACCTCCTAGGTAAATCCAGTTCCGTAGACAAAAGGCCAGGTCAGTGAGTGAAGTGGCACGTTTAAACTGGAAGATTCAATCACACAAAAACCATTATGAATATCAGAGTACCTTCTTTTCTCGTATGCTATAATAATAACAATAATAATAGAAATAATAATTAGCTCTTATATACAGGTAGGCTATTTTACAATATCCGAATCAATCTGCTTTACATCAGTGCCCTGGTCACTGGGCATCAGGGACAAAGGAAAGAACAAAAGAATGCTCCACATACAAGGATATATTTTTGAGAATGTGTAGACACAAGTGTGCATAAATACTTGCAACTAAGGACCTCATTGAATATATAGACCATATTGAATATGACGTCACCGTTCAAATATCTGACCTACAGTTACATGGCGTCTGTGCGCGTGTGGGTGCCTGTGTGCGTGCATGTGCTGTAGAAATCAAACGGGAATACTACGTGAGGCGTGCTTCGTTGATGTACGCGTTTGGACGCGCATACGGTTTGCCCTACAAAAACAACACAGTCTATTGATCCTCTTTTGTTTGTACTAACTTTTTTTCCAACAGCTCTCATTGGTTTTGTATACACTCTCCAATGTGGCCTTTTCCCCAAACAGGGTCCTTCGCTAAAACCGGGACCGTCCTCTTTTGTTACGAGTCACCTGGTATGATCCTGTTTTAATGTCACCCATATACCCACGCAAATACCATGGGTAGATCAGAAACAGTATGCCCTAATTCCGTGGCAAGGCCAAATGTGGGGCATAACAAATCTTAGACAGTTTGAAAGAAAAGACACACTTGTCTTTTAAAAGAGCACGAGAAAGCTTAATAATCTGGCTGAGGGTCCTTACCCTAAACTGTTCTCCTTTGAGGTCTTTACTGAGTTCCAACGCCTTCATTCGATGCTGTATTGCAGGCTTTAAATCTGGCATCATTGCTTTCACAATAAAGTCATGAAGTTGAAATTTCTGTTGGTGAAATTTTTCAGATATCAGGCCTGGGTATTAAACATCTTTGGGGTGAAGGCCATATTTCATTTTGCAAATTATGTCTTCAAATCTAGTTTAAAGACACTGGACACTATTGGTAATTGTCAAAGACCAGTCTTCTCACTTGGTGTATCTCAAAATATGCACAAAATAACAAACCTGTGAAAATTTGAGCTCAATCCGTCATCGAAGTTGCGAGATAATAATGAAAGAAAAAACACCCTTGTCACATGAAGTTGTGTGCTTTCAGATGCTTGATTTTGAGACCTCAAATTCTAAATCTGAGGTCTCAAAATCAAATTCGTGGAAAAATACTTCTTTCTCTATGTTACTTCAGAGGGAGCCGTTTCTCACAATGTTTTATACTATCAACAGCTCCCCATTACTCGTAACCAAGTAGGTTTTTATGCTAATAATTATTTTGAGTAATTACCAATAGTGTCCACTGCCTTTAATCGGAAAACTTTTGAAGGGGCACCAAGGCCATGATGGCGTCTATGTTTAACTTATGGCGTCTATGTTTAACTTCAGGCCTGATGAGATATTAATCAGGAATTCATAAATACCCCAGACAGTTTCTCTACTCCTATTGGTGGATAGCGTGTCACGTGGGTGTGCATAACCTTTTGTTAATGCACACTGAGCTGGCTTCCGCGTGTCGGGCGCGCAAGATTATCACGCGGAACGCGCAAATCATATCTCATCAGTTCTTGTAACCACAAGAATAACCTGTATAAACGGTTCCTCCGCAACCCAACCAATGCCAACGAACTCCGATATAAACAGTATCGGAATCGACTGACTTCTCTGATTCGTAAAGCCAAAAAAGATCACTATGCCTCCAAATTCAGCACCAACGAAGGTAACGCTAAGAGCACTTGGAGAGAAATTAATAACATCTTGGGCAAGAACAAGAAAGTTGAGCTTCCTGATGAAATCACAGACGGCCATAATGTTGCTTCTAACCCATCTTCACAATCCTAATACGTCTTCCTTCTTCTTCATGCCAACTTGTCCCAATGAAATCGTTAAAGTCGGTAAAAGTCTCAAGAGTGTTTCTAGTTGTGGCTTTGATGGCATTAATTATTCTGTTATCAAGTCAGTAATTCCTCTTATTTCTCGACCCCTCGCTCACATTTTCAACCTCTCGCTTTCTACTGGCTCTGTTCCTTTTCAACTAAAAATTGCTAAAGTGATTCATGTATTCAAAAATGGCAGCTCCAAGGAAATCTCTAACTACCGTCCCATCTCTGTCCTTCCCTGTTTCTCTTAAATCTTAGAACGTCTTGTCTATAAACGTCTCTTCAAATTCCTATCTGACCTCAACCTCTTGTTTGACCATCAGTTTGGTTTTCGCAGCAGCTATTCTACAGATCTTGCTCTCACTCATCTCACTGATTCTCTCATCTCTTCACTTAATGATGGTTTGATTTCTGCCGGTGTCTTCATTGACTTATCAAAAGCTTTTGACACCATCGACCATAAAATCATGCTAGCTAAGCTCCACCATTACGGCATCCAAGGTATCGCACTTTCATGGTTTGAAGACTACCTTAGCAACCGGAAACAGTTCACTACATGTAAACAGAAGGATTCTTCCATGAAAGATATCACCCACGGCGTTCCTCAGGGTTCTGTTCTTGGTCCTCTCCTTTTTCTTATTTATGTCAACGATCTTCACCATTGTTCTTCCAAATTGTCTTTTACTCTCTTTGCGGATGACACCACTATTCTTTTTTCTCATTCTGACTTGCCTACTTTGGCTGAAGAGCTGAACAGTGAACTAGTGAAAGTTTCCTCCTGGTTCAGTACAAACAAACTCTCTCTTAACTCTCAAAAAACTAAATACATGATCTTTTCCAAATCAAAGTCTACCATCAATGACGCCAATATCAGCATTAACCATGTTCCTATTGAAAGGGTACATTCAACCAAATTCCTTGGCGATGTTATCGATGACAAACTTTCCTGGACTCAGCACATTTCACACCTCTCGAAAATTACTTCCCGCAATACTGGCATCATGTCTAAGCTTCGCTCCTTTCTGCCCTCTGTTGCCAATGTCTCTCTTTACAACACTTTAAGTCTTCCTTATCTCAATTACTGTAATATTGTTTGGGCATGCACTAGCACCAGTAAACTCCACTCTCCTATGATCATTCAAAAAAGAGCCATCCGGCTGGCAACACTCTCCAAACCACGTGATCACACATTACCTCTTTTTATCAAATTACACACCCTTACACTCTCCGACATTAATAAATCTCAAACAGGCACCTTCATGTACAAATACACTCATAACCTCCTTCCTCGCCTTTTCACGTCTTACTTCACCTTTAAAAAAGACGTTCATAACCACAACACTAGATCTAGTACCAACATGCATGTCCCTTTCGCACGCACATCAAACACATCAAATACTCTCCGTCACTATGGTCCTCGTCTTTGGAATTCGGTTGACCAGACTATCCAAACCTCATCCTCTGTGGCTAGGTTCAAAATATCTTGTAAAAAGTTCCTTATTTCCCAGTATGTGACATATTTCTCATTGTAGTTTTTGCTTGCTTTGTCATTGTCATCTTCTCCAGTAGTTCAATCGCGCGCGTACAAACAACCCACGCGCCTCGAACAAATTCTTCACAAAGTTTTGGAAAAAAATATTTCAAACCTCAAAATTTCAATTGTTAAAGTGTCTATAACTGTATTTGTTAACTTTTTTTAACAAAAGGGCATTTATGAATGGGAATAAAAGAGTAGTGACTCATTCTTCAATGTCCGTTTAAAACCTTGCAGGGCCTTCGGCTCGGGCCTTTATCACACGGCCCTTTATCACACGGCCGCCGACCCTGCCGGCTTTAAACGTACGTTGAAGAACTCGTCGCTACCCTTTTATTAATAATAATAATAAGAAATGCTTATATAGCGCAATTCAGTACTGCAAGTACTCTCAATGCGCTTTACAAAACAAATAAACAAATTAATTTATACAAGAGAAAGCAACAATTTAACTAAACAATACAATATTACAAAAAAGATTTAGTGAATAAGTGAGTTTTGAGATGGGATTTGAAGAGATCCGGGTTTATCTGGGAACGGAGAGTAGCAGGAAGAGAGTTCCAAAGTGTGGGTGCGCTGAAAGCAAAGGTTCTTTTACCGTACGTTTTTGTTCTGTATGGGGGAACTTGTATTCCCTTACTGAGACCCATAAACCGGGGCACAGTACTCCTTTAAAACGCTTGTATGATAGCCAGTAATAAATGGTAAATTTTGACAGAATATTGTGGCCCATATATATATATAATTTCAAGCAAAAAAGACAGTAAAGTATATGGGCTGAAAAACTGTTGTATCATTGGGAATGGGAGTGCTAAAGACTACTAATGAAATAAAACTCTGAACACATTGATTCGGATTAGCTTACCGCATTAGACAATAAAGCAGCCAAGTCATAATTCACCATCATGCGTTCCGGACGATTACCAAGCTCTTCTTCAACAGCAAAAAGCTTCTCCAGCAGTGAAAAGCCACCTTCAAGCTGATTGGACTGCGAACTGTCAACACGAAAAGAAAACACTTGAAAGTATATAAGTAGTTTGCTACAAAACTTTCTTTCAATTGATGTTTGAAGCTTTGCAGAGAGAAATAACCCCAAAGAAATTAAGCCCAGAATCCTACCGGGCATCAAACTGGGATAAAAAAGTCTCGGTGGGATTCCAGTTATTTTAAAACCGGGATCCCGGTTAAGGTCATTCAGTAGAACCAGGATTCCCCGCAGAATATATCACAACCGGGGTCCTGGTGGGACTTTTTTACTGATTTGTTTCAGTGGGAATTTCAGATACATGCGGGTACATCAATTTCAAATGAGGAGTTCATCCCTCCTTACTGCCAGCAGGCCATTCTCCTGTAGATGAGCAGAAACACCGTTCGGATCCCAGTTGTGAATTTTCCTGCAGGAAGTGTTTACTGCACAAGTCGCAGCCACTGGGCTATAAACATATGTTATTTTTATTGTTATGATAAACTTCAATTGATTTTCCTTCATCCCTATTTGCTACCCCCTCCCCTCGTACCCGGTTATCCCGCCCCTTTTTTCCCATTCGTCCTTAACTGACTTACAGGACTCGAGCAACTTTCTCATATAATAGACCAAGGTCCTCCAAGTTGGTTTTTGGGTCATCTTTCGTGACCTCAAGAGCCTTAAGGTAACACTCCTCCATTGTTTTCTGGGTGTCCGATGCCTAGTGGATTGAATAGATACAAAGTTTCACAACACAAGCCTTAATCGACAACCAATAGGCATATTGAATGTTTAACATTATTTCCACCTAATAAACAAACAAGTGTAATATTTTAACCTTAAAACCACTCAAGTTCACAGCGGTATTAAACAATTTGACTGTGCCTCTGCGCTGTATTATTTTCTCAAAACTGTGCTACATTATTTGTCAAAAACTTTATGAACCTTTTATAAAAATTTTTTTTAACTTCCTTGTCACACTGAAACTACAAAGTAAGAACAACAAATACCAAATGGATTTGGTATTTTTTCTAATAGTTTTTCTGAAAGGCTAATCAATTATTTGATTTTCGTGGTGGTAAAACAAATTTGAAACCAGATTATAGAAGTACGAAGGATACCATGCCTCAAATCAGACAGTAGCTTGTGTCTAAGGCTAGACTGTCCGCCATGACACTACACTGAATCCTTCAATGTTATGAATGAACAAAACGCACCTGTCTCCAAAGAGCCAACAACTCTCCGCTAAATGCTTCTATGTAATAATGATGAAATACATCCCAGTCCTTCAGGAATTCTATCAAACGCTTCTTGTCGTTGATCTTAACCAAATGATGTGGGTATTCCTGAAATTTAAAAACATGACATCTCAAAATTAATGCTAATGTCCCCCTTTCCTTCTGTTTACACATAAACTGTAGGCCTACATATATACGGGCTATTCATCCATACAGTTCTCGATCACTCTACAGTTTGCCGAGGCGATCAGCAATTTTCACATTATTGAAAAAGGGTTGACAAGTTTTTGCTTGTTTCACACACATCGCCTGTAAGATGACTGCGATGAATCGCACTCACATCACTTCCAAATTTGCTTTCACATGATGTAAAAACAAGGCATGAGATTCAGGTGTGACACTAAGGATCCACATTTTAGAAGAACACCCGCAGTAAATAATTTAAAGATTCTTTCAGAACGAGTAAATCCACAAGTACACCTAATATAAGAGCAGGATTTCTTTATAGCTTTATGAACATATATACAAATTTATTTGGTTTGCGGTAACACCATATGTGTGTCAACTTGCCAGGTAGAGTTTGTTCTTTAGAGAACTGTCTTTAAAAACCTCTTATATTTTTTACTTAAATTTCAGTAACATATTGTTCAAACAAAAGACGTGCTAGTTTCATGCAGCGCAAGGCTATAGAATGAACTACTCATCCAGTACACATCCTTCGGGCATCACTGCCTCTTTTCATATTCAAATTTACACGCCACCTGGCGGACCATATTATAGTGGAATGCATCCTGATTCCCCTATACGTTAAATAACCACGACGATGTGTTCCCATGTTTCAAACATATAAACAATGTTTACCTGCTATATATACTTTGTACAGCAGGTAAAAGCAATTCTCAACCCTGTGTTATTTGAAGCGTTTTATGCCATTAGGTCAATCTCCCCTATTTAAAGTCCCACATCCTATCAGATTAAAATTTTCACACCCCGTATAGGCCGAGTTATAATCGATCGCGCGATGGTCACGTGATGGTTGAGTGATGAAAATCTTCACGAGCGATCATAAAAAGACACAGTTTTTAGGTCTCAGTGATGACTATGCTGTATTTTTTAGGATCACACTTCAAGATTTCAATCGCGCGACCATCGCGCGACCGACTATAAATTGGCCTCAGACTCTTTCGCTCTCCATAATGAAGAACACCTACCTCTGCCTTCCGCTCCAGATTCGTCACCCCTTCAAAATGGTTGGCCAGTTTGGTATGCCACCAATTGTAGATCCCATCTGAGCTGATTTCAGAGTTGTTCTGTTGACCATTGTCGAAATACCTACAAAAATAATTTTGATCATTTAGTTGTAAATGAATAATATTTTATTAACTTTGCTTTTGTGTGTGACATATACTGATTTAACCTGTTTACTGTCTATTTTCTTAACTTTGTAAATACTTTGTAAATTTGAATGGTGTCAACCTTTTGGTTGTTTTTTATACTCATATAGAATAAACCATTAATAGAGAGTGTTATACTTACTTTGCCCTGACTGCCTTGCTGAGTGCACGATGATAGAAATCCAGCCTCCCCTCTCCACTGTCGCCAAACGGACGTAAAAACGGCTTCAAGGCACGAAAGATGCGAGCCCATTTGTGAGCTGAGAGGGGACTAATGTCTTCCGATGTTTTCTCTCTGTTTTCTGAAAGAAAAAAGTTACTTCTGATTTTCAATGTTTCTCTAAATTTGAAAGGAAAATATTACTTTCTATCCTTTGCCAGTTCTGGCGTCACTTAGACACAGCCCGCTTAATCTTTTCACCCAAACGTTTGAATCTCAGAACTAGGCTTCGTGCACATGAAGCTTTTCTCAGGCATCTGAAAGTACTTAGTTCCATGCAAAAAGTGGTGTTTTATGAGCTCATTATTCTCTTGCAACTTGCAGGAAAAGTTGAGCCCAAATTCTTACCAGTTTGTCACTTTGGGCATATGTTTTGGAATGGCATACACCAAGTGAGGATACTGGTCTTTGACAATAACAAGAAGTATACCCTGCTTATACCTATACATTATAAACATGGCCGATTTGATCGACCTTGCAAAAAATACACAGTCCCCCCCAAAAAAACAAAACAAAAACAACCTTAATTTCTGAGTCAACTTTTTCAGTAAAATTACCTTCCTGTCCCTTTTCTCCCGACTTGTTTTTCCCGGGCATGAGGTTATCCTCATCACCCAAGATGTTCAAGAGCTCTGTCTCAAGGAGTCCGCGGCAGGAACATTCCAGAAGACACAGAGAGGCAATCAGTAACTGCCCGCCATTCTCCTCCTCAAAGCGTGTCAAGACTTGCTCCAACAGACTGAGACAAAAAAGGCGGGAAACAAAGGGACAATTGGGCCAGAATTTCAAGAAAATTCTCACTTGCACTCTACCAGAAATGGACCTGTCATCGTCTTACAGAATTTTGAGATTTAAGATGCCAGCAGAATAAAGGATTACATATAAAGAACATTCCACCTTTTAAAGGACAAGGATCTTATAATTTGTTTGTACCCTTATTATACACATTAAGCACAGTATACTCGGGACTTTCCCGCATCCCGTGAACAAACATAACTCGGAAAAAATACTGAGTTTACGCTACTTACGATTAAGGCTTAAAGCAAATTATATTCTTTATCCTTGATTAAGACTCATCATCGGCAGGAACCTTTGTTTGCTTATATTGATCAAATGAGGGACTTACTTGAGTAATCCGTCGGCTAAGCTGTTGATCTTGTCAGAGAGCTTTTCAAATATTCCGTACACCCTCAGCTCCTCGCATGCCACCGATAGCCACAAAGGATTCTGGGAAGATTCTTTACTGAGTAGACTGGCCATCTGCTCTGCATCAAGACGCTTCTGATAATTTCCAAGAGTCTCTTGAACAATTGCCTGATCATAGAAAATAACATAAGCGGCTGTTTCAAAAATAAAAGGGCAACTGACTGGGGAAATTAGTCGCATCACCTTATAAGGTGATCCCCTGGGTGCCGCATCCAAGATTGTATCGTTAACTTTGGTGTAATCCCTGGTGACATGGCACCCCCGAACAAAGATATTGTCAAAATACGAAGACTGCAAACATAGGGCTAGATATAGCTCAGTTGGTATAGCGCTGGCATGGTAATTCGGATGTCATTGGTTCAAATCCTGCTCTAGTAATTTTGTCTTTGTTCCATCCCAATTTCCTTTTTTTAAATTTTCCTTTTGCATAAAGTATGGCTCGGACTTCATCCCACCTCTGATTCTTCGCAGAACCACCACTTCTATCTGGAAGAAATTATGACATAAATATCTCTCCTAAACTTTTTGTTGATTTATTATTAGTTTGTTACTTAAATTTTGTACTGTTTGTTATTGAAATGTTAAAGTGCATCTGTTTGGGCAGATTGGTTGCCTTTTAAGGTAGGTATGCTATACAAATCTTAAATAATTATCATTGTTAAAACTATATTTCATTTTAAGCATTTTCCGATGAATTTTTAAAAGTTCTTTTCTGTCGTTTTGCCTCTTTGTTGTCAGAAATTAATAAATCATTAAGGGCTAAATGAAGTAAAGTTGTCTAAAGTCAGATTTGATAAATGCAGTCGCTCTACAAACGCTCTATTTAGCCCCAAGTTGGTAGTCTCTATTTTGTCAACATCTTTGTTTGGGGAACAATAAATAAAATGATAAATATAACAACATAAGAAAACAAACCTCTCTGGATGACATGTCCAGCGGAGTGACATACACCTCCAGAGGCTTGTTGGGTCTTGAATGCAATGTCTGATGTTGTGGCGTCTCATCAATCATGGAAAAGATGCAGCGAATCTGAGGACCAAGTTTGCTTGGTAACCAATTCAGTACAGTGGCCTCCTTGCATTCATCAAACTGAGGGGGGCAAAACGAAGCGTGCACATCATGCATTTATTGATATTAAAGTTGCAGGGCCCATTTTTCACCTAAAGAAGGTTTTTTTCTCCCAACACATTTTTAAAGAGGATGCTGTTCTAAAATCGAAAAATTACACAATCTTTCGCATATGCCACAGACAATGCACAAAATACATAACATACATTGTACAACATGCCTGATGTTGGGATCTTGACAATAATTAATGTTTATAGGAGGCGGGGAAAAAACAACTTGTGTTATATTTGTAAAAATGCCATTGTATTTGATATACTTCCAGAGGCATATTATTTTTTTTAAACCAACCAAATGATGGCACCTTTCAAAAAAGAAAAAAACCTTTGAGATTTGTTTGTAGTGCTTTATAAATTTCTGCTCTACCATTCAGGCTTTGGATTGATGATACTCAAGCCTACATCCATATGGACTGTACAGGGGGTAACCCTGTTTCAGCCCTTGGAGTAGAAGGCAACAGCCTCTGGAATCAAATAATTTTAGCCCCCACCTTGAAGTGGCCTTTAGGCCTTGTGTGTCTGGCGACTTGCATAGAAAAACAAAATAATAATAAAAAATAGACAAAAGTCTTACCTGATTGAGGGCATCTATGATAATGATGACAGGCTTGGTGTTGGGGTTTGACAGCACTGCATAAGTGACTTGACATGCTGACTCTAGATCCTTAGGCATCGTTGTATCCTGACAATCAAACAATTCAATCATGGTTATTCCTGTTAAATATTGGTCACATCTACAATATCAAATTTTAATA
Organism: Asterias rubens; assembly: GCF_902459465.1. NCBI lineage: Eukaryota > Metazoa > Echinodermata > Asteroidea > Forcipulatida > Asteriidae > Asterias > Asterias rubens. The sequence goes on along the minus strand of NC_047065.1, from coordinate 16,952,021 downwards.
CTTCTAATGATATAATAATATTTATTCGGGGAAAGAATTCACAAGTACATATTCAAACATTTAATAAAAAATCAAAAAAATAGAAATAAAAACTTCTGTTCAACAACAGTGGGATGCCCAGGAGACTGCATAAAAGATCAAATGTCCCTGTCGCTAATAAAAAGGCGTATGTCTCCCAAACCCAGAAAAGCAAAGATATTATCTCTGTTTGTCGCTGTTTTCACTCAAACGCAACCACCAAATGCAATCCTACTCAGAACTAAACTTACATTGACTTCTCCAAGCTCCCTTAAGAGGCGTTTCAAAGTCATCTCAAGATTTGGTGAACCTGGTACGGCACCGACAAAATGGTAGAAGACGTGCCATCCTTGCTCCCCACCCCTGCCATGAGGAAAAGGCAATTGGATTAATAGTTTAAAGAAAACGGAATTGGAACAGTGATCAGATTTACAGCTTTGCATGGGATGGTGTAGAGGTAAGGCTATCTTTGTCTTTGAAAATCTTTGTCTTAATAATAATAATAATAATAATAATAATAATAATAATAATAATAATAATAATAATAATAATAATAATAATAATAAGAACAAATTAAGCACACTTTCTAATAAAATACTTGAGGCACTACAGAAAAGAAACTACCAAAGTGTCGCGTCAAGCTCTCTACAGAAAACTACACTAAAACAATAGTTTTTTATGTAAATAACTTGCAGTAAACAGAAGTTTTTTGAGTTGAGTTTGAAATGTGTTGAGAGAATGAGTGTTTCTGATGTTGTTTGGTAGCTTGTTATAATAAATATGATGCAATGTGAGAAAATGATTTCTGGTCGCCATTATAGTTGGTGGTACATGCAGATAAGGTACATGGCAAGTTGGGAAAATGGATTGAAAATCCACTTTTCACCTCGTCATTGTAAACTCACCCTTTACACCTTGTTTTTCAACTACCACAAGCCAGAGCAGAAAAGTGTTTTCTTTCACTGTGTAGTACTGCTGAAATAGCTTGAGGCTATCTTGGGTGTCTGGGTGCAAAGTGTGTTTTAATTCAAGGAGTATTCACCAAGTTTGAAGGTGTTAACACAGCTTGATAGATTACTGTTTAATGGTGGGGAAGTTTGGTTTATTGACCAGCCCTTTTTTCAAGTTCGTTTCACCTCTGCTAAGGTCAGCAATGTACTGGTCAGCACATTGTGAATAGACCATGATAGACCAATGTTTACATTTGGAGTAGAGCTTGATAAAGTGGATTATAACCCCCATGAGACCATAGAGTGGGGGAATTAAGTGGGAAATGACATTCCAGAGAATTATTCACCAATTAACAAGGTTTAGCTGTGCTTGTTGGGGATTCCCCTGAAATCCAAGGTTAAATTTACCCATGAAAGAGTACATGGAGTGGGGGTTCGCCCAGATGTTCTTGGCTGTGGCTGCTTTATGCACTGTAGCACTTTGTACATTATTGTAAACCATTATAAGGTGCTGAATAAGTGGGTCTCAGAATTCATCACTATATCTTTCTGGAAATTTGTACATACTCAGCGCCTTGAGTACAGTACCTTGTTTGGTAGATACGTGCGCTATAAGACTTCAATATTATTATTATATTATTGTTATTATTATTACCATTAAATGTAATTAAGAAATAAAGCATAATTGTAATCCAGCCGCAGTTTGGGATGGCTCAGAATCATGTTCAGAGACAAGAGGTGAAACCTCACAAAATACCTGTCCTTTTTTTATTGAAAAATTGTGACGCAATTTCTTTATTTGAAGTGTCAGAGAAAAGCTACATTAAAGCCAGGTCGCTGAGGGTATGTTAGCGCACGAAATCAAACAGACTGTACCCTGGTATTTCTTTGGTGAGTGCCTTTGCTACCGTCACATCAGCTACCCTTGCCATAATTGAGGATTTGCCAGTCCCAGGTCCTCCTAAGAGTAGCAAGGGAACATCAACACCGATCCCTATGATGTGCTCTTTCATCTAAACAGAAATTCACAAATCAAAATATGGCTCATATAAAGTTTCAATTATTATAACTGTGTTTATCGGTGTAAAGGGTTAACAGCAAAGAATAATATTCATCATGGTCAAGTTATTTCATAACTCATAAGTCCTTTCTCTATATGCATAATGGTCTTATAAAACCAACATAAAGAAAAGCAGAGACTTAGAGGGAATGTGTATCCATTTGGTAATCACTCTTAATGGCAATAAATGGCAATAAAAACTGTTTGTTAAAAGCAGCTTTTGATAGTATACAGCATTTTGAGAACAATTTATTTTCAAGATGTGGTTCTATAAAAAACAGTTTTTATGCCAGAAATTCTTAATCTGAGAAGCAGTACTGCTTAATTATGCATCTCAGATTGTGTACTGTATTAAGGATTATTCTTCCTGCATGGACATTTTTGGCCCAGATTTTTGGCGATATATCAAAAATGCAACCACATTTTGAATAAACTTTCAGAGGTTAATTTAATCAAACAATTCCCCCAAAAACAAAGGTATAAAGACTTTGCAGAATGAGAGGTACCTGAACAAAAAGGTACCAATTTGTTATGAAATTGAAAAAGGAGAGACGTCCTACCTGTTCCAGAATGTTGGTCCTTCCCAAGACCGAGGCACTACGGTTCTTCATGAAGGACTGAGGACATAAACAGGAGAACAGAGTAACGAAAATGAAGTAAGAACGATCACAAAAGACAAAAATTTCACAGAATGTTTTTTGTTTTAACATGCCTGACCTTAATTAAACATGGTCTTCAAGGCTAAATTGAGTTTTGTGATGCACCCATTTTCTAATAGACAGAATCCTCATGAAAGTGGGGGAAAATTCTCTAAGGCTTCGTGTTAAATTGGTCACTTTATTACATTTTTTTGCAGAGCAGAGCTTGAAACTCGACGTCATCACACAGTATACATACATGTATAAATATGTCTGTACATTCCAAACAAGGAATTTAATTCTATTTTGATTGAATATCATTCAGGATGGAACTGAAAATTCTTTATAGAAAATGTACAGACAATATATTTGAAATGTCATCAAATATTTTGGGATTTTTACAAAAAACAGCAGTTGAAAGGTACAAAACACAGTGGTGTTTTACACCATTTTAAGGGAAATATCAAGTTTGAGTTTGATTTTGTTTTTGATAAAAACCATTGGATGACTCCTTTAATAGAAAGCAATTACTCCTGGGTTGCCTTTTTGCTACTGCTCATGGTCACTCATTATTAGCCTCCACTGGAGAGAAACATAGGAGGTGGCTAAGGACAATTAACCTATGTGATGTGGTTGCAATTTCCAGAGCATTGCTTTGCAAGCTTTTTGGTGCAAGGAGCATGAAACCATTCCAATCTCGGCATGACTTGCACCAACATTCTTTCATTAGTCCGTGTTTCCTTATAAAGTTAGAGACTTCTAACCGTTAGGTCACAGTGAATGGACAATGCATGAAGGGGCAGAGCCTATATATAGATCAGTCTTTATTATCAAACCAAGATGACCAACCTCATGAGCTTCTTTGGCTTGTTGGTAAGGGTCCAGAACACCATCTTCAAGAGGATACTGTTCTGTGATCCTCCTCTGGAAGAATTCATACACCATCTTTCCTAAGGTCTTCTCCAACCCGTTGAATTCCACCTTTCCCTGGTTATTGACTCCGTCAAATTCACAGTTGTAGAAACTCACTTGGTCTTTCTGAGAGGTTCAAATAAACAATATCGTTCAAAATGAAAAGTTTCTTCAATTTTGTATAGATTTTATTTTTATTTTTATTTTAATTTTATCTTATTCATAAAACAATACAACAAACATGAACAAAATCACATACCAAGAAAATAAATAAAGGGGGAATAACACTAACAGACAGTCCAGTATATCCTACTTATTTAAAAAAATTAATTTTGAAGAGCAGTCCACTTGTTATACAATTGTGCAGGTTGTTGTTGTTTAAAGCATTTTTTTTCCTCCAATGTGTAGTAAAACTTAACCAAGTTCAAAAAGGAGGTCATATTAGGTTTCTTGTTCTTAAATCTACAGTCATAGCTTCCTTTGCCAAAATAATACATACATTTTTTACAAAAGTACCTCAGATTTATGTACATCTATGCCAAAAATAATTGATTTTTTTCGTTCAGTTGTGAAGGTGATGGGAGGGCGATAGAATGGCAGCTATTTCTCAATCTGCAATAAACCAGACATAAACAAAGATTTTACCCTGAATCGATCCTTCAGCATCTGCTTCAACATCTGCAGCTTAGCAGGAGCGATGGGATTAACATCCACAAAATCCTTGTGATGTTCTTTAGGAACTTCTTGTAGAAAACTAGAATCTCGTATCATAAACAGCGCTGGAAAGCAACCCAAGATAAGATGTCGTTTTGTTTACTGATTTGTTTGGCTATTACAAATCCAAAAGCACAATTATAGCGCTAAGAACAGGAATGAATGGAACCAAAAAGAAATTTTTTTGGTAGGAAAACCCCAAAATGGGGAAAACCCATGCACGCTATAAGGATGGACTGAAAAACTCAATCAACATGTACCTGTGGCCTGAGGTTGGATTCGAATCGGAGTCCACAGAGGTCAAAAGCAAGGAAAGAAAACCACCGAGATGAACCAGCCTCATCTTGTTGGAATGTATAGAGAAGCGATATGAATGGGTTCTTACAAGCCCACAGTAACTTTCTCTTTTTGAAGCGATAGCTTGTGAAAATAGCTGATGTTTATTCAGTTCTCAACATTGAATACAGCAATTAACATGCATTACGTAATTACACTCACAGTTGAAATTGTCTTTACGGTAGGCACCATGCATGATCTCCATTTCTGTGACGGACAAACCCTGAATCCAGCGATAGTCGGAACGGATTGATGGTGGCACCTCCATCTGATTAGGAATCCAACCACAACGCTCACTAAATGTCATCCAAGAAAAACAACATTTAGAAATTAGTTCTAGAATTAGCTTCACAGATCGCCATAATAAAATGTTTTGCTCTGTGTGGGTTATTTAACTTCAAAAGAAGTATCTTGTACAATAGTTTGTTTTATTTATTTGAAATGTCATTCCCAAGTTAAAAGTCACAGTTAACGGAAATGAAGAACAACGTATCAAGTAACATGCACCGACAATGAGTTCCAGAGAGATGCAGTATGTGGGACAGAGCTGTACTATGATTCTAAGCATGCGTTGTAGGATAAAATAATAATGAAAAATGAAAAACAATCAAAAGTTAATTGTGTTTTCAGATGAAGTACAAGTAGACTTTTGTTGTTGTTGCAATTTCACAGCTATTCAGACTGGAAAAGTTGTACTCAGACTACAAAGGCGGGAAGATTACCATGCCTGCTCTGATTTCATAGTGTGCCCGATCCCATTTCAAGGTACTGGACACTATTACCATGCCTGCTCTGATTTCATAGTGTGCCCGATCCCATTTCAAGGTACTGGACACTATTGGTAATAGGAGACTTTCCAACGCTAGGTGGCAGCAGACATACCGGGTAAATTTCCATTGTTTACGTAGTTCTGAACATGCGCATAATTCTGAGAACAATGGATTTACCCGGTAAGTCTGCTGCCCTCTATCGTCCCAGAAAGTCTCCTATTGTCAAAGACTAGCCTTCTCACTTGGGTGTATCCCAACATATGCATATAAAATAACAAACCTCTGAAAATTGTGGCTCAATGGTCATCGAAGTTGCAAGAGAATAATGAAACAAAAAACACCCTTGTTGCACAAAATAAATGTGTGTGCTTTCATGCGTAATAAAATGCTTTTTAGGCCTAAAGTATTTGGCCTAAAGCTTTAGGCCTGAAGTATGGTGAGTGACAAACTACCCCTTTCTCAAAAATTACATCCCTTCAGAGGGAGCCGTTTTTGTACTATCAACAGCTCTCGATTGCTTGTTACCAAGTAATTTTTTATGCTAACAATTATTTTGAGTAACTACCAAAAGTGTCCAGTGCCAAAAAGTGTCCAGTGCCAAAAAGTGTCCAGTCCAACAGAATCAAACAAACATGCAAAGACCTAATCAACTTATCTATTAATAAGTGCATTTATTAATTCCAAACGAGAGTCAAAGATTGACCTGCTTGTTAATCTTGACCTGTTGGATCAATGGAGACCTGAGCTTGTGGACTATTTGCTCTTGAGTTGTTGTGACAAAAGATGCAAACACTGTCAGAGGAGGAAAGAAAACAGAAAGGCTAAACAACAAAAATCAGAAGAATTAAAACAGAGATTAGAAAAAACATGGTAGGATCAACAAACAAAAACAAACACAGAAAAAAAGGTAAAGTTAGAAATCACAATTTGGGCCTTTTAGCTGCCATTTTATGAATAAATGAACGGATACCATCACTTTCTTTTTTCTTTGAATTCCTAAACACCACCAGAAAAAAACTAATCCGTAAAACAAATCCATAAAACAAAGCAACACTTATTTTGGAATATTTCAAAATGGAAAGGAGGTTGTGTTGCGCGAGTAGATACTGTCCTTATACCTTGTAAGATTCAGGAAGAATGGCATAACGTTATCTTGATAACATCTGTCAATTTCACCCAGACATGTCCGAAGTGTTTCTTCTGTTGTAGTGTCCTTTGGAATTCCCTACAAAAAAACAAAAACAAAAAAACCCAAAAACAATTTATACCAAGGACTCACAACTAAATTACAAATTATTTGGAAAACTTGGAAGAACAAAAGTTGGTGCTGAATAAGTTTTGAAAAGAGTTGGGCCCAATTTCATACAGTTTCTTATAGGTTACCAGCCAATTAATGTCAATAATGTACAATTTGTGACTGTTATCCTTATTTATGCTGAGCAGATAATGTGTCAAGCAATATTTTCTGCTTAAGCAGCTCTATGAAATTGGGCACAGGGCAGAATTTGAAGCAATTGAACCAAAACAAATGCAAGAAAAGTGTTGTAAGCTCATAAGCTTAGTATCTTATTTGAGGAAGTTGTTGTCTGTTGCCATGGTTACTCACCCATCTGAGGTCACAGTCTACAAGATGAAGACGTCTCTTCTCACACCACACACGCAGATCAGGAAATACCTTTGGTAAGAGATACAAAAAACAAAACATTAATTTGAAATGTTTTGGGCAACTAAAATACACTTGTGCAATATAACCAACCCAAAGGATGTAAAATATTATGTCATTTCTAATTTGGCAGAGATTTTGGGAAGAAATTTACAACAGCTAACTCTATTTTCTCAGAATTTTTTTGTTACAAATTTATGCAAAGTGAAAATTAACAAGTAATCAGTCACATGTACGATGATGTTTCATTTTCTAAGGTCAGCAAAAGTTTTGCCCAGTTAAGTTTGTGTCCAGCTAATTGCGGCTGCAGCTATGGGTCTGGCTTGATTGTCCCATGAACATGAAGCATAAGGGGCCCATACCCTGAGCAACAGCCGCAGCCATTAATTTGAGCACAGCCTGAACTGACCTCTTTGATCAGTATTTCTCTCTCAGCATGGAAGTCTCTGAAAGTGGACGACACAAAGATCCTGACTGTTTTCCACCCTGAGCGACGAATGACCAGTTTCTTGTCGTTCGTCTTAGTGGATGAGTCCACTGTGCGTCTGACTTGATTCCACATGGTGTTGACATCGGATTGGTAGCTCCCTGCAGCATTGGACGAACCACAGCCCATGATTCAGAATAATGTCCTATGGATGTAAAATAGAAGAAAACGAATTGTATAAAAACTTTTACTTATTCATTAACACCATTAGCCACTAGCAATAGCCACTAGCCAAAGCCACTAGTCTCTTAAGCCAGATCACTGTCCTCATCACTGTATAGACTTGACCTCATGTGTGCGGAAGTGACAAACAGACACATCCAAGTTTCTGACAAACCCCTTTATTTTTTACATTAAATTCAAAGGGCAATTTTGAAGATGAACCTTGATAATTTACGGAATCTCAAGTGTTAAAGACACTATTGGTAATTACTCAAAATAATTATCAGCATAAAACCTCACTTGGTAACGAGTAATGGGGAGAGGTTGATAGTACAAAACATTGTGAGAAATGGCTCCCTCTGCATCAGTGACGTAGTTTTCGAGAAAGAAGTAAGCTTCCACGAATTTGATTTCAAGACCTCAAGTTTAGAATTTGAGGTCTCGAAATCAAGCATCTGAAAGCACACAACTTTGTGTGATAAGGGTGTTTTTTTTCTTTCATAGTTATCTCGCAACTCCGACGACCAATCGAGCTCAAATTTTCACAGGTTTGTTATTTTATGCATATGTTGAGATACACCAAGTGAGAAGACTGGATTTTGACAATATTACCAATAGTGTCCACTGCATTTAAATGTTCGAGGAGAGCAACGAACTAGTGTTTTATGTAAGAAAAGGTCCAAACTATTTTTGGGGGTAAAAAAAACCCCCAAAAAACCAACAAACTAATGTATTATATTATAGCCCTTTGACTGTTAATTATGAGTGAAGGTAGGTCACAAGGATTCGGAAACTCTCTTAGCTCTTTTTAATTATTTTTTTTAATTATTCAACAATATTGATCGAACACTCCCCAAAATTTTATTTTTTATTTTAACCCTTGAACTTGGTACATTTTTATAACTACACTGTAGGTTTCGTTCTGCTATCGTCTCCCGTATTGAACTAGCGGAACGAAACCTTTAAATTAACAGGGATCTAGATTAGATGTCGATGTTATTTTAAAATGTACCAAGTTCAAGGGTAACTGTAAGTGATGCAAACAGAAAGTAAATGAGGCCATACTGTGTTAAATTACCCAATACAAAAATTAAATATTGCCGATATTGAAAAAAACAAAAACAAAACCAAAAACAACACGAATAAAAAGGTACAGTTTATTATTACTATATAGGATGTATTTACCTTTTGCAACTGGCGAAGAAGGAAGTCGGACACAAGCAGAAAACAGTAACCAACACTACTTACAGTTCACCACATTCCACAACAGCCAGGTGAAAATATTAAATTTGTTTATAAAACGGGAGAGTGGAAATTAGCTGCGTGTCCCCGGTCATCGCTTTACTACTAAATAATAAAGACTCGCTTATTTAGTGCATGCAACACATTATGCACACGACGTACAGGCTACATGTTTTTTGTTAAATTTGACCTTCCCTCTTTGGAATTTGTGTTGTGCTTATTATTATTTCTCACACACATGCACACCACTCATCAGAGTGCATTGTGTACGGTTGCCATAGTTTCTATGAAATGAACTTGTAGCAGTCCTCACAATAAAAGCCGAAAGGCTGCTGATGGAAATACCTTTCACTTTCGTTTTATCCGTTTATAAAGGCCTACTGCTTTAGGGCAAAGTGTTGAAATCGCTGACCAACAAAATATAAGGAAAAAAAAATGATATGGGCAGTTTTTCTCTCTCTCCAGAGACTTGGCCTAGTTTGTGAGTGTACTGTATAAAGGCGGGATGGCAGGAAGGGGAGTAGGGGTTTTCTTTTGGTTTTTTTCTTCCTCTGAGGTGTGTTGAATATTTTGGGCCTTTCTTTCACAAGTTGTAAACAGATGGAGGAGAATTGTCCCGAATCCCCTCTATGCATGCAATCTTTGGCAAAACCTTCAGGGCTCCTTTGATCTTCTGTATAGTCCTACCCCCCCCCCCCACCCCATGCCACAACCCAAGGGTTTTTCTCCAACTGAAGAACCACTTATATACCCTCATTGGGAGACTAGGTTCCAACCAGGGTAAAAGTACATCCCGGTAGGGATAACTAGGTAAATATTTAGACCTGCGAGTAATAAAGAGGGGGGATGGATGGAGGGACATTGAATTGCCTTCTGTGGGCCCCCAATTTTTATTATTTTTATTTATGAATATGATTGGAAAGATATTTTTTATAAGTAGAAGTAGAACCATAGAGGAAAAATAGAACCAACTTTTGGATTCCACAAAATGGCCAACCATAATGTGGGGGACAGGGGCAAATTTATATTTCGTTATAATCACTACTAATTAAAGTCAGAGGTGTTTTCTGTAGGTGTTTTTTTGCAATTTAACAACTCTTGAAAAGGATGTTTGGTGCGATTCTAAACAGTAAAATTTGAAGAGATTTGAGGGCAATGTGCACCTTTAAGTCACACATAATTACTGAGACAGATTCGATCACAACATTTTGATCATGAAAACATGATGCACAGAAAATGCCAGGTCTGGTGTTATTTATTGATTTCCTCTTCTTTCTATACAATATTTATAAATATCATCAATATTCTGTACAATTTATTTACAAATTATGTACAGAATGGTATTACTAACACAAGAAACAAAAACGTACAAAACTAAAAATAATATTTCCAGAATAATAAAAGAAACATTTTAGCCTGCCTAATTAGGCTGACAAAATGAGTATCAAATGGTGCAGTGACAAGACTTTTAACTTGACTTTTGACTTTTAACTTTATTTTTTTAAAATAAAACTTCTCTCAATCTTTAGCATCATTTTTTTAACCCATATTCATAAATACCTCAGACAGTTTCGCTATTCCTATTGGTTGAAAGCGCATCACATGGGTGTGTATAAACCTTTGTTTATGACCGGTAGAAATGTTAATTCATGGGCGTGACACGGGACCTTGCACCTGTTCTTATAAGACAGTTTCTTCTTTCCTATTGGTCGAGAGCAACGGCTGAAACAGTTGTGCCACATCACAAGATACGCGCACAGCATTCCTTTATAAGGAGTTGTTTACTCGAGGGCGGTGGAGGGCTTTACCATTTCATGGCTGGAGGGGTGTTGTGTTGAAAGAAATCGTTTAACAATTATAATTTTAAGACCAAAAAGTGATGTTTTTGACCGAAAACGTAATTATGAATGGGAATCAAAGTGTGTTGAATCGGTTTTCAACTAGTGGTTTAAACCCGCCGAGGCATGGTTCTTTATAATTTACATCGACTTCCTCTCGGTAAAACTATCAAGAACCAGGCCTCGTTGGGATTAAACCACTATTCTAACTGAATTGGCCATATGTGGCTGCATGAGGGCGCTTTAGTGGGTCTAATCGCTATCACTGGCGAATTTCCATGCTTCACAAATAGTTTTAACTTATTTGGACTGCCTGTATGGTTTTTTTTTCAGTACCGATGACTAAATAGATAATAATAACAATAACAATTAAAATGACAAAATCAGTTTGTTTGACTTGTTTTGCCTAAATTGGCTGGCACACGCCCTCAAAAGGTCAAAAATACTGCAAATTCGTACTGGATGTTTTTTACTTTAAAGCTACATTATTCCCTTTTTCCTGGCTTCATGCTCCATTTTTTCTCTGGTCTGTAGGCCTACATTTATTGAAAGGTACTCGATTACATAAACATTTTGTTATATCCAGATTACACATATCAGACTTGTGTCCAATGAAGTGGTTTTGTGTAGTGTGAAAAGGCCTTGGTTGTGTAAAGACTACAGCGCCTACTAGGTAAGTAAAATATTAAGAGAAACTTTCTACCATCATTATCTTCGTGTAAGTTTAATGTAAATCTGTGAACATTGTGTTTTGTGTCCAACAAAAAGCATCCAGACCCTTTAACTGACCACCAAAAGAATTTCAATTTTTACAAATTTATCACCAGTTATTGACTAATTTTGAATACAGTTGACACTTCAGAAGGCACTGGTATATTAAAAAAATAATAAAAACAAAACCACGATTAATACCTCACCAAGACAAATAATACTACTTTACTCTGTAAAATTGCATGAAACATCTTCTCTCAAGTGACGACGATGCTGCAAAAAGGTGACTGTAAAATCTTCAAGACAAAGGTCATCAACATTTGTTTCAGAGCTTTAATCTCTTGATATCTTCGGTCCGAAAGTCAATCCTGCAAGGCAGACAAAGAAAACAGTTTTACGAGGTAGGTGTATGAAATGTAAGGTTAGTGAAGTGATTTCTTGCCTCGCCTTCCACCTCTAGAATCCCGGTTCAAATCCCACCAGATTGTCGTGGCCGAGCGGATAAGAGCACCGAACTCAAGCTCTGATGCTTCTGTTCAGCAGAGTGTGGGTTCGAATCCCGGTCGTGACACTTGTGTCCCTGAGCAAGACACTTAACTATAATTGCTTCTCTCCACCCAGGGGTAAATGGGTACCTGTGAGGGCAGAGACGGTTCTTGTGACTGATTTAGCCGAGTAGCGCATATTAATGTTGCACAGGCTGCATACTCCCCACCAGGGAGCTGAGATGGTTTAAGGAGTGAATTAAGGCCCAGTGACCAGGGGTAATAATGTGAAGCGCTTTGGGATGTCCTCCGGGTGTGAAAAGTGCTATATAAAAACAGGTTATTATTATTATCACTAAGTGGATTGGGTTTTTAGTCGCTACTTGGCTGCATGGGTTTTCCCCTGGAATAATTCTCTCATACATCTCCTCCCACATCTAAAACTGAAATTTCTTCATTGTCTTCTCTCTTCTTGTTTCGCTCTAATTAGAGCGTCGAGAACATATATCCAGATCCAGACTCAGATGTCACAACTTTGAATGGCAGAAAAAAACGGGAAAAAAAACAAAAACGAAATATATAGCCAGTCCATATGGTGTATTATGCACACACCATAATTTACTTATAATGGTTGAAAAGAATTTGGTAAACACAAGTCCAATTCTTGACATTTGACCTAGTTTGTCCAAATACATGTATAATAGGCTTTTGGGGATCCCAGGACCACTCCACACATCAAATTTTTGAGATATATGGCCAAGTCCATGTGGTCCAAAATGGACAGACCAAAGGGTAAATGTCAAGAAAACTTTTGTTAAGGTTGTTTTTTAAGTGTTGTATTCACAACTTTCTAAATTCTTCATAATGTGACGGAAGGTCAAAGTACCATACAAAAAAATGGAATAAGAGACTTAAAGGGACACTAGGTGGCAGCAGACGTACCAGGTAAATCCATTGTTCTAGGAAATGTGGGCATGCCCAGTAATAAAAGAACAATGGACATTCACCTGGTAAGTTTGCTTATCTAAAAAGTCCTAGCCTTTAAAGGGTAAATATTAATAAAAACCCATCTCAAAGGTCGTTTTTTAGTGTTTGTATTCAAATCATTCTAAACTTCTTTCTGTGTGATGGATGGTCCATTTACCCCCAAAAAAAGGAATGGGAGACTTTCGCAATGGGGTGTCGTGGCCGAGCGAATAAAATCACTCAATTCAAGCTCTGGTGATTCTGTTCATCGGAGTGTGGGTTCGAATCCCGGTCGTGACACTTGTGTCCCTGAGCAAGACACTTAACTATAATTGCTTCTCTCCACCCAGGGGTAAATGGGTACCTGTGAGGGCAGAGATGGTTCTTGTGATTGATTAGCTTAGTGCGCTACATGTTTGGCAGGGAGCTGAGATGGTTTAAGGAATGATTTAGGGCCCAGTGACCAGGGGTAATAATATTGAAGCGCCATGAGCCTCACTGCAGGATGGACCTGAGCGCTAACTAAGAAGCCACTATTATTAAATACTAGGTGGCTGGAGACATACCAGGTAAATCCATTAATGTTGTAAATGCGGGCAAGCCAAGAAGTACATGAACAATGGAGATTTATCTGATAAGCCTGCTTACATCAAATGTCTATTCTTAGTACATACCTTAGTGAGAGTACTTGTCTGACCTCTGCAGGGGTCAATCTCCAGGTCAAAGGTCCTGAATTAGAACCCCAATAATCTAGGATTTCAGAAACCTGTGTTAACAGAAATCAAATATTTTTAATATTATATACAAACATCAATTGAATTGAAACATCTGTTTGCATCTTTTACACTTATCAAAAGAATGATCGAAATGAAATCAAGGTGAGTGTTCCAAACATGTTTCTGGATTTGTGTTTACTCATGACGATTTATTTGTATCCAACTATCTTTTTTTCTTTTTATAATAAGCCGTGTCACGCATGGCAATTTACCAGCAGCCAGTTCCCGGCAATCTCCAAGAAAAAAAACCCAGTCAAGTTTAAAATGTAACATACTTTTTTTTCCACAGCAGTACAATGTAGTATTTCTTTTGCAGTGCAGTTGTTTGCATTTAGGTTGCTATTTTAGTTTCTTGTGACAAGATTTTTGTCGGGGGAAATAAGGGCAGCTGAATTTTTCTTGGGTAAACCAAGGCGAGTACACAGTTCCAAAATTACAGCGTCATACAAACTACTCACTCGCTCAAGGTTTAAAATGGTAGCCATTTGGGTGAGTCTTGCAAACTTGTCTCGGATGGTCCACTGAGTGACAGATGTGAGGTACCCAACCAGCGACCGCAACTCCTTGTCATACTGTAGACCTCCAAGCTACAGAGAGAGAGCAAAAATATAGGCAATCAGAATATACAGGGCTCTACAACAAGCTTGCATTCAGCTTCGGACACCACACGCCTTACTGACCACTCAACCTTCAGAACCCTCTCCCCTGCTCACAACCAGACTTTCTCCCCTTGTTGCTCCCCAAATATGGAACAATCTCCAAGTACGCATCAGAAATTGTAACTCTTTGACATTGTTCAAAAAATCTCTAAAAACTCATTTGTATCAAATTAAATATGTTGTAGTTATAGCTCCATTGGTTTTGCTCTTTTCAGCGCTTTGATCTTGATGTAAAGGCGCTTTATAAATATTTTGTTTCATGTATACATATGCATGTACAACTGTTAATCAAAAAATAAAAGTTACTAAACGAATTACCAGACAAAGATTTTGAAAACATAAGGAGATTGCCAACCCTAAGGCTAGATAGTTCAGTTGGTAGAGCGCCAGTGTGGCAGGAGATTCTATACTCCTCCCCCCATTGGAGATTGTGTCTCCCTATACTGCAAACTGTGTACAAACTACATCTGATAGCCCCCTCTTTTGATCCATCCTCCTTCAGCCCACATTGACTTTCCATTGTGGGACAGATTCTCCGGCAGACCGATTTCCCTGGGACACCGGCATGCTAATCCAGAGGTCCCAACCAAATTTGTTTAAAGTTTCCCACGTCAGTTTCCCTTGTGTTCTACATCTCAGCAAAGCAAGAGTATTTAGGTCTATTGTTCTCTTCCCCAACGCAAAAGACTGACTGTTACGTTTATTTAGAGTCACTTACTCTATTGAAAACTGATTTGAGGACAGCTTTCTCCATTTGGGTCGCTACTTCCGATGTAAGTAACCCTATAAGGGCATCGTTGTTAGCCGATGTCAGCAACTCCTAAAAACAGGGCACAAATAATTCATACAACTTATTATTATTGTTTTGTGTAAGTGCAAACACTCCTGAAATAACACTTATATTATGTGTAAGTTTAAACAGGCATGATATTGGGTCCTTGTAAAAAAGCAGAAATGTTTTATTGAGTCTAAGGACTGACCTACATAATACAATAATATACATTTCAGGCTATTTAATCGAAGAGAAAACAGACTAAAGTAGGAAAAATATCTTGCCTTTTTAAAATTGTCAAAACAGTATTATAATTTGTTTATCCCAGGGGATAATGGTTTATTTGTCATCATTTCACACAATCATACAATAAATCGTTATAACATTCATATGAAAAAAATGAAAAAAAGTCACAGCATTTAAAGAGAATAATTTTTTGAGGATTGTTTCTCACTTAAAATAGCCTGGAAGTACACAAAAAGCAAGTACGCTCATGGAGCATTTTCGGTCGAGATACACAGCTTTTGCAAAATCTGTCACAAACCTTGAATTCATTCAGGAGTTGTTCTAGGTTCATCATGAATGCCTGAATGAAGGGGTCGTTGGCCTCAAAGTTTGAGAACTCCTCCTCTGAGATGTTATGACTGGTGGACAGGAAGGTGTCGACCCAGGGTTTGAGGCGAGGCTTGATGGCGCTAGTGCTGAGCTGGCTCAGGCCGTACTGAAAGGGATAATAAGACAAATGGATTGGATAAAATCTCAGCTAGGGTATCTGCACACTTCAAAAAGACAACTTGAATACTTTTTAAGACCCTTAAAAGGCAGTGGACACTATTGGTAATTACTCAAACTAATTATTAGCACAAAACCTTACTTGGTAACAAGTAATGGGGAGCTGTTGATAGTAAAAAACATTGTGAGAAACAGCTTGCTCTGAAGTAACGTAGTTTTTGAGAAAAAGTACCTTTCCACTAAAATATTTGAATTTGATTTCAAGACCTCAGAATTAGATTTTGAGGTCCCAAAATCAAGCATCTGAAAGCACACAACTTCGTGTGACAAGGGTGTTTTTTCTTCCATTGTTATCTCGCAACTTCGACGACCAATTGAGTTCAATTTTTTTTTAATTTTCTGCATATGTTAAGATACAACAAGTGAGAAGACTGGTCTTTGACAAATACCAAAGGTGTCCAGTTTCTTTAAATGCAACCTTGATCAAAATTTAAGACCAAACATAAGTGAATAAAGCAGGGGAGAAACAGCTTTACCTACCCACACTTTATGTTACTTTTTTTTACACAAAAGTTAATTTGGTTCATTCAACAGCCCAATTACTGCCAATAACAGGACGAAAAGGACAACAGAAGAAATATTCTGTTTTAGTTATGGGAGGAAAACCCAACTGGGAAAACCCCACACAATCAGGGGACCCTTGTTCATACATCAAAACCGATCAAAGACAAGGGACAAGCACAACTACAAGCAAACAACCGAAGAAAACAAAGAAGAAGAAACCCAAGAAAAGAAAACAATTTATATTATATTTTTTCATTTATTGGTTTATTTCATTAAAAAAAAACCCATTTAAACAACATTAAAGCTAATCCACATACAAGCCTCGTGGGTTTGAGGTGGGATTTGAACCAGGGTCCACAGTGGTGAAAGGAGGGAATGAAAAGGCCTGGGCCAACCTCATCCCCTTTCCAAAAGATGGTCTGTTGTAAGAGTTTCAATGCCTAGTGCTAGACCGAGATGTGCCTATCCTGTACGCCATTTTGGGAAGCAAAAAGTGCACGAAGGATCAATTCCCAAAATGGTGGAAATAATAGACACGCTTTGTGCAGCTAGGTGCATTACACACTGTGCAAGGGGTAAGTAGCCACACCATAGTGAGTTACCAGAAACAACTCATGACTTACCTCTAACACGTCCTTGAATTTGTGCGTGACATTCCCCAAGTCCGCCAGGCAGCTTTCTAGTTTCTCTTGCTCTTTGTCTGTTATGTGTTGGCTCCTCGAGGCACACTCACTGGCGAGACTCTTCCTGAGTGACTGTGTGTACTCGATACTTACTTCAATGTTATTTAATGTTGTCTGCAAACAAACCAAGCAGTGAGTGGTTAAGACACTATTGGTAAATACTCAAAAATAATTATTAGCATAAAACCTTTCTTGGTGAAGAGTAATGGGGAGAGGTTGATGGTATAAGACATTGTGAGAAAGGGCTCCCTCTGAAGTGCCATAGTTTTCGAGAAAGAAGTAACTTTCAAAAAAATTTGATTTTGAGACCTCAGATTTAGAACTTGAGGTCTCGAAATCAACCATCTAAACGCACACAACTTCGCGTAACAAGGGTGTTTTTTTTTTCTCATTATTATCTCGCAAGTTCAATGACTGATTGAGCTCAAATTTTCACAGGTTTGTTATTTTATGCTTATGTTGAGATACACCAACTGTGAAGGCTAGTATTTGACAATTACCAATAGTGTTCCACTGCCTTTAAACCTCAACTTTCTAAATATTTATTGGTTACTCCACAACAGAGGGTTGGGGCATCCTCTTCAAGATAATTATTTCAGTATAACAAACCTGGAAGTGATTATTAAAGCATGACTCACCAAAAATTCTAGCTTAGCAGCATTTGTGTCCGTCGTAGACGTTGCAAATCTGCCCTGTTGCAGCATACTGTATGCCTGGCTGACATCAAAGGAGCCGGATGGATACCCAGCGCGTAGTTTGCTATACAGGACGTCCCGATAGGATCCTTCTAGTAGGGAGCTGGTGTGATTGAGCATCGCGCAGGCGCAGTCTGCACTCCCACTAGAGATAGCTCTCCTATCAATCAAATTATTAAAGGCAGTGGACACTATTGGTAAATACTCAAAATAATTATTAGCATAAAACCTTAATTGGTAGTGAGTAATAGAGAGCTATTGGTGGTATAAAACATTGTGAGAAACGGCTACATCTGAAGTGACTTAGTTTTCGAGAAAGAAGTAATTTTCAATGAACTTGATTTCAAGACCTCAGATTTAGAATTCGAAATCAAGCATGTGAAAGCACACAACTTCATGTGACAAGGCTTTTTTTCTTTCAAAATTATCCGCAACTTCGATGACCAATTGAGCTCAAATTTTCACAGGTTTGTTATGCTATGCATATGTTGAGATACACCAAGTGAGAAGACTGATCTTTGACAACTACCAATAGTGTCCAGTGTCTTTAAGGGTATATTCATCAAAACGTAAAAAAAAAACATCTTTTTACTCACACTAATATTCAAACTAATGTGCCTTTAACCTATTGCTGTAGTTCATGTAACTTGTTATGGGTATTTATTTGTTTGTCATTTAAATTTTTGTTTGGTCTTGTGTCCTGTCTCTGTTTGTCTGTATATAGATAGGGTACAAAAGCAGTGCTTCAACCCCAACCTAAATGTTGTCATGCTGTATCTTAAAATCAAACTTTATTACACCTAATTCTTAATATAACTCTAGTCTGTTTTGTTATGACAAATAATGTGAAGATGTTACAAGATATTTTGTACTTGAATGACAACTTTGAAATAAATGTACAATGAAATATATATATGGTGCAGCAAGCTTCTTCACGGAAACCTCTGAGATTTTCAACCCTTTTAAAGGTTTTTGTTTTTTAAAGTAAGCAAAAGAAACATGTTTTAATGCTTTCAACCTTTTAATTAAACATTTGAGATATATGGCATTTTCTTGTGAACTTAATCAATTTTGACATTGCAACCCAAGTCTGAATTTTTCAACAATTGCACATACCTTGTACATTTCTTGACAATAAAGAATATATCATCCACCATGCTTGAAGTATGTGCACCTGTTTCCAAGTTGTCTAAACTCACCGCCTAGAAAGAGGACCAAAATCTTCAATTAAATAATTTGCTTGCAAAAAACAAATATTAAAACCATTAGCTGTTGCAAACTGCACACCAACCTGTGGTATAACTGCAAAAAATGGTTAATGGCCTGACGTTTTGACCTAGAAGAGTGAAGGGTCGAAACGCCAGGCCATGAATTTTTTTTTTCAAAATCTAGATCTTTTATTCAAACAGATCTTAAAACCACAAAGCTATTTCTTTCCATGACTTCTAATAAAGAACTAGTTGGATGCAGTGAGAAACTATAGCACTAAAAGTATAGCCATGTAAACAAACCTTGGTAACCGTTTCATGCATGAAAAATTCTTCCATCATGATATAGTTGCCAATGAGTTCCTGCATGTGTCTGCTAAGTTGGCAGTTCATAAGAAATCTGTCCAATTCCGCTTGTCGTTTTTGTTTCGTGGCGTCATCTTCATCCAAGACTTCTATATCACTCTGTAAAAATTGAAGAATTGTTTTATTTTTTTCATTATTATTAATTGTGTATTTTATTTGAATAAAAAAAAGTGTTTACAATACTTAGAAAATTGAAAAATAACAATAAACGGGTTAAATCTATACATACACACAAAAGCGTTTTTAAGAAAATATAAATTATTTAGGTTGCCTTGTTGTGGCTGGTGCCCGACTTATTTTCGTTGCTTAGCAAAAAAAAAGCGCTTCATGAAACTGGGCCCTGCTGCAGTGGTTCAGCAGAGACTAAGGACAATTTATTATTATTATTACTATTTATTTGACCTCAACAAATACAAGTACATCAAAAAGCACAGCAAAAGTTTAAACGACAACACAACGAACCGATCAAAATAATAACGAATACAATAATTATTCAAGCAAAAAGCACACAATAAAAAAAAAAAAAAAAAAAAAAAACCCAGAACAGAACATGACAGGAGGGCAACTAGATGAGCAGAAAAAAAGAAGGAATTTAACACTGACTTACCATCACTCTTCTCTTGACAAACCTCAGGTACAATTCTGTTCTGGTGTTCAGTAATGTACACTCAGCCAGCATGACGTCAAGGTCTCGTGGATCTAACCTGTGAAGATTGAAAAATGGACAGTGGTTTTCTTATAATAGAGCACATTTTACAATAACATCTCAATGCATTTTACATCAGTGCCTGGGTCCTTCAGCCAATAATGTTCCTCTAATCTTTCTCCACTCCATGGGGAGTACAGGGGGAGGTAGTGCTTTATGCTCTACCGGCCAATTGATGATACCCAAGCCTACATTCATATGGAATGTAAAAGGGGTAACCCTGTTTTAGCCCTAGGAGTAGGTGGCAACGGCCTCTGGAAAAAAATAATTGTAGCCCACACCTTGAAGTGGCCTTCAGGCCTTGTGTGTCAGGCGACTTGCATAAAAAAGAAAAGAAAAAAAAAGAAGCCTGTTTGCTTCGTTTTTGAAAGGGCAGGGGCACTAAGGCATTTTCTCCTTGGTAAAGGGCACCTACATGTATGATGAAATTCAAGGGCACCAAGGCAATGACCAGGGGGCATGAGTATCAGGCCTGGGAGTATACAGCCCTATGCTGCCATGGAGCTCCAAAGGCTTTTTCATATACAATATCAACCTCTACCCTCGCAGGTTCTAGATGTTTGACCTAAACTCAACAAGTAAGTTTTTATGGTCATGTCTGTTTTGGAGTAGTTACCAATCTATGACCCTAACTTTAAAACTAAGTAAAAAGGTACTTCAAGAATGTCATACTTTTCGTTGGGATTGGAGGACTTGTAACCTCGTAAACTTTGCTGCACTTGTTGAGACCGAGAATCAAATTCTCGATTACGGACGAAGCTCTCAACGATTTTCTTGGCTTGAATATCGCACTCCTGCTGTAGCGACTGCATTAAATTGAATAATCTCCCTGGACCTGTGGTTAATTGATCGAAAAAAGAAAGAAAAAAACATTAATTGTATTCAAGAAGTCGATTTCATTTTTAACAAATCTTTATTTCTGTACCAAATCAGGAATAGTTAACAATTAGAAGATTGATTCTAAACATTAAAAAAATACTAAAAGAAAATAAATATTTCAGACATGCAACTTTAGTTTGTAATAATATTTTTATTATTTAAATGGCCAACCCCACAAAACTTAGAGGCGGCGGAGATGAATGTTTCCATGCCCCACGTCATTGCCTCAGTGGTCTCATACAAATTGTAATTTCCGTAATAGATATAGTCTTCAAGAATAAAAAGCCTTGTGTTTTTCAGTTTACTGTGGCACTGTTAATGGCACTGGGCATTTGGTTGTTGTCAAAGACCAGTATTCTCACTTGGTGTATCCCAACATACGCACAAATCTGTGAATTTTTTAACTCCATTGGTCATCGAAATTGCAAGAGAATAATGAACGAAAAAAAAATTCTTGTTGCACAACTTTGTGTGATGTCTAATAAAGGCTTCAGGCCTGAAGTCTTTTAATATTTGAGTACAAAATTACCTCTTTCTCAAAAACTATGTTACTTCAGAGGGAGCCATTTCTCACAATGTTTTATACTCTCAACAGCTCTCCATTGCTCGTTACCAAGTAAGTTTTTTATGCTAACAATTATTTTGAGTAGTTACCAATAGTGTCAAGTGCCTTTAAAACACTTATCAAACCTCCCCTTGGTTGTTATCCTCCCTCGGGTATGTTTTGATATGTTTCTAAAGTCAGAATAAAACAGTCGGTCAATTAGTATCATTTATTAGGAAACAGTTTCATGACATTAAAGGCTTCTCCAATCACTCACCGTAATACGTCTCTACCAGGGGTTGATGGATCTCTACACTCTTACCGATGTCTTCAAACAGCATGGTAATGGTGTCTGCATACACAACGCTTGCCCGTCGGTCGGTGCTGTCCTTACCCAGTGCCAGGGCTAGGTTCTCCTGAGCCTTGTTGGCAATCTGAAACATGATCATATAAAAAGTCAGGATTATAGACCATTGCACACTGTTGCCCTTTTCAAAGTGATGGCTTCGGCTCTGGATTTGGCTCAGGCTAGCTTGGCCCCACCGGTTGTTTTGTCAATTGCGCGTGCTTTGCATATATGCGCTCAGGGCTTAAGACGAGAAAACGGAGCCTCAAGCCGAAGCCGTGGTTTCGAAAAAGGGTCTATAAATACAACAATGCCAAACATCATGGCGCTGTGACATAGAACTTGGCACTTTTGGTGACCGGTAAGGCATGAGTACTCTTGCCACTCAAAACCCAAGATATTGCACATTTTATCAGGATCAGTTCTGAAAGTCGGTGTGAGATTTTTAAATCTCATACCGACTTTCAGAAATGATCCGGTTAAAATGTTTTATTTTATTTTATTCGTTTCAGGTTAAATTATTAGAAAAACTTTTACTATTTACGAGCACATACTTTTAGTTCCTTTTCAAAACCAAGGGATGCGGCTTATGCTCTGTCAACTCTTTGAAGTCCTGTACTGAAAAGCGCACATTTTGCAAATAATTGAAGGACCCTTAGCCGGAGCCAGAATCTCAGTTGGATCAAGAATCCCAGCCAGAAGCTGAAGCCAAAAACCTTGGTTTCTAAAAGGGCCTCATACACCAATGCATACCTGTGTTCTGAGATATGCTGAAAACATTTTCAAATAACAAATGAAGCCATGACCAGAGCATTAGCCTTAGTCGGAGCCAGAGCCAGAGGCAGAGCCTCAGCCAGAAACCTGAAGCCAAAAAACCCTGGTTTCTAAAAGAGACTTAGTCACCAATGCATACCTGTGTTCTGAGAAATGCTAAAAATAGTCTCTAAAAACTAATGAAGCCTAGCTAGAGCCTTAGCCTTAGTCAGAGCAACAACCTCAGCCTGAGCCACAGCCTCAGCCAAGAGCTTCAGCTGGAGCTGAAGCCAAAAACCCTGGTTTCTAAAAGGACCGCAGACACCAATGCATTCCTGTGTTCTGAGATATGCTGAAAACATTATCAAATAACTAATGAAGCCCTGACCAGAAAATTAGCCTTAGCTGAGGCAAGAGCCAGAGGCAGAGCCTCAGCCAGAAACCTGAAGCCAAAAAACCCTGGTTTCTAAAAGGGACTTAGTCACAAACTGCATACCTGTGTTCTGAGATATAGTGAAAACATTTTCAAAAAACTAATGAAGCCTAGCCAGATCCTTAGCCTTAGTCAGAGCTGGAGCCACAGTCTCAGCCGAAGCTTCAGCTGGAGCTAAATCCAAAAACCCTGGTTTCTAAAAGGGCCTCATACACCAACCAATGCATACCTGTGTTCTGAGATATGTTGAGAATTTCTCCAGCCCTTCCTCGTGGAGTCCAAGGAGCGGGAAGATCTTGAAGAATCTCTCCACTGAACCCCTGTCTGCACTCTGTATTGCCGTGTCAAACTTCTTGCGAACAAGCGCCTTGAGATTCTGCTCCGCCTCGTGAAGATGGCTGATAGAGAGGTCAGTCCCGCCTCCTGAAGACATTGAAACCAACCAGCAAAAGAGGTCAATTGTGTTTTAAAACAACAGTAGAAGACACTGGACACTATTAGTAATTGTCAAAGACCAGTCTTTTCACTTGGTGTATCCCAACACATGCATAAAATAACAAACCTGTGAAAATTTGAGCTCAATTAGTCATCGAAGTTGCGAGATAACTATGAAAGAAAAACACCCTTGTCACACTAAGTTGTGTGCTTCCAGATATTTGATTTTGAGACCTCAAATCTAACTCTAAGGTCTCAAAATCAAATTCGTTAAAAATTACTTCTTTCTCGAAAACTTCAGAGGGAGCCGTTTCTCACAATGTTTAATACTCGTTACCAAGCAAAGGTTTTATGCTATAATTATTTTTAGTAACCAATAGCGTCCACTGCCTTTAAAACAATTGAACTGCTCTTAAAACCGTAGGTATTACATTCCTTTAAGGCACAATGAATCAAGAAGTACTACATGTGGCATAAGGCCCTTTGATACAATGTTTGCAAGTGCTCAATAGTTTTTTTTTTATGATTTTTTTAGTTGCAAGTTTGCCCAAAACAAGGCAAAGGGCTACAAGGAAGAAAAAATAGAAATGCAGAAACTCAGTGGAGCTGAAGGTAGGAATTGATATTCCTCTAAAAAAATGCCAGATCATTAATAATAATAATAATAATTTTATATAGTGCTTTTCACACCCGAGGGGTGTCTCAAAGCACTTCCGACATTAAGGCCTTAAATCATTCCTTAAACCATCTCAGTGCCCAATATATGTGCTACTCGGCTAAACCAATCACAAGAACCATCTCTGTCCTCACAGGTACCCATCCACCCCTAGGTGGAGAGAAGCAATTGTAGTTAAGTGTCTTGCTCAGGGACACAAGTGTCACGACCAGGATTCGAACCCACACTCTGCTAAACAGAAGCATCAGAGCTTGAGTTCGGGGCTCTTATCCACTCGGTCACGACACCATTAAGGTAATGAAGGGAAACATGCACCAGGCAAGTCAAAGATCTGTCTAAAATGGAGAAGCAGGTTTACTTACCATCTTTATTATCATCTATGACTTGTTTAAGAACCTTCTCATCCAGACTCAGATACCTGTGAATATGCCCCGCTGCCTTCTCATAGTTCTCAGCCTGAAGAGCAGTTTTTACGCCGTCCGTGCAGAACTGTTTCAAAAGCCAAGTAGTTTACAAAAACAAATGATTTCAAAATGGAGAGCTTAACTAATTTCTAGTTTTATACTTTGGTCAATTTTGCGCCTTGAACACTGAGCAGGGTGGATACGTGCGCAATTCAAGTCTTATTATTATTTATTAATAAATACCTTGGACGGTTTCAAGTCTCCGATTGGTCAAAACCCGGTCACGTGTGCAAGTGTTAACGGTGGTAGGAAGACCAACCCGGTCATTACCAGGCAGTGAAGACCGGGTACGAACACTGTTATTCCCTAATTAGTATTTTTTTTCATGTCCACTGCAAACAAAGGTATTACAAAAGGGTATCAATGATGCCTTTAGAGCCACGCCCTTGATCATTGCCAGAGTGCCCCTTAAAGGATTTGGGTACTTTTTCACAATGTCCACAGATTTATATAAAACTTACAGGGTTTGAAGATAATAATAGAGGAAAGCTTCCCATCGAATATTACTCACTGAGGTTGTGTAGTTTTTGAGAAATGAGTAAAACAAGTCACAAAATAGTTTTCGTCTCAAAAAGACGAAAATTATTTTAGCATGTAAAACCCCATAAACCAGTTTTGATATTACACCAAAACCATAGCAAACTGTGGTAGTTTAATGTAAATCTGTGGACTGTGTGGTTTTTGTTAGGAAAAGTACATAGACCCTTTCAGATGTTCCACTAGATTTTTAAAGGCAGTGAGTGGACACTATTGGTAATTACTCAAAATAATTATTAGCATAAAACCTTTTTTGGTGACGAGTAATGGGGAGAGGTTGATGGTATAAAACATTGCGAGAAACGGCTCCCTCTGAAGTGCCATACTTTTCGAGAAAAAAGTAATTTTCCCACGAACTTGATTTCAAGACCTCAAGTTTAGAACTTGAGGTCTCAAAATCAACCATCTAAACGCACACAACTTCGTGTGATAAGGGTGCTTTTTCTTTCATTCTTATCTCGCAAGTTCGATGACCGATTGAGCTCAAACTTTCACAGGTTTATTAATTTTTATTTTATTTTTTTTTTTTTACTGAGTATACAGTGCTAACACACATCGGTGTATGGGTAAAAACCAAAATTAATATTCTTTATCCCCGATGCAAATTTAACATCTATTATTTCACAGGTTTGTTATTTTATGTATATGTTGAGATACACCAACTGTAAAGGCTAGTCTTTGACATTTACCAATGTGTCCAGTGTCTTTAACATTTTCCTTGTTGAGGTGCCCCCTTTGACTCAGGAAAAACTGCCTTGCCCTTTACACATATCAGGACTGTTTATATCTTGTAATGTGATGATGAAAAATAAACCATGCCTTTAGATACACCAAGTGAGAAGACGGGTCTTTGATAAGCTTGGGCGATATCACAATATTATCGAATATCGCGATATTAATTTGGAAACGATTTTGATATCGGATGGATTTGGTTTTAATCGAAATATCGATATATCGCGATATATCGCGATATATCGATTAAATATTGCGATATATCGCGATATATCGATTAAATATCGCGATGTATTTCCTAGCTGAGACATCTTGCACCCCATAGGTTTGGAGTCAAACACCTCTCCTATGCTATGACTGTCTCTTCTACAACTTTCACTTGGAGTTTGAAGACTGATGATGTCAAATTTCATTAATCGCGATTATATCGAATATCGCGATATATTGTCTGCGATATATCGTGAATAAAATAAATCGATATCGTCCAAGCTTAGACTTTGACATTGACATTTACCAAAGGTGTCCAGTGTCTTTAAAGCAATGAACTTACCTTAAGGTCAAGAATATCATTCACTCTCTGAATTGCAATCTGTACTCTATTCTGTAGGGGAAACAAAATTATAACTTGTTAGTGACAGTCAAATCCAATTAAGCAAATTCCAAAGAAAGTTTGGGTTTTCCTAACACTACTCTAAACCATTGGGCCCTGCTAGCATATAGGAAGGAAAATAAATGCGACTTACTTTGGCGACATCCAACTCCCTGACTTTACTGCTCACATTCTCAGCCAGGTCTGAGGTGAAACTGATCATACTGCCGAGCTGTTTGGAGTCACTGTGTACAAGCTGAAGGTTTTGCCTGCAAAATAACAATAGATTTATACTAAATTAAAGTCTCAAATTAGAAAATAAAAAAGTTGAAAACAAGAACTTATGGCAGTTCAGAATGCACTGTTCTCCCATAACAGTGGTCTTCTGGCCAAATGCCAGCTAGTTAAAAAGCCAAAGGACCAGTAAGAATTCTCACAAAGTGGTCCCAATGGCTAATTCATTGTTGAGAAACATCCCTATATTTTGAAATACGGACCAGTGAAAAAGTTGACCAACGAGTGAAATGACAAGCCAAGTGCTAACTGGTCCTACTAGTACTGGAAAGTTAAGGGAAAACCTGGAGTGAGTAAAACCTCTAAAAGAAAAAAATCACATATGATTGGAAGAGTACAGTTTAGTTGAATTCTTACCCCAACCGCTGTAATGTGCTCATCTTTGCTTCCAGGTTTGTCTGCCTGTCTAACAAGCCATCAATGTTATCAGTCATGCCTTGCTGTAAACCAACAAGAACTTCAGGGTTATGTTTTGAATTGAAACATCATCACAAAATATTTTACCAAGTCTGTTGACTAGTCTGTCATTATGATTATGGGTAAAAATTGTACGTATTGGACCATTTCACCCCGGTGTGTGAACAGAGTCTGGTAACCCTCCGGTCGTTGGGAGGACAGTTACGTTATCGCAAATACCACAGCAATTGCCGTGGTGCCCGGTGCTTTTGTTTGCTGTACTCCTGTAGTGCCCGTTGCAACTATCCAATACAAATTAAATTTTCCTCATAAAGTTTATCGCAATCCTAGCCTGACTGATTTTGCTGACTTACCGGAAGGCACTGTGGGATGAAAAAGGGGGCTTTGTAAAATGTAAGCCCCTTTTTCCATCCCACAGTGCCTTTCGGGCGGTAATTGCGATAAACCTTATGGATGGAAGCGCCCTTGTCAGAGGAAAACTGCCCTGCCCCTTTATTCAAAGAGCAAACTTAAAAAGGAATGCAAGTCTAAATTTAAAGTCGCCCCTTCCTACAAAGTCACCCCTCCTTAAGAGCGATAAAGTAAACTTTTTCACACATTCGAGGATGCTAAACTTAAGTTACTACAACTTAATAATAACAATCCTAAAGTTTACTTAAGTTATTTAACATTATTTTACTAGTTTTACTTTTAGGAGTCTTAGGACGAGGTTTGATTTTGATTGATTAATAATATAAATAATAATATTATTATACTAAATGCTTTAGCCTCTGGCCTTCATTAAATTTCAATTGACAACTTAAATTAAATGAGAAAGATAATTATATTTATAAATATTATTTGTGTGTTAAGGATATCTTTCTGTATGGCGCCACCACCTTTTCACTCATAAAAAAAGAAAGAAGGGATATCGCATTGACTTGAGGTAAATTAGTACTATCATTAGGGATGTCAGTTGAAATTATAATGTTTTTTTTTTTGCTTTGCAATGTGGCTATAATGAAAGAACACAGTGATAGGAGTTGTTAGGTGGTAGTTTGAAGAAAATCGGTCAAGGGATTCCAAAGTTATGATTAATTTACAGGTCAAGTTCAACAAGGCCGTTGCTAATAGCAACTAACGTAAACAATAAACAAACAAATAACAATGTTATCAGGGTCCTAATTAACAAACTAAGGTTTCAAGTCGCACAAAACCTAAATATATTACTTCCTTGCAAAAAGTTTTATGAGAATAGAAGAAATAAAACAATTTGATTGCTAGGAATTTAAATTAACAAGTTTTAAAGAAAGACCTAAAGTCCCGAGGGATTAGTGAAAGGTGTGAATATTGACTTTTCACTGCTTTTTAAACAAACAAACAAACATTGAACAAACCCATGTTTTCAAAGGAACATATCTCAAAAAGTAAATGTCTGACAATGTTCATTTTTGGAGCACTAATAGAAAAGTCAGGTGCCTCAAAATAAAATAAAGAACAACAATAACAATCCATTATCTTATTTATTGTTTGTTTTTTAAATATGCAAATTATGCCTAATTGCGGGTAATTTGATCCCGGTTTTATAAATAAACAATGAATAAACTTGTGTTTTCAAAAGGGAATATCTCAAAAAGTAAATGTCTGACTACCTTCATTTTTGGAGCAGGAATAGGAAAGTGAGATTCATTTCAGATAATTTAACAAAAAAACAAAAAAAAACATTATGCTGTTTATTGTTTTGTTTCTTAAATATGCAAATTATGCATAATTGGTGGTTATTTGAATCCCGTTCTATAATAAACTCACGTTTTCAAAAAGGAATATCTCAAAAAGTAAATATGTCACCACCTTCATTTTTGGACCAGGAATAGGAAAGCAAGATACCTTTAGGATATGTATGCAAAAACAATATCCACCAACTAATTTGTTAATTAATTAAATTTGTTATTTTTTTTAAATATGCAAATTAGGTGTAATTGTTGTTTCAAGAATTTTCATCAAAATAAGGGCAGTTGTTGTACTGTAGAAAATATGTGTTAAACTTAAAGTTATTTATTAATAAAAGTAAATGTTAATTAAAAATCAAAGAAAAACTGAACTGTGTTTAATTTGCTCCAACTTACAGACTGATAATTGTTTTATACAGAAGCTAGGTTGTGCACTGACTCTACTGGACGTTTCAGTTAAAGTTTAGTAAAATTGAAAAAAAAAATGAGAACTGAATTCTGAAAACTGAACACTAATGACACTGAAAGAGTATAAAAATCAACTCAAAAGTTTGTTTTTCGAAGATAATATGAATACACTCTATAAACAACCAAAATTTCTCTAGAAACAATTTAAAATTCCCGCTGTTATTCTTCAATTTTGGTAAACAATACTTGCGACACTTTCCACACGTCCGATCTTAACCTTGGAAACGTCAACAATGCACACTCAAGCCCGATGGTCGGGCGTCGGAAATCTTGACGCGCGATCATAAAAAGACATGGTTTTTAGGCCTCAGTCTTAGGATTGCGCGCAAGTCTTCCGTCGCGCGACCATCGCGCGACCGACTATAAACCGGCCTTCTCACGGGGGACGCGGCGCTGTAGTCTCCATTTTGCAAAACCATTGCGCAGCATACAATAGTCTGGTTTCGGCCCAATGACGTCACCCCGTAAACAGCTTTGCCGTGTGCTGCATGCGTTACTCTTTATAAGAGGTGGAAACCAGACAACTAGCTGTATACACAACCTCTGTACCGGATAGGTGCATAAAACTTGAGCAACCCCTCGTGTTGATTGCGCTTTCATCGGAAACTGCCTCGTTCTTGAACTTTGACACTGCTGTCATTCGTTAGATCACGAATGGGGCTTTCCAACGGTATGCAACTGTATCGCGGGCTGACAGGCTTTCATTGCGTTTAATCAAACGCTACATTTGTTCGGTGTTTTATTAATTCAAGATCATGTTTATCGCCCTGACCCGGGTTAAATATGAAAAGATAAACATCTAAGCTTCATTTTAAGGGGAAGTATGACAATATTGGGACATATTTCGTGAGACTACAACCACAACGAAAAACTTCATCACGCTCGGAAACAAAAAGTTAATAAATCGACGGGACGCAGAAAAGCGATGTTTTCAGCGCAAAGTACGGATTTAAATTGCCCTATTCTAAAAAACTAAAATTATAGTAAGTGTCAAATTCAATCAAGTACTACATCAAAGTGGTCTTAATACATTCATTTTGTTAAAATTTTTTTTATTCTCCTCCATTTTGTTAAAATAATTTTTGGAAGATGAAACATTGACACTGGACGTGAAAAAGTTCGCCATTTTTACGCGTGTCACGTGACCCGTTTTGACATCCCTACTATCATATCGAATGAAAAAGTGGTGTCGCCATACGAGGGATACGGAAACTTTTCCTGTATTATACGAGTATTAATGTTGGGCGTGATCGGTCAATCTGCGCGATCAACCGATCCCGCTGCGCTATTGAAAGATCAATTAAGATCAATTGGTCGCGCAGCAATCGGTCGATCGCGCAACAATCGGTCGATTGCGCAACAATCGGTCGATCACGCAATGAACATCTTTGCCCGATAAACCGATCGCGCTACGAGTATTTTTTCCCGTTATCAGCCGATTGCGCAGGAAAGGCTTTGCACGATCAACCGATTATGCAGGAAAAGTTTTGCGCGATCTACCGATCGTGCAGGAAAAGTTTTGAGCGACCTACCGATCGTGCAGGAATGAATGGGTTTGACTTGAGCCCAACATTAACACAAAAACATGCAATTTTGTGAGCTTGGCGACATTTGAGAGGGGGCGAGGAGTTTGAATGTGGTGGGGCGACTTTAAATTGGTGACAACATTGCATTGCTTGGCATGCTGGCGGGGCGAGTTGGTCAACACCAGCAAGCGTCAGCAGAATCAGGGGTGGTGGCGATCGTCAACTTGCAGTTGTAATTATTCGAAAAAGTACATTCGAGTTGTATTCTTTATCAGGCAAAATGGTTACAATAAGAAATGGCTTACTTCTTCCACACACAGTTTTTCGAATGCTTCTTGTATATCCGACATATCAGTCAAATTATCCACGCCCATTGCGTCAAACACCGAGGACGTGGCGGACGCCATATTTACATCAGTTTTTATCGGATCGGAATTCGGTACCTGTTCTTAAACTTTTTAAATGATATTTAATTCGGGTAAAATGAGCATTTATGCAAGTCTTACAGATCCATTGATATAAATTAAGTTAAAGGGTACAAATTGAAACCAAAGCAATTACTGCGGTGGTATAAATGTTGTTTTTAAATCAAGTTTCAAAATTACAGATCCTACCACAAATAATATCCGAATTTGTGAATATTAAATAGACTGGTACTTCATACGTTGGTAATTTCATGAATCGTACAAAAAGTCTGGGTATATGACTTTAAGTCTGGCTCCTTTTTTGAATGCACTAACAATACGTAAGAAAATATACACGCATTTTATGTTACCAGTCTCTACTCAACGCGGCAATGGAGACGTTTGGGACGCAAAGCTGAACGATTGAGGTACAAAAATCCACTGACATCCGAAAAATTTGACTACAATTTTCAATTATTTTTATATGTATTATAGTATCGTATTGTAATGTTGATAAAATTGCTTTACTGTAGTTACTTATCAGGTTTAAATTGATTAAATTTGCTTTTAAAATTGTATCTGTGATACGCCCATGCTAATTAAAAAATTGCTGTAAACTATGTACTGTAGTGTACAAAACCCCCATTGAAACGACAAAACAAAACAAAAAGGTGAGGCATGGGTAAAAAAGCTACTTCTGAGGGAACGAGTCCCTTTGAACCGTATTTATCTTAGACTTCTCGCCCACTGGGTCTGTGGTCCATAGACATCGAAATATCCCTAGGCTATTTCCAGTTAAAAATTAAATAAAAGCTGCAGGCTTTTTTTATAAAAATAATTTTTTTTTTAAATGGCATGCTGATTTCCAAATTCCTGGCACTCGGCTCAGTTCATGTAAAGCGCCCTCTATTGTTAAGTTTTTCTAAGCGTGTACATGGTTGTCGCAGTTACAAGATTTGCATTCTAATTAACGGAATTTTTATACATAAATTCGAATCTGTCGTCAATCATAATGTCCTGATGAGTGATGGCAAATGCGTGACTGAAACTGCCTTGCAGTTTGTGTGCAAAGTCAGTTTCCGTTTTTTCTTCGGGGGGGGGGGGGGGGGCGGGCAGGTTTTAAACTTAAAAATGTGGAAGTTTATTTTAACCAGTGTGTTTAACAGACGAATAGCGCCCTCTATGGTTGTGGTGCTAGCAAATTTAATATTTTAACAACATTTTTATACAGAATCTGGTCTATGTCCCAATGGCAATGCATGAAACTGCCTTCCAAATGCAAAATGCAATTTGTTTTCCAGTTTGCGTTTATTTTCCAGTGTTTCATTAAATGTTAACATTTTTTTCCCATTCCCAGATTGGAGGCTTGTGACACATCAGTTTTGAAGCCACTCATCCATCGCTGCTGTCAGAATGTTTCTGTATTCACTGACCCTCCAGAGGGCCACGGGAGTCGTGCAAGCTATCCATGGCAACTTCGCCGGGACGAAGCAGCAGGAGATCGTTGTGGCCCGAGGGAAGGCCCTTGAGCTTCTTAAGCTGGATCCCAACACCGGCAAGCTCCATGCCGTGCTTACGTACGAGATCTTTGGGATCATCCGTTCGTTGATGGCCTTCAAGCTTACTGGAGGGAGCAAAGGTAAATCCTTGGGAAGACTGGAAAGGCTAGTTTAACTTGCTGAAGTTACGTTGATGCATTGCAAGCCTGAAAATAAACAGAGACCACGGTGGCTATGGCCTCTGTTACCCTGCTGGTCTTGGCCCTTGGTCTGCCTTCGAAATGTTTCCCATAGACTTTTGCAAGATGAAAATGGACTTGTCCTCTCAATTTCAGGCCTGCCATTTATTTTTATTTAAATTCAGACTTTATGTCGGTCTGGTGAAGAAAGGCAGCAATTCAAAAACTCCTGCTCTTTGATCTATCTCTCTATTGCTGTGGACACTGTTTGGAACTAAAAGCTCAGTGAAATCTAAACCACATAAACCTCATAAAATTTGTATCCCAGTTTCAAACTTTTTTTTGTCAGCAATGACTCTCACTCCTGGTCCTGGGTATTGTAGTTGATTCTAGTTCAATTGTACCAAAAGATGCAGTGAGCAATGTCCCTTGTATAGCCAAGCGAAATGCTACACAAAAGATATCAATTGTTACTAAAATATCATGTGTGCATAAAATAAGTTCAGTCTATATTGTTTGTTATGCCAAATTGCTGGACGAAATCCCTGTGATTCAAATGACCTTTTGTCATCCTTCACATCTTTAATGTTATTGTTTTTGGCAGATTATATCGTGGTTGGTACCGATTCGGGGCGTATTTGCATCCTGGAGTACAACCCGGCCAAGAACACTTTTGACAGGGTAAGTATTGAATGACTCCGAGAGGCATGTCACACTAGGCAAGTTACTGGCAACCAGTTCCAGGCAATCTCAGAGAAGAAATAACTTTCACATTGCAATATAAATCGTATAGAAAAGTTTGCGGTAACACCATGTAATAACAATCTCTCAATGAGTTGGGGTGGTTCTGAAAAGAACCGTTGGATTAACTCGA
Organism: Asterias rubens; assembly: GCF_902459465.1. Lineage (NCBI taxonomy): Eukaryota > Metazoa > Echinodermata > Asteroidea > Forcipulatida > Asteriidae > Asterias > Asterias rubens. The sequence goes on along the minus strand of NC_047065.1, from coordinate 16,918,150 downwards.
CGTTTCGATCAGTATGCTCTGATCGTCTTCTGGAGAATGCTGGACTCTGATGCTGCATGCTGCTTAAGTACTGGGCGGTGGATCAGCGGTGATGCATGAAGGCGGGAAATAGAGGCGGGAAGTGAACTCGATGATGCGTGGTGAACCTGTTGTGGAGCCTAGGGTGGAGCCTAGGGAGCCTAGGGTGGTGTGTGCTCACTGAACCGTGTCAGTAGGAACAAGCACAGGGGATAGTGAGGGTGTGGGGCCTAGGTGACTGAGGGTATAGATGACCCAAAGCAGTCTAATGGTTGGGGCCTAGGGGGTGACCGTGGATATAGAAGATCCATTGGTCGGGAGAAGGGGGAGCCAGATGTCGCTGATGTGGAAGCCGATGTCTTGGGGTACGGTGTCATGCTTGTGGATCTCTATGGCCTCTCTGATGCGTCTAGGGTGCCACGCCTGGATTGGAGCGATGATTTCTGCTGCTTCCCAGTTCACTTGGTGGTCAGTGATGTGGGAATGCTTGACGATGGCGGATTTATCGAAGTCCCCCCTCCTTCCGTGTGCTCGGTGTTCCTTAAGTCTAGTGGGAAGGTTACGCCCGGTTTCCCCGACATAAACCTTACCACATTCGCATGGAATGCGATAGACTCCGGCAAACTTTTCTATATCTTACTTCCACCATGCAAAGTTTCAAATCCTACTTAATATAAATCGTGTAAGTTTTTGCTTGATCAAACATTTTGGGGACCACTTTTGTCCCACAAACATTGGTTTAACGCCGGAAGGAAACACATTTGCGCACTTCAGCGATTATGAGGTGACTAGGATTTCAAGCGTTGTGTGGTGCGGATGGTTAGAGTAGTGATCAGCAAGTGGAGAGGTCGAGATTCTTGATTTCGTACTCAATAATTTTACCAGTGCAGCATATCTTTGGAAATGATGAAAAACTATTCGCGCTTCGTATGAATATTCTGTGATTTTTACAAAATATTTTCTTCACAATTTTTTTCTGATCCAAAAAAACTGCACTCAAAACAATACTTTTGTTTTAAATATTGATTTCTTTTGAGATCAAAAGTACATTTTGTAGAATAAAGAAAGATTGAACCAAGACTACCATGTTTGGTTGACTTTGGTCTTCCCACTCTCTCTGAAAAACAAACATATTGTACCTAAGAACCTAATCTTGTCCAAGTCCAAACATTTGGCTATAAGTTACCACAGAGTACGGTATTTTGAAGGAACCAGGAGAGTCTTGGCCAAAGCCTCGAGAAGGCGAAGCCGCTTAGGGTTTTCATAAGTATAAGTTCGTCAAGTTTCCATGATTATGGCAAATGTCTATTTGCAGATAAATGTTTTTACTTTCATCTTTTGTGAGACCACCTGGGCCCAATTTCATAGCTCTGCTTACCGCCGAATTCTGCGCTTACGATCGCGATTCCCCACTTACATGCAAGCGCCGAATTTCTGCGCTAGCCTTGTAAGCGTAGAATACCTAGTAACGTGAAGTACGCACGTGCAGAAGCCCAAATTCGCCGCTAACCCATGACATATGCTTGCCGTAAGCACAGAATTCCCTGCTTCCGTAAGCGCCGATTCTGTGTTTACGGTTAGCAGAGCCATGAAATTGGGCCCTGATTTCGACCCACAATAACAAAATATTCATTTGATATTGAAGGTTCACCAAGAGACGTTTGGGAAGAGCGGTTGCCGCCGCATCGTACCCGGTCAGCTCATGGCCGTTGACCCCAAGGGTCGCGCCGTCATGATCGCAGCCATTGAGAAGCAGAAGCTGGTCTACATCCTCAACCGTGACTCTCAGGCCAGGCTGACCATCTCGTCCCCGCTGGAGGCACACAAGTCCAGCACCTTCTGTTATCACATTGTGGGCGTGGACGTCGGCTTTGAGAATCCCATGTTTGCCTGTCTCGAGATCGATTATGAGGTGAGTGAGATTTAAAGCTTTGTGTGCTGTGCAGATGCAGGGATCAGACTTTCAGACTTTTATCTGAATTCAGACTTTTTAGGTCAGCCTGGTGAAGAAAATCAGCCATTATTTTGTCCACATTGTATTAAGAAATATTGCTCTTTATTCTACTTTTCTAGTTCCTAGAACACTGTTCCTAAAAAAGGTCTGTGAACGTAAACCACAGGGTTTACCAAAATGCGGAAATGTCATAATTTCAACGTACGCCTCCTAAAACCTCCTAAGTTTGGGTCCTATAGTTTCAGACTGTTTTGTTAACAATGACTCTAGCCCCTGGAAAATTTATAGAGCACATATCAAAGACTCTAGGAGGCTATAGAGGAGGTTGGAGGAAGTGAGACGGAAGAGGTTGAGATTATAATTTTACCAGTGCAGCACATCTTTGGAAATGATGAAAAACTATTCGCGCTTCGTATGAATGTTCTGTGATTTTAACAAGATATTTTCTTCACTATTTTTTTCTGATCCAACCAACTGCACTTTAAAAAGCATCACTTTCCTTTACCCTTACTATCATGTATTCTCCAAAATCTTTACCCTATGCTGTTGGATTATGTTGGGTATTGGGCTAGTGTCCAGCTATAATCTTCAAGGGGTTAGGGTTTTAACCACTTTGTGTCAGTTTATGTGCCATTTTTTTGGGGGGACTGTCTTATGACAAATGGTTTAATACGACTGGAATAACTGAAGACCTCCTCAATTTTCTGCTTTTAGCCAGGTGGCATTACTCCCTGCAATCTGACCCTATTGTGCATTTTTCTTAAAACTTGATAACTCAGGAGGGCGATTCGGATCCAACCGGTGAAGCAGCGGCAGCTACCCAGCAGATGCTGACATACTACGAGCTAGACCTGGGGCTTAACCACGTTGTCAGGAAGTACAGTGAAGCACTCGAGGAACATGGCAATTTCCTCATTGCTGGTCAGTATTATTTGGCTTTCAATTTCACATTATTTAATAACAATAATAAGAACACTTTTAGTGCGCCGGTATCCACCACAAGTGATGCTCATGGCGCAAGGAAGAAACTCCAAAATTAATAAAAAGCAGCTGTGAAAAAGTGTGTTTTGAGGGCCTCTTTGAACTTAGGAAAAGATGTTACGGATATTAAGAGGCAGATTATTCCAAAGTAGAGGACCAGCATGAATAACCAGGGCTCTATTTCACAAAACACCAGGCTTCGGATTGATGATACCCAAGCCTACATCCGTATGGACGGTAAAAGGGGTAACCCTGTTACAGCCCTAGGAGTAGGTGGCAACGGCCTCTGAAAAAATTTGTAGCCCACACCTTGAAGTGGCCTTCAGGCCTTGTGTATCTGGCAACTTGCATAAATAAAAAATAAATAAAAAAATAAATAAAAAATTGCCATAGTGATTTGTATTGTGTCATCACATGTAAAGATTGATTAGCACCTAATATAATTCTTAGCTCTTTTAGAAATCGCCACCTGGCATGATATTCTTCTGATTTCATAATTGTTTCGCCCTTGGAAATTTGTTGAATAAATAGCCTGAAAAGTCTTTAAAGGGAAGGTACACTATTGGTAATTGTCAAAGACCAGTGTTCTCACTTATTGTATCTCAACATTTAGAAGCATAAAATAACAAACCTGTGAAAATTTGAACTCAATTGGTCATTGGAGTTGGGAGAAAATGATGAAAGAAAAGCACCCTTGTTGGACGAATTTGTGTGCTTTCAGATGGGAATAAAAGACTTCTAGCAAGAAGTCTTTTATTATTTAAGTGAGCAATCACCTCTTTCTCAAAAACTACGTTACTTCAGAGGGAGTCGTTTCCCACAATCTTTTATACTATCATCAGCTCGCCAATGCTAGTTACCAAGTCAGTTTTTAAGTTAATATTTGTTTTGAGTAATTACCAAACGTGTGCCTTCCCTTTAAAAGCCTATTCCATGTGTATATGTAGGTCAGCACTTGTACTCAAGAAAATGTTTCTCCTTTTTATCAAGGGTCAAATATCATGCCTGAGTAACACGCTGTTTAAATTGACTGCTTTTATTTGCCGAAAATGACCTGGAAGAATGTTAATAATATGTTATCTGTTTATTTTTACCATGGTGATGGGCTGACGTCAATTATTGGTTCAGAAACTCTCATCAGTTTGGAAATGATGATTGTACTTTAATCCGTGTTTCAGCTGATTATCGTGATTAACATTCTTAAAGTACTGATCCAAACTCACACAGGTTGGAAATCTTCCTTCTGGAAATCTTCCTTCTACCTGAAGCCTCCATCTGTTAATTTCTATGTTCTATTCAATTATTGGGGTGGCATGGCTGGCTTGTGCGTAAAGTGCTTCCCTCTCGCCTCTGTTGTCTTTGTTCAAAGGTCATACATGTATGTGAGTAGAGTTGTGTGTTGGTTATCGGGCCTTCCAGTTTTCCTTCCTCTTGAAAAAAAAAAATGAAATGCTTTGGATCTCTGGCTGTGCTCCATGGTCGTATATTGGTAAATGTGGCTGACTGCCGAAGGTGCCCCTGCATGCCTGCAGCTCAAATGAGTTGTAGCTGCATCCTTCACAATTCGGCTTCTCAGCTGTGAATAATGATAATTAGCCTCCTAAATTATTATTGTTATTATTATTATTATTATTATTATTATTCAGTACCTGGAGGCAGTGATGGTCCTAGTGGTGTGCTGATATGCTCTGAGAATTATATTACCTACAAGAATCTGGGTGACCAACCGGACATCAGAATGCCTATCCCCAGACGAAGGGTAAGTGCAATGCCCCTCAGATGGGGGCAGACTAGTTGAGCAGAGGGATCGTTCAAATGCATTAATATCAACTGCAGTCTATCTATGAAGATGATGATTACCTATTCGCGCTTCGTATGAATGTCGCTGATTATAACCGAATACTTTTCTTCACTCAATAATCTGATCCTAGGTTGAACTGCAAACATTCTCTAAAAGTCTTTAAAAAGAAAATTTCTTAATGCCAATAAGGAAAGAAATTTGAGATTGGGGCAAGGTTTTATAAATATTTTCTACTAAAGTTTATGGTAACACCATTGGACAGGAACACTCTCAAACTGAGTTGTGATTATTTTGAACAGAAACAGTGCTGTAACATTGACATTTCACAGATTGACGTTTCGATCAATTTGCTCTGATTTTCCTCAGGAGGAAACTGAATTATATTTGGGTTTCATACTATAAACTTCATGCTTGTAAATCATCCAATGACAATTCTAAACCATTTGAATAGTTTTCTGTATTTATTTAATTGTTTTCCTTTCTGTAACAGAATGATCTTGACGATCCAGAGAGGGGGATGATCTTCGTATGCAGTGCAACTCATAAAACAAAGGTATGGAAACAAATGAATTTGCTTGTATAAACTTGGTTCGTATCGGCCGGATACAGTAGCTTGTGCATGGGGAAAAACCTGATTACCAATCGTGTCTCGTGTCAGTATTTTTAAATCAAGTTTCGTTCCCACCCTGCCACAGAACTTTGAGTAATCAATTTCGTGTGAAAATTTTGTTGTCCATAATGAAACCATGCCTTTACAAAAGAAAGACAACAAGGTTACTCGTAATTAGTTCCAGAATTTGGTGTTGTCGCTCGAGGAAGTTGAATAGATTATGGGAAATTCAAATCCGACCATGAACAAATGATGTTCTGTCAATCAGATGATCTAGTCACATGCAGTCAAACTTTTGAAATGATGATAAATTATTCGCGCTTCGTATGAAAAGCCATTGATTATACTCAAATAACTTTCTTCACATAATTATCTGATCTTGAGTTGAACTGCATTGACTGGTATCGATTTTAATTTGTTCTTTCTTGGAAAGTTTAAGAAATATTAGTACTCAATGCAAATGTGAACGATCTTCATAGGTTTCATTATACTTATAATCAATGAATTACCACAAACCTTTCAATCTCTTTCTCTACAGTCGATGTTCTTCTTCCTGGCTCAGACGGAGCAGGGAGACATCTTCAAGATAACCCTTGAGACAGACGAGGACATGGTCACCGAAGTCCGTATGAAGTACTTTGACACGGTCCCCATCGCCACCAGCATGAACGTCCTTAAAACTGGCTTCCTGTTTTTGGCTGCTGAATTCGGGAACCAGTGAGTTCAGAGTTGTTTAAATATTGTCGTTATTTTAGTAATTAACCCAAGGAGTGTCCTGTATTAAATTATTTGGTAAGGGCAGGCCTGTATGCTTCGTTTTTGAAATGGCAAGGGCACCAAAGAAAAGGGCACCAAGGCATTTTCTCCTGGGTAAAGGGCACCCAATGGGTACCTCTAATGAAGTGCAGTGAATCTTTGGAAATGATGACACACCATTCGCGCTTCGTATGAAAAGCCATTGATTATACTCAAATTACTTTCTTCACTTAATGTTCTGATCCAAGATTGAACTGCACTGAAGCACAATACGTCTTTTAACCAGGGCCCAATTTCATAGAGCTGCTAAGCACGAAAATTTGCTTAGCATGAAATTTCTTCCTTGAAAAAAAAACAACAGGATTACCAACCAAGTTTCAATCTCTTGCATTTCGCTTATTACTGGTGTTCAGCTATTATTTGATAAATCCTGAAATCATGTGGAAATTCGTTTGGTAATCCTGTTTTTATCAAAGCAACAATTTCATGCTAAGCAAATTTTTTTGCTTAGCAGCTCACTGAAATTGGGCCCAGGCCTTATTTTAAATGTGTGTAAGCACTGTATACTTAGTACTTTCCTCGTGTTCTGTGGAAAAACAAAATACACAGGCATTTTACTTGGGTTGGATTCGAACCAGCAACCTTTACCAATCTAGAAATCTTATCCTCCCTTTCTCTTGTTGTCGTCTTGCAGCTACCTCTACCAGATTGCCCATCTCGGGGATGACGACGATGAACCGGAGTTCAGTAGTGCCATGCCCCTGGAGGAAGGAGACACTTTCTTCTTTGCTCCTCGCTCCCTCAAGAACCTGGTGGAGATTGATCAGATGGAAAGCTTATCTCCAATCATGAGCTGCCAGGTAAGAGTACCGGTACTTGTGATTTTCTTCCTACTTAAGACTGTTTTCAGACAGTTTTTGCCTTGGATAAATCTGATTTTTTTTATTTTATTAATCAGGCTTAAAAAGTCTTCACCATTTGTCAAGTTAGCCCATCTACTCAACAAAATATGCCCACTTTTTCCAATATCATGCCTGAATCATGGTGAAACTTCAACTGCTTTATTTTAAGTTTTTAATAGATGTCATAGTTGAATCGAGATGAAGAATATTATTATTTAGGTTTTTCACCTACATAAAAAAAGAACAAAGTTAATCCGCAGGCATACTACTAGAGTAGTTAACCTGGTATTTGAATCCAAGTCCTGCCATTGTGAAGGTTTGCATTGAAAGGTTTTTCTCTGCGTAGTTAGTGCCCACATCGTTCCCTACTTAAAGTGCAGTCAATCTTTGGAGATGATGATTACCTATTCGCGCTTCGTATGAATGTCGCTGATTATAACGAATACTTTTCTTCACTCAATAATCTGATCCAAGAATGACTTGCACTGGAATCTTGTTAATGGAATCTTGTTAAAACGAGATTCTTGCGCATCAGGTATTTACTTTGCAACTGTTTAAGGGATAATAAACAGGTTTTACATTTTTGTGCTCATGTTTTTTCTTTTGTTTATGCTTGACCTTCCTGATGAGCAGATTGCCGATTTAGCCAATGAAGATACACCACAGCTGTACGTTGCTTCAGGGAGAGGGCCCCGATCGTCCCTTCGAGTTCTCCGTCATGGTCTAGAGGTGAGAGGTCATGAATAGTTAACCCCTTTACTTACCATACGCCTCTCTTAGTTTTTATGCATGAAGTCATAATTCTTACCCAAAATGAGGCTATGGGTGCACGTTCCCCATCACTTGCAGTGGCTGCGCCCATCGCCTTGTTTTGAGTTAGCATTGTGACGTACCTCATGCATAAATATTAAGAGAGGTGTATAGGTCACTGAAATCAATCTATGGTTTAGATGTGAGAGGTCATGAATAGTTAACCCTTAACTTACCAAAGGTCACTGAACTCATCCAAGTAAGCATACAACCAGGGCCCAATTTCATAAAGCTGTTAAGCAGAAAATACTGCAAAGCAAATTTATTGCTTTGCCAATTTCCAGTGGCAACATTGTTATCTTTATGGATTTTAGCTGATAACCAGTTTCATCCCTACTTCAAGTGCAGTCAAACTATGGAGATGATGATTACCTATTCGCGCTTCGTATGAATGCCGCTGATTATAACCGAATACTTTTCTTCACTCAATAATCTGATCCAAGTTTGACTTGCACTGGAACTGTACGAGAGTTGCCCTGTGAATTGCGTGCTGATTCTTGCAAGTTTCAGCCGTTGCAGCCTAAAAGAACTTGCATTAAAAAAAAAATCAAGGGAGAATGCTCCAGATGGCACATTAGGACTTTAAAACCAAGATAAACACCAAGTAGAAAAAAGTCCGAAGACCTTGTTTCATTTTACTGGCTTGGGCCAAACATCCTAAACCTTAGGTTCACTGTTTATAAAAAAAATCCTTCGGCGAACTCTTGTTCATTTTTGTTTTATATTGACTCATTGATGACGATTGTTTTGAAATCCAGAGATAACCAATAAGAATACTCCAGATTGCAAAGTAGGGCTTTCAAAACCAAGATGAACAACATTCCAAAGACCTTGTTTCAATTTGGCTAAGCATAACAAATATTTGGTGCATAACGTCCCAGTTTTTAAAACTCCTCGAGAGAACCCTGGCAATGATAACATCTTCAAACCCAACTGTTATCAAATCTTGTTTATTGTTGTTTGATACTAATTTCTTGATGACGTTTGAAATCCAGGTGTCAGAAATGGCTGTGTCAGAGCTGCCAGGTAATCCCAACGCTGTCTGGACTGTCAAGAAACTCAGCGACGGTAAGAAATCCTCTCAATATATTCTCCCGTTTGTCTCTATTTATTTATGTTTTATCACATTTTATTTATTGTAATCATTTAAAAATTTGGTTTGAAGATTACTTACTGTATATATTTTTTAGTTCTTTTACGCAGTACTTGTGCATTGTCTTCAATAACACAGTATTTAAAAAATATTTGTGGGAGAAATGCAGAAGGAAACCAGCGGTAATTCGAGGGCTCAAAGTTAACGCTAAAAAGCCCCTGGAAAACCTGAAAAAGCCTTGGGGCTAACCTTGAGTTACTGCCTGTTTAATTTTGCATTCCTCCCGATAACGTATGGACACTATGTATACTACAACTCATACTTACATTTAGGGCAAGCTTAAAATATTTTGTTGTGCGTACAGACAATGATTTTGATAATAGGATTTTAAAAAACAATAATATTATTAGCATTTCACAAGCCAAAATTGGAGGACTTGGTGTATGTTTGTTTTGTGGTTCTAATTTGGGGAGGATCCAATATAAGGTATTGGAGATAATTTGTATGGGATCGAGTAATACATGTTTTGCACAAGATTTTTTGCAAAACAAACTAAGAAGGTAAACCACTTACTTCTTTTTTTCTGACCAGGTATGCCTTAATTTACCAATATTTTGCAATAAAATTATGCCTCTTTCGTTTTGGCTGTAAGAAAGTTGTTGTCTGTTTTTTTTACAATAGATTGTGCAATTCTCACGCGCATTTGAACTTTGGCACCCAACAAAGTTATAAAGCTGGTTGACATTTTGAAATTTTGGCACTGAATTGTTTTTCCACTCATGGAATTTTTACAAGAGATAAGTTTTTCTTGTTGTTACCTCAAATTAAAGATTCTATGGATTGTATTGACTTTTAATGTAATATTTATGTAGGATATATTGTTACTTAAAATCGGTGGTACCTGTCTGAACTGTTTATGCAGTTCATGTCAACTGTTATTTGCGTAACAATTGGGTATTGTATTCTTTTGACAGTTGAGATGAACTGGTACTACACAACAACTGGTACCCAGTAGTGTATTAAACGTTAGGTATAATGATCCAGAGATTGTGCCCTGTTGCTGTGGTTTTGGTTGACTGTCAAGATGCCTCGTTTTAAAAAGAAACGTTGATTATGTATTAACTTAAAAGTAGATTTATTTAGCCAGATATTTGTTTCCCTTTCAAAAACCTCACGTCAAATGCTTTGTAAAGTAATTTGTACACATTTTGTACTGTACTTTGGTTTGACTACACGATTATTAGTTTGTCTAAAAGTCGTGACTTTATTTTGATAAACTTCATTGTTTAGGAACACATTTCGTGTTGGCCAGCGAATGCCAGTCACTAAATGGTCATCCAAACCAAAGCAGAACTCAGTCTCTGCTTCGTTATTTGTTAAAGACACTGGACACTATTGGTAATTGTCAAAGACCAGTCTTCTCACTTGTTGTATCTCAACATATGCATAAAATAACAAACCTTTGAAAATTTGAACTCAATTAGTCGCCAAAGTTGCGAGATATGAATGAAAGAAAAAACACCCTTGTCACACGAAGTTGTGTGCTTTCAGATGCTTGATTTCGAGACCTCAAACTCCTGAGGTCTCAAAATCAAATTTGTCGAAAATTACTTCTTTCTTGAGAATTACGTCACTTCAGCGGAAGCCGTTTCTCACAATGTAAGCGAGAAAGGTTTTGTGCTAACAATTATCTTGAGTAATTACCAATAGTGTCCACTGCCTTTAAGTAAAACTTGTCACCAAGTTGAGAAATCTTTGTTCAAAATATACTTTAACCAGCCGGTGTATGGTCCCCAAACCAACACCAGGCCTCTCTCTTCTTTTACAGGTTAAACTCTAAGTGTCCTTGACTGGCAAAGGCAACCTCAAATGGGTTTGTATTCTCCACCTGTGAATTAAGTTTGGTTTTTACTGACAGTCTGCTTGCATGGTTATTCTTGTCAAAAACTTTTGGTGACATTGTTATTCAGTGATTAGTATTTCAAATTGATTTTATAAAGTGTAGGTGGATTTCCAGGATGTTTTTGTTGTTGTACGCACTGACTCTCGCAAATAAAAATATGTTCTTGAAATGTTGTAGATGTAAATGATGGCCCGAACAATCAAATGTCAACTGTTTTGTTATGGTTTTAGACTGCCAAGGAAGTTTTTAATGTATTTCACCGCGACTAATTGTCATCATTGAAAGCGAATAGTGATTTTTCTTAAATATTCAAAGTTCAGGCTAGTCCGCACATTGGTGTTGGTTTTTTTTTTCCAAGGCTTACAAAAAAAATGTAAAAAATCAGTTAGTGCAGATTTATTTAACCACGACCAATTATCATAATCGAAAGCGAAAAGTTATTCGTTCGATTTTAATTTCTTGGTGCACATGTTATTTTGGGTATGTTTTTGTTGTGTAATTTTTTAAAGATGGCTGTAGCTTAGGAAGAAGGAAGTTAACCTGCTCAACTTTTGGTTATAGGTCAGGGGCACTAACTGATTTTTTGTAATTTTTACTTAGACCTGGCCTCGTATAAATCGAGTAAATGATGTAATGGAATGAGTTTTAACAGAAGTTACATTTTTAAAAAGGTTTAATAATTTATTATTTAAAAAATTATAAAGAAGACTAATAACCCTCTCAAGACTTATCTTCCCAGCTAGGTCACAGGTCATCTAACGCTCTTGGTGGCTGCATAGTAACTTTCTTCAAATTTCTTAAATCTCCTCATCGTCACTATATTTGGACTTGGTTTTGGTATCTGTTGTTGAATGGAGAGGATAGCTAAACCAGGTTGATTCGTCTAGGGGATCCTTGTGAAGGGAAGCATTAAAACAAACTGTTAAGTTGTGATTGTTGTGGGAATGATGTTTGCTTAAAATGAGAAAGACAGAAAGTTCCGGCTAGTCAATTGATTACCAACAGTGTCAGTGCAGCCAACGTTCTAAAATTGCTTTTACAGTGAACGCAAGTTTTAACTTGTCAAAACATGTCTCGCTTCCTCACACAGAACAAGTAAGCTCAGGGATTTAACCTTTGTGCACAGATTATTGTTTACATGCATGTTGCAACATTTGTATACTGACGTGACGAAATAAGCCAAGTGAAACAACGTTACCGTCAATCGCACTACATTGATGCAACAGGATTCCTAAAAATGTACCGTGTGGCTAGATAACAAGATAGGGAAGGATGGATTCTACGGACTCACGTGTCACAAAAAAAGAACATCTAGTGTAAAGAATGCTATTTGTTGACCATCTTCTCTTCTAAATCCTGGACTTGATTACTGCTGTACACGTTCAATAGGAAGTATTGTTATGATGATCAGGGCTTGACTTTTCAAGAAAAGCTCCATTGGTCTACAATTCTGATAGCTCATAAATTTTACCGACCAAAATAAATGTTTGCAAGACCAAATGTCTTTTTCTTTTAAATCTGCTGAACTGTTTGGACTTTGATGGTCTTTATAGCTTGGAAGAGATGATACCCAGCCTTTCATGGATCTTGTTAAGAATGGCTTACTCAGTGTTCTTCTCGTCTTGATTTCCATCTCGGACCACTCATCTTATTTAGTTAATCTACTAAAGGATTTTCTTGAAGATCTTGTTGATGATAGTTGAACTCATCGCCGGAATGGAATTTATAAGACTCCCCCAAGATACAACCCTCCAGGACACAAGGAAATCTCACCTGAAACCACATGAAACAACGACAAATCTTTTTCATTGTTTGCTTTTTGTTGTTTGCTGTTAATAACATTATCTGACATTTCAAATCTGTCATGTGCCGACGTTGGAACAAAACAGATTATAATTATCTGCACTTTTCCTTGCTGTTATAAAATTGAAAACTGGTTGTATACGAGTTTGCAAAACGTCCATCGCCAGGCTTGAAAACTCAGTGGGTGTTAATGACAGCAAGTGTTACTGTTTGATGTTCACCAATGCTTAATTTGTTTCTCTTTTGTTTCTCGTGTTTTTATTTTTATTTGTTGTTGCCATATAGATGAGTTTGATGCGTACATCATCGTGTCCTTCGTCAACGCTACGCTGGTCTTGTCCATCGGAGAGACGGTCGAGGAGGTGACAGACTCCGGGTTCTTGGGTACCACGCCCACTCTGTCCTCGTCGCTGATTGGGGACGATTCTCTCCTACAGGTAATTATCACTTTTTATAATAATAATAAGAATGGCCATTCATTGTGCCTTAAGCATTCCTAAAAGCAACTCAAATCATCTTGGTAGTAGGATTTGAAAGTTTGCATTGTAGCCAAATATGCAGATTTTGTAGCGATGATAATAGTCATTTAGTTAGCGCCAAGTATGACACTCAAACAGGGATGCAATTTTCTCTTGTTTTAACCAGAAATCCAAATTTCAACCAAAAAGAATGATTATTATTATTATTATTATTTTTGTGTGTAAAATCTAGCAAATTTATGATAAAATGAAGATAAAACCATACAGAACACCCCAGATTGCAGAGTAGGATTTTAAAACCCAAAGGTAAATGTGTGTGTAAGCAGGCGTTATATTCGCAAGCTTTCACTCTCTGCGCTCATAGTTGAACATTACTACCTGTGTCTAAATCTTTTCATTTGACCACAATGCCATATTTATTGTACATCTGTTTTTGTTGTTGATTGTGCCTAGATTTATCCAGAGGGTATTCGTCACATCAGAGCTGATAAACGTGTCAACGAATGGAAAACACCCGGCAAGAAAAGCATCGTCAAATGTGCCGTCAATCAACGTCAGGTAAGAGGAAATAACGGAACATTGACCACTCAGTGAGGGCGCTGTTTGGTGTGTTTGACTTCATATAAAAGGGGTCTTTCTGCTCATGGCCACCAGTCATGTAAAGGCTTGGAATTAACGATTATGTCTGCAGTGTCTCCATTGTTTCTGGATATTGGTGTTTATACCTAATTACTGTTTCGACAGAAGTTTGAATCTTAAAAGATTTTCTAATTATCAATTGTTATCCTCCCCTTGCTGAATGGATTCCACTGAAAATCAATAGAAACCTCAGCAGAAGTTTGAAGTTTAAAAGGTTGTCTAAATTATTTATTGTTACTCTCTTCTTTTCCGCAGGTTGTGATTGCTCTGACAGGAGGAGAGCTGGTGTACTTTGAGATGGACCCAGTAAGACTTAGTTTTACTTATTTAGTTGTTTTTCTGTTGATTTTGACGTAATTTCGTAGAACTACTTGCATTAAAGCAGCAAAACTGTCTTTTCTGCAAAGCAAAAAAGGGGGAATGAAATCAGTAGTACATGTGATGTGACATGGCAGGTCACCATATGTAAGTGCAAACAGCGGTGGGCGACTCGAAACCGTGGTAATTTTCGTGAATTTGTTGTTTTTTGTTTGTTTCTGCACTTTCACCTGTTTTTTTTATTTGATATATATTTGTTTTTGTACTGACTGTAATTTCCATGTATTGGCACGCAATTTAAGTGTATCGGCCCAATAGAACCCTAATCCCATTTTGAATTATTATTGATCATCAGACAGGACAATTGAATGAGTACACCGAGCGGAAGGAGATGTCAGCCGATGTCAAATGCATGAGTTTAGCCACTGTGCCATCAGGGGAACAGAGAGCACGATTCTTGGCTGTTGGTCTCGCTGACGACACGGTCAGAATCATATCACTTGACCAATCGGTAAGTTTCTATTATTACTTGATACATTCATTCTTAGTTTTTGGTTTTCAGCGCGATGGAACATGAATAAATAACGTACATCGACTTGTTTTAAGTATCATGGAAACTTTAACCAACAATCTAATGATGAAAGAAACCTTCAGTGTAGAACATTTGACCAGTCGTCGCTACATTGCTCATAAATAATTATAAAGACCATTTACAGAGCTCTTAAATTGTATGTTTCTCTAGGCACTATAACCAAACTATTTAGATTGACAAAACAGATGGGTTTTAATAATAATAATTATAATAATAATAATAATAATAATAATAATAATAATAATAATAATAATAATAATAATAATAATAATAATAATAATAATAATAATAATAATAATAATAATAATAATAATAATAATAATAATAATAATAATAATAATAATAACTCTTATATAGCGCATTTCACAATAACCATATCAATGCGCTTTACATTAGTGCCCTGGTCATACAGTGTAGGGCCAATAACATCCGTTTTTATGTTTCTCAGCTCCCTTGGGAGTATACAACCGTGGAAACAGTTTATATTGCTCCAAAGGCTTTTTCATACACAATATCAACCTCTACCCTCGCAGGTACCCATTTATACCCCTGGGTGAAGAGAAGCAATTATAGTAAAGTATCTTGCTCAAGTGTCACGACCGGGATTTGAACCAAGTCACCAGAACTTAAATTTGATGCTCTTAACCACTCGGCCATGACACTCTACTGAAGGTTTCTTTAAGTGTAATTATCCAATGAATGTGCCGCTTGAATGCTCGGGATAGCTTGCTTCAAACTTTTAAGAACTATGACTGAAAAAGCCAATCGCCATTGCGTGTCATGGTGTGGGGTCCCGGGGAAAGCTGGAAATGAGGGATGGAAGAAGAGCGAATGCTTCGGGTAGCTGATGATTGTGAAATGAACAAAGGACTAAGAGATTTTGGAGATAAACTGGGATTAAATTATGAACAACTATATCAGGCATGCAACACCTCCGCGTTTCCGCGGAATTCCGCATTTTTTTTTTTTTACGTGAAAATCATTTTTTTTTTTTTATTTTTTTTTTTTAGCTTTAGCCTAATAATAAATGCCTGTGTATATATATACAGTGTACAACTACAAACATGTAAAATAAGCCTAGTACATGCTAGGCCTGGGCGAATTATTCGAATATCCGGTTAATGGCGAATAGGTTTTCCTATCTGTAACCGCGAATGCGGTTTTTTTTCTTAACCGGATATCCGCATAGGGCGCGAATACCTATTTATAAACCGGATAGTTCTGTAATTACAACCAAGTAACCAGATATTCTTTTAATATCCGAATATCCGCGGACGTCGGAGTGACAACTGATAGGAATGTTTTGTCTGAATCCTTAAGAAACTTCTATTAAGTCAGCATAAAACAGCATATATTAAGTATTTAACTTTGCTCACCTCCATGAAGAGTTAAAACAAAGAAAAGAAAAAGCAAATCGCCATCTTTAAATTAGATCCGGTTATTTTTATGAATGAACCGAGTGACACTGTCTAAAACTAATATCAATCCGCCCATAAGATCTCATTCACAAACGAACAGCGCCCTCTAGCGGCAAAAAAACTATTCAAATATCCGGTTAATTTCGGATAGTTGGCCAGTGGTATCCGAATAACAAAATTTCACTATTCGCCCAGCACTAGTACATGCTAACAATACACCTTAGAGCATAATAAACCTCAATATTTTTTAGGATACCATTGTGGGTATCATGTCTCGTGGCGTTTCGGCTGCCTCGCTCCGCACTTGCGTTGTGCCTTTGAAAATTTTCCTTTTTTTTTTCCAACGGGCAGTTGCGTGCCTGCTATGTACACAAGAAGAAGAATTTCGAAACAGATATGTTGATGAATTGGAAGCCAATGAATAGGGCGAAAATTGCTCTGATTTTTAAGTACAGGTAACTCGTCATCATGCAGGCTTCAAAACAACCAATAGCACCCACAGCATTTGCCGTTTTGCCCTGTGCTTTTGCTCTGACGTGCAAAGTTCCAATACAAATGTACTTTACTTTCCTCACCAAAAACATACCGGCCTAATTGTTTTTCTCTAGAAGTACCCCTTACCAGATTAAAATATTTGCTATGCCCCTTCAATGCCTGACCGTGTATACCTAATCTCTTGTTACAGGATTGCTTACAGCCATTGAGTATGCAAGCATTACCAGCTCCCTCGGAATCCCTCTGCATCGTTGAGATGGGAGGCACAGAGGCAACAGAGACGGGAGAAAGGGGAATGGCTGGTGGGCTCTTCTTGAACATTGGACTTCACGTAAGTAGTCATGCTCCACTATCTGTTTATACAATCCTTTCATCACTTGAAAAGTTTGCTAGAGTAAAACAGCTGGGATTAATACATAAAGGACCTGCCCACAACGGCCGCGTCCTATGTGAGGAATACATCCAGTGAACGATTTCCCCTGTATCGCATCGCAATTTGCGATGCAATTTGGATGATTTGCTATGCAATTTTGAAAAGTGCATCGCAAATTTTGCGATCCAATTTGCGATGCATATTTTGCAACATTTACGCTTGATACAAAAATATTGATTTTTTTATTTAAAACCATTCATATTAAATCAATTTTCCCGCTAGAAAAACGATGCTAAATTAATAAGAAATCACCGCCGACGACGACTAACGTTTTCTTCCGTGATACTTTTACCCAGTGCTCTGGCAGTAGGGCAAAATTGACCAATGAAAACATTCGTTACGCGCTATATGGAAATTCAACAGCCAATAGGAACACGTGTCTCTGAGCCACTAGGCTTTATCCCCCTCAGACATTGGGCGAACCAGACTACATGTGTACATACATGGGTGTTTTGACATGCAGTCACACACATGTGGATTTGTTTATTCTGAGCGGTGGTGACTTGGGATTTTATAACTAAACTGATGTTTTCTACTTGGAAAGTAAGAAAAAACAGTTGTTTATTTATGTTAAGAACATCTGCAAGGTATATTAAATCATTTAAACTGTTGTTTTTTCGACAAAGGAGCTGGAGAAATGCAAGAACTTTGATCTCTTTTTTGTTTTAGTCGTGTGAAGATACATCGCTTCACTATTGATTCCTGCTAATAATGTGCTGTGCACAAAATAATACTTTAGCGACAATCGCAGTACTTAACGCAAACAAATCAAAATATCTCCAACTGAATATCATCGGTGCAAAAACGATATATATACATGTAGTTCATGTTGTTCCCTTTATTATAAAATTGGTTTTAAAGTTGTCTCTTTATTTTGCACACATTTATTATTCTTAATATATTATTATCATATTTATTATTATGAAAATTCTTGGTTGTCTGTATCCAAAGATCCTTTCAGTTTCAAAGTTTCAAACTTGTGTCTGCCGACTTTTGTCCTCGTTGATTTTCATTTAATATTTTGATTTGTTTGCGTTAATTGTCCAAACAATAAACATAAAGTACATGCATTGAGGTAGAACTAGTATTTTAGCATTTCATTTTTCAATTCAATTTTAAGACCCCCCCCCCTTCTCATTGAATTAACCCCATGAGGCTGATTTTGGTGTGTTTATTTTATAATAAACCAAGTCTAGACATTGAAAATTGTGGGATAAAAAAAAAACAATTCCATGGTAATTGCGTCCTTAACTAGTTGACACTGGATGTCGTGTACTGTTAGCACACAGATTTTTTCTTTTTTTCACAACAAAAACAATTAAAGTAACAAGCTAGGCCCTATGTATGACAGCATTTTACTTAAATTTCGCCCTAAGACCTTAACCCGTTGCGCAAATATACACATCTGCAATTTAAGCATTTATTTTAATTTGCTATGCAAAATTTATGGACTGCTATGCAAAATTTTGAGTTTGCTATACAAAAATAAAAATTGCATAGCAGTTTTGCTATGCAAAAATTTTGGACGAAATCGTTCCCTGACATCGTAGGCCTAGGTGGTCAATATTTGGAACACATGTTGTGCTGAGCCAAAGGCATCTGCCATTTATTCAGGTGGCTTGGGTGGCGTGTGCGTAAAGCGCTTGCCTCTCACCAAGGTGACCGAGGTTTGATTCCCGGCCAGGGCCATATGTGAGTCGAGTTGGTTCTCTGCTGTGCCACAAGGGTTTTCCAGACATCAAACACTTCCAATCTTGGCTGTGCTCCGTGGTCATAATGGGTTGATGTGGCTGGCAGCTGAATGCGCCCTTGCATGCCTGCTTCTCGAACACGTTATAGCCGCGTCCTTCGCAATTCAGCTCTTAGCTGCGAGTGAGGATGATTAGCCCCCAAAAATATAATTATAATTATATGAAGTTTGTACTAAGTTGCCCTTGCCAGTTGTTGCAAAGCAGACTTCAATCAGTTGGAACTGCTGACATAAACTCTTTTTGCCTTTTTCTCAATATCTTTTTTCTTGCAAGATGGTACATAAAAACCATTAATAAATTTGCAATTGTACCAATGTTAACATTTCCCCCTTTTTTTGTCATGTATAGAATGGTGTTTTGTTGAGGATGGTGCTCGACTCTGTAACTGGTGACCTATCCGACACAAGAACAAGGTATCTAGGATCCAGACCCGTCAAGCTGTTCAGGATCAAGATGCAGGGCTCTGAATCAGTAAGTAGCTTTAAGGCAGTGGTCACTATTGGTTATTACTCAAAACGAATGTTGGCATGGTAACTAGTAATGGAGAGCTGTCGATAGTATTCAACATTGTGAGAAACGGCTCCCTCTGAAGTAATGTAGTTTTAAAAAAGAAGTGATTTCTCACTAAAATATTTGAACTGAATTGAGTTTTTGATTTGTGATCTGTCCGTAGGTTCTTGCCATGTCTAGCCGATCGTGGCTTAGTTATTGGTACCAGTCGCGTTTCCACCTGACCCCGCTGTCCTACGAGACATTGGAGTATGCGTCTGGGTTTGCCTCGGAGCAGTGCCCCGAAGGAATCGTGGCCATCTCAACAAACACACTCAGGTAAACAATCAGTGTTTCTCATTTCATTTGATATATTAATTGTGGTTGTGAAGTCAAGGACCTGTGTTAAAGTGAACTTACTCACTGTACTAGCCAAGAACCCTATAAAAAGAATACAAAGGAGGAAGTTTCATAATTTGTTCTTACCCTTACACCGATATGTATTAAGCACTTTATTCTGTAAGCTGGGTACTTTTGAGGAGTGGGATTTGAACCCACAGCCTTTGCATTGCGTGAGCAGGTGTCTTACCAGTAGACCACCGTGATAGCCTAGTGGCTCAAGGCAGTTTGGGTTAAAGTTTAGCAACGGGTACCACAACAAAGTTCAAGTTTTAGGTGCGGGAAGAACATCCCAGAGTATTATTCAATTAGGTTGGGACTGGAAAACCAAATCGAAATAGTGCCCCTGGCGTGAGTCTAACCGGAGCCCAAGAGTTGGGAGGCCAACTACGCCAACCAGACTCCCCAGTTTTGAGGCTGGGGTAGGGGATGTTGGAAGGAATGCTTTGATGTAATCATAGGGATAGGTCTGAAACATGAATGACCAAAATCAAGGATGTGAAATCCAGAATAAATAAGTAAACTTGCAATGTTTGCATATTCACATTATTTTCCTTTTTAATGTTTCCCATTGATAGAATCTTGGCTCTGGAAAAGCTTGGGGCAGTCTTCAACCAGGTATCAACGCCACTGACCTACACGCCTCGCAGATTTGCCATCCATCCAGAGAGTAATAATATAGTGGTGATTGAGAGTGAACACAATGCGTACACAGAAACAACCAAAGCAATGCGCAAACAACAGATGGCAGAGGTAGGGCACCAGACTCCTTAGTTTGTAATTATTGATTGGTTTATTAAATTGGTTCATTGATAAAATCACACTGTATCCAAAAACTTGAAAATGAAAATTTGAAATTATTAACTGGTTTATTAAATTGGTTCATTGCTAAAACCACATTGAAGCCAAAAGCTTTGAAAATGAAAAGTTTGATTTATCAAACCTGGGAAATGAACCTAATACAGGCAGAGTAATAATCCTTTTGAAAATTTACCCAGTCAGTTTCTGGTGTGGTTTATATTGATAGAGTAATGATTATGTACAACTCAAAATTATTGATAAACTACAAGCCACAAGATCTATAATCCCCTTTACAGTGGTCCACTCTTCTTTTGCAAGATGACAAAATGAAGTTATGTTGTCCTCTAAAAAAACAATTATGATCCACTAAAGTTGTCGCGTTGGATGCTAGTTGTCCAAGAGGGGATATATCTTTAAAATGTTCAACAACATCCCTGTTCATCCAACCTTTTCATTTATTTTTCTCAACTCCTTGAGACTACAACATCAAGCCACTTACAAAAGCACTAAGCAGTTTTATTCCATCTCTGACCCTGCAAGCTCACTCCTAATTGCTATGGGTGGTGTGGGTCAAATAGAGGCAAGAGATACTGATACTTGCCCTGCTTTCCTCGACAGGAAATGGTAGAAGCAGCTGGGGATGAGGAGAGAGAACTAGCTGCCGAGATGGCCGAAGCCTTCCTTCAAGAGGACCTTCCAGAGAGTCTGTTTGGCGCCCCCAAGGCAGGCCCGGGCATGTGGGCGTCGCTGGTCAGAGTACTGAACCCTGTGAATGGAACCACGCTGGATTCTGTGGCTTTGGAACAGAACGAGGCTGCGTTCAGGTAGAAACCTTAATTCCCTCTAAATATTTATCCTTTTTCAAAGTTTTCTATTGGGGATTTGATTGAGAGTTGATTGATACCTTGTAGGTTTTACTGGGTTTTGTTTACAACTTAATTTTCAATTCTCATCATCACCTTTAGTAGAATTTATTTTGGTACACCACACTTTTTTAAAACTCTTCAGGATTTGCTTTATCAGAAGTCATAAGCGTTTTTATGTTAGTGTTTTTGTCCTAAAAATGTATGCTTTATGTAGGATCCTTGTAAAATTTGTTTGTTTTTACCTGGTTTTGCTGCAGTCTTTGCCTGTGTAAGTTTGCAAGTAGAGGAGACGACACTTTTGTCTTAGTGGGTACGGCCAAAGACGTCACCCTGAGCCCAAGGACCTGCTCTGGGGGTTTCATCCATGCCTACCAGCTCACAGAGGATGGCAAGAAACTGGAATTACTTCACAAAGTAAGATTTGAACACACCTTTGATTTGTCCTTAAAACTCATGTGAAATAAATACCAACTGGGATTGTTTTGGGGGTTTTAGTCTCGTCAACACTATACAAATATTAAACTGCTACCTTATTTGTAAAATTGGCGTGTATTCTTGGGCAGGCCTCAAGTCTGCTACCACCCAGTGTCCCTAAAACAAAAGTGTGTAGCAAACTTTACCTACTAATTGTTGCATTTTAAGTGATCTTGAAAATGTTCTTCTGTTAAAGATACTTTTAGCCTAAACTTCAAGTTTTATTTATGTTTTTGTTGTGCTTTTATTAGACTCCAGTGGATGATGTCCCTTCAGCAATCTGCACTTTTCAGGGCCGGGTCTTAATCGGTGTTGGTAGATTACTCAGAATCTACGACTTGGGAAAGAAAAAGATGCTCAGAAAATGTGAAAACAAGGTAAGTTTTCAATATTAACATAATCAAATCCTCACTTTAAGTGAACCTTTTCATCTTAATTATATTTGACTTAATAATAATAATAATAATAATAATAATAATAATAATAAACAAGACTTAAAAAGCACATTTTACAAAATCTATTCTCTAAGGTTTTTTTCTGGGTTTTGTCTTCTTTTCTTCATCTTTTAAATCCATTTAGCTAATTGATAAAAGCCATGAAGCTGAGTAAATTTTTTGAGACAAATTGTTGTTAATAGAATAGACTTTTCCAGTTTCACAAATCAACAAAGCTTTTATTTATTTATTTATTTCATTACACACCCAACAACGGAAGCAGAATTTCAAAGCAGAATTTTAACGCAAGAAGTGTTTAATAATTTATTTTGTATTTATTTTGAAAACTTTCCCACTCTGTAGCACATCCCAAACTTCATAGTGAATATCCAGACCACGGGTCAGCGGATCATAGTCAGCGATGTTCAGGAGAGTCTTCACTTTGTACGGTATAAACGTCACGAAAATCAGATGGTCATCTTCGCTGATGATACGCATCCTCGCTGGGTCACAGCCATGGCTTGCATGGACTACGACACGGTCGCTGTTGCCGATAAGTTTGGAAATCTTTCAATTGTAAGTAAAAAAGGAATAATTACAATTGGACGTAACAATTCATGCCTGGAATCTCATCTTTGAGAGTGCAAGGCCTGTTTCATTTTGCAAGGGCACTTCCATTGGAAAATCTTTTAAAAAGTCTTTGGGAAATATTAAATGGGGCACCAGGGCCAAGAACAGGGGCAACAGAGACCATGTCTATGTGGCCTTCATGGCCTGTTACATTCACTACCATCATCTATGCACTACAACTTTTGGGCACGATGACGGAGGCGATATCATGGTCACGTTCAAACTGATCGTGTTTTAACTTTGTATGTTTTTTTTTTCTGTTAAGGGAGCCTCGTGCTAAAAATTGTGTCTTAATCCATCGGGTAACTGTAACCTTAAACCTTAACACTAAGCTACCTGGTCCCAACTTCATAAAGCTGTTAAGCAGAAAATACTGCCAGGCTCATTTCTTTGCTAAGCTAGAAATGATTTGGATACCAGTTGCAGCAATGGCTACTGTATAGTATTCTGGCTGGTAAGCTGTTTTTGCTAAGCATTGTGCCCACAGGCTTTATGAATTTTTGCCTTTAACTTTCTAATGTTGATTTGATAGATTCGGCTGATACAAGGCACCAACGATGACGTTGATGAAGATCCGACGGGGGTCAAAGCCCTCTGGGATCGAGGTCTCCTCAGCGGGGCTTCACAGAAGTCTGAAATCATCATCAATTTCCACATCGGAGACACCATCTTATCGCTCCAGAAGGCAACGTTGATCCCCGGTGGCTCAGAGTCACTGGTGTACACCACGCTGTCTGGGGCAGTTGGAATCCTCGTGCCATTCACATCCCATGAGGTGAGACTTGATACTTGGTTTTACGCAAAGGCTTTAGGCTCGCTTTTTTTTTTCTTTTTGCAAAGAGTTCTTATGAAATGTGACGTTAGTTGGTCCTGTGTGTTGTGTATACGCACGCAAAACAACACAGTGCATTTACGGAAAAGAGAAGGGGTTCGCCCTGGTGTTCCTGGTTTGATTGGCAGCATGTTGCGCAACAGCACCTTGTAAACCATTACATGGTGCTATTAAGGAATAAGTCTCATACTTCAAAACGTAGCTCCACATACCTTGCAGGACAAAATACTGGGCGCTTTGATACCCCCCTAGGGGTGTGATAAAGCGCTATATAAGGACCTAATATTATTACTATTATTATTATAAAATATTGGTTTGTAAACCTACTTGGATGGTATTCTTTATTTGATTGAAGAATATAAATATTGATGTTTTATTTGTAAAGAAAAACAAAACGACAAAATGTTTCATTGTTTTATTAATTGTAGAGTGCTTCTTCCAGCTCTAAATGTATTCTTTCGCTAATTTCCGAACCATTTCACTGGTCTTTAAATTCATATATTAATGCTTCAGCTAGAAACCTTATTGGATCATTTGGCTTAAATGGAATTTTAACAAACATTATCCTCACCAGTGTATAAACATTGTTACCTTTTGTATAGGACCATGACTTCTTTCAACATCTTGAGATGCACATGCGCTCAGAGTACCCGCCTCTATGCGGACGGGACCACATCTCGTTTAGATCCTACTTCTTCCCAATCAAGGTGAGTCCACAGATTGTTTTAAGTGTTATCAGAAATTCTTTCACGCTGTTCGGCAGATAATTGACCTCCGCCCCTAGAACCCTTCCCTCCCCCCAGAACCACACCCCCCAAAAAACCCTGCCGTCCATCCCATCCCTTAAGATGAATTGCCGGTATTGCCATAGTGATTTGTAATGTGACATCACATTTTGCTTTAGCAAATAAGATTGATACTCAATTAAGAGAAATCTTGACTACTTGTAAAATTGAGGCCTTGGCCCAATTTCATGGCTCTGCTTACCGTCTAATTATGCGGTAACAAATCACCATTCTTTGCTCAAATTTATGCTTAGCTGTGTAAGCAAAGAATGCCTACAAGCAACAATTCACTGCCAATTTGAGAAATACACTTGCCATAAGCCCGCAATTCCCTGCTTTCGTAAGCGCTGATTCTTTGCTTACGGTAAGCAGAGCCATGAAATTTGGCGGTTTTCTTCTCTTATGTTTTTATGTGAATTATATGAACTACCTAATTATTACCGTTGTTCTTATTATTATCGGTATACTCTATAGGCCCTACTGGTTTATAACTTTGAAATTTAAACTTTTTAACCTGGTCTTTGTTAATGTTTTTAAACAGAATGTTATTGACGGTGATCTGTGTGAGCAGTTCAATTCAATGGATACAAGTAAGCAGCGAAGCGTGGCTGATGAGCTAGACAGGAACCCAAGCGAGGTATTAGGATTACGATTATTAAGTTCCCAACTACCCCTCCTAATCTAAATAAAATCTTATTAAATAAAAGTTCACTAGATGTTGTTCATAGCAAGTTTTCATTATTACACATCTAGAACTTACTTGTTCTCTCTTGTTCCATTTTGTGTTGATTCTTATAATCTCTGAAGTTATTATAACCATTAACTGTATTTTGTCCTTCTCTTTTCTGCAGGTATCGAAGAAACTTGAAGATATCAGGACCAGATTTGCCTTCTAGACATTTCCACTTTCCTCTGCTGACAATCAAATCAAGCACCGACCTGAGACTGGTCCCAAACCCCTTATTACTGTAGAACCGCTGTTGCATCTTCCAGAGAACCATCAGCACTCTCCCTGGTTTGCAGATACAATGTTTTTAAACAACTGAGCACCAATAGCACATGGTCAAACTGGGCAGTTCTGCGTTATAAATGGTCTTTAGTTTTTATAAAATAGGGAGACCACCAACAAAGGGCTGGATGGCTCAGTTGATGGAGCACTGGTACGCAAATCCGAAGGTCAATGGTTCAAGTCCCGCTTCGGTCAATTCTTCTTTGTTGAAACCCAAATTAAAATATGGACGAGTGAACAAATTGGTGGTCTATTGAAATTGTAAAGGTCAAACCCTGATCTTGAGAAAGTATGCTACAGATCTCTTTATTCAAGTGTAGAATGAAAAACATTATTCTTCACAAATGGATCTAGTAAGTTCAGCAGCCCGAACTGCTGTTCCACCAAGGCTGGTTCATACTCGCTGCGACTGCGTGCATGCACCAGACAATTCGAAATTTGATTTAGCGTTCATACTTAATCAAAATAAAAAATAAATACGCATTAAGTTTGCATCCGCACGCGGAAACGAATGATGTTATTCACGAACATTATTCACTCAAATTGCGCTTACACATCCGACAAAATGTTAAAATATTTCAATTCGTTCGACTACGCATCGGATTAGTGTGTACGACCTTATTTTCATTTTGAAAAGTTCATATGCATTTGCGAAATACGATTACGCACTGCGCTTCCTTTTACGCACTGCAGACTTTCAAAAACGGGTCCGCGCGCTGCATATGCAGTGAGTACGCAGCGAGTATGAACCGGCCTTCTAAAGTGTAGGGCCAGTCTGCCATGCTTGTCCTAAAACCATGCAGCAGTAAATTCACCAAGTGGTTATTTTGAACAGCAGTTTCTGCCTTAATTTGTCCTCCTCTTGCGCGGCAAGGATCAAACTATGCACAATGTCTGTGATAAAATTCCAAATCTCCCACAACGATTGCACCTTATAAAAAAGTTCACTTAAAGATGCAAATCTTTGGTCACTTGTATTGCTTTCCATTAACAAATATATCCCATGTTAGATAGTGGATGTGAAGGTGATTGTAAACCAAATGGTTGTTCACGAGGAGAGATTCAATTCCTGAATCATGTATAGCTTTTTTTAAAGTGGCCAGCAACTGGCCTCATGCCTTGTATTAAAAATACTTCATTGTACATAGGTCCCCTTTTTTGTTTTTCCTTAACTCTTTTTTTGTTCATCACTTGTAAATAATTGTTCAATAGTTCCTTGGTTTGGATTCCTTGTGGAATGTGATTGTATTATTGTGGGATTTAGGCGGTTGTTTTGTGTTTCTGGAAAGTTTTCTTTGACTTTTTATGCACTCTGAAGTATTTTGCTGCTTCTAGGGGAAAAAAATAGAGCAAAATCAGAACTCAAATTCCTTAATTTGTTTCTCACAAATCCTGGTGATTCAATAAGTACATGTCTGGAATTGGATATAATTGGAACGTGATAATAACTATGAACCTTAACTCTTTATTTCACCTTAAAGCCATCATTATACACTTTCGGTACAGACAAAAAATGAAAAGTTCACAGATTTACAAATAATTCACAGGGTTTACAGAAGGTAATAGTGAAAGACTTATCTTGAAATATTATTCCATGAAATGCTTTACTTTTTGAACAAACATTAAAACAATAATAATTCTCGATAGCGAGAATTACGGATTTATTTTAAACACATATCATGAAACGTGGGTAGACAAGGGTGGGTTTTCCCGTTATTTTCTCCCGACTCCGATGACCGATTGAGCCAAAATTTCCACACCTTTGTTATTTTATATATAAGTTGTGATACACGAAGTGTGGGCCTTGGACAATACTGTTTACCGCAAGTGTCCAATGGCTTTAATCGGATAACTTTATGCATTTGAAAGTGTTAGTCTCTTTGTTTTACATGATCTAATTTTTCCTTAACAAACTGTAAAACCAAGTTTCTCATTTTTGAACTACTTGAAGGATTGTAACTCGGTGCATTCAAAGCAAGACTTAAAATTTTCTTCACAATACCAGCATATTTTATTTGTAGAACACAGTTGAGCAATTGACCTAATGTCTTTGTTTACACCAAACACCAACTTGTTTGGACTTGGATGAGGTTAGTTTTCCTGGGCCAGCCATAATCAATTCTGATTTGGGTCAATAGTCCTCAATCCGACACAATCTGGCAGCTTTAAAGGTATTTGGGAAGATTTTGGAGGGTGAGGGTTAATAACTGCTTTATTTTTCATAGTCAAATTTTCTTTTACTTCAAACTTGAGCGAAGTTTTTTAACTCCAAATTTTAAAATGTTATTTCAGCACAACATTTCTAATAAATACTTTGATGAACTTTGAATCATTCTGTTAGAAAAACAACACTAAAATACTTTTTTTAAAGACACTGGACATTGTTGGTAATATTGTCAAAGACGAGTCTTCTCACTCGGTGTATCTCAACATATGCATAAAATAACAAACCTGTGACAATTTGGGCCCAATTGGTGGTTGAAGTTGCGATATAATGAATAAAAAAACGCCCTTGTCACTTTGAGACCTCAAATTCTAAACCTGAGGTCACAAAATCAAATCCGTGGAAAAGTACTTCTTCCCAGAAAAGTACTCCACTTCAGAGAGAGAGAGAGAGCTGTTTCTCACAATGTTTTATACTACCAACCTCTCTCCATTACTCGTTACCAAGTAAGGTTTTATGCTAATAATTATTTTGAGTAATTACCAATTCTGTCAACTGCCTTTAACAAGCAGTAAATTGATTGGTTATTAATTGATTCAAGCAAATATTATTGCGGGTTAAAACAATTTAAATTTAGATTGTTTGATGCATTGCAGCTGTAAGGAACTTCTAACAAGGTTAGTGAGATCAATAACAATTAAAGTAATTTTGTACAAAGAAAACCTTACTTTTTGTAACAGTTTCTTCTTCGGTGTTGTGTTTGCTATAGACTTTTTTAAAAATTATTTTATAAACCGGTTTCATATACGTATAGGTTCAAAACATCATTTACAACAATACTAGCAAAAATATTCTGAGGCTTGTAAGAAAAAAAATAAAGCGGAATTTAAAGAACCCAGTGCACCCATCGCAAAGAGAAGGGGTTCGCCCTGGTGTTTTTGGTCTGATTGGTAGCAGACTGCGCCACAGCGGCTTATAATCCATTGCATTAAAAAGATTAGTCTTGATCATGTGTGCAATTTGGTCGCCTTCAGCAACAACCTCCATCGCCTTTACGCTGTGCAGCAACAACCTCCATCGCCTTTACGCTGTGCAGCAACAACCTCCATCGCCTTTACGCTGTGCAGCAACAACCTCCATCGCCTTTACGCTGTGCAGCAACAACCTCCATGCGTTGTTCGACTGCAGCAGGTATAAATAATCACTTAATGAGGGATATTTCATGAGCAGTGAGTGACCCTACTACGTGCTCACAAAAAATGGTATTCACTTACAATGTGTGTGAGTTTAGAAAATATCTCTGCCATTGTGATGTGCACAATTCTGTCCCCTCTACACCAGCCGCATCATGTACCTGCAAAATACTCAATATTTTACGTGTTGTGTGACCATCAAACGTGCACACATTTTTCCCTTAGAAAAGGTCCAACTTGTACGCTACAAAGAGTGTGTGTTGAGAAAATAACTTTTCCTTTATGGTGTGTACAATTTTGTCACTCTATGTAGTAGCACTATGCACCTGCAAAATACTCAATATTTTAGGCAAAATACTCAATATTTTAGGCATTGTGTGACAACACAGCGTGCACAGATTTAACCGTAAAAAAAGGTCCCATAATACACAATACAAAGCCACCAAATGAGAAACTAACATTTCCGCTAGGATGTGTACAATTTTGTCTCTTACTTTGTGATGTACCCGTACCGTACAATAAAGGGGTTATTTTAGCTGCAGAGAGTGACCATAACAACGTGCACAAATCACCCCGAAAAGGTCCTCATTTCTACGGTACAAAGTGTGAGTGTTTCGAAAATGGGGTTTTTGTGTAGTATATAACTATATTTATTATGTAAGGCGATGAGTGACCATACAACGTGCACGCATTTTACCCGTTAAAAATGTTCTCACTTGTACGGTACAACGGTTGTTTCTTGTGATATACACTTTCCATTGAGATGTGCACAAATTTGTCTCCCTACGCGGCGCGTCGTCGCAGTATTGTGTACCCTTATAATGAGGGTTATTTTAGGCGATGAAACAACGTGGTGTGGTGCACACATCACCCCGTAGAAAAAGGTCCTCACTTGTACGGTACAAAATGTGTGTGGAGAAAATATTTTTTCTGTATTATGGTGCGTACAATTTTGTCCCCTATAGTGGCATAATGCACCTGCAAAATACTAAATATTTTAGGCGTTGTGTGACCATACAACGTGCACAGATTTAACCGTAGAAAAGGTCCCAAAATATACAGTACAAAGCCACAGAACGAGAGAAATAACTTTTCCGTCAGGATCCCTAACCGGATACTTTCGCGTTGTGTACCCGTACCATACAATAGGGTTATTTTATTCGGAGAGAGTGACCATACAACGTGTACACATCATCCCGTAAGAAAAGGTCCTCACTTCTACGGTACAAAGTGTGAGAGTTTGCACAATAATTTGTTTGGTTTTCTAGTCACCCGTCTGGTCGTAATGTACCTGCAAGATACCCAATATTTAAGGCGCTGAGTGACCGGACCATACGACGTGCACACATTTGACCAGTTAAAAAGGTCCTCACTTGTACGGTACAATGCTTATTTTCTATAAGAAAACTTTTCCATTGAGATGTGCACAAATTTGTCTCCCTACACGGCGGTTAGCTGCTGCATTGTGTACCCGTATTTTACGGGTTATTATTGGGCGCTGAGTGATCATACAACGTGCAGTCATTATTACGCATACAAGGTCCACACTTCTACGGTTCAACGTGAGTTTGATGAGAAAATAACTTTTCCATTGTGATGTGCACAATTGTTGTCTCCCTATTCCGCGGCACAGGGGGGCAGTGTACTCGCTAAATATGTGATATTGTAGGAGTTAAGTGACCATAGGACGTGCACAGATTTAACCGTAAAAAGGTCGCCACATATGTGACCCGCTCTAACGAATGAGGAATGTCTAGTAAAGTCTCATTTCGTGTAATTTGACACCCAACATAATAATCATAACAAACAATTATTGAAAATTATTGAATTTTTTAAATTTTTTATTTCTACACTTTTAAGTTGCCTAAATCTTGATTAAACTTACTATGGTCTTACCTTTTCGTCAAAAGATTACTAAAGATGTAAAAACAGACCAAATCCCACGGGACAGACAGCGAACATTCATTGAAAACACCAATACGGTTCAAAGCCTCAGAAAGAGAGAAATAACTTTTCCGTAGGATGTGCACAATTTTGTCTCCCTAACCGGGACACCATTTCGTGTGGTGTACCCGTGTAATGAGTGATATTTTAGGCACTGAGTGACCATACAACGTGTACACATACACACCGTGTTGTGTACCCGCATAATGCGGGTTATTTTTGGCGATGAGTGGATTCTCAGTGCACACACACTTTGCGCGTATAAATGGAGTTATTTTGTGAAATGTTTCCACTGTGATGAATAAATTTGAAAGAATGAATCGGTTTTGAGTGATTTGCCATCGAGGAAGGCACTAAAAACTAACCTCTACAGCGGTTCGGAACTTTTCGTGTGCTCTCGGAACATTCCGGCACGGTTCGCGACGATCCCCAACGCAGCAGGTTTGGGGAGTTGTTACACTATAAGAGTGGACTAACCACCAGGACCTGGTTGTTAATGATTTCATGTCTAAAAGATGCAAGTATACTGCTTCAGACCCTCTATATTAAAGTACAATTGTAGCAGCAGGTTTGGGGAGTTGTTACATAAGAGTGGACTAACCACTAGGACCTGGTTGTTAATATTTTCATGTCTAAAAGATGCAAGTACTGCTTCAGACCTCTTTATTCAAGTACATTTGTAGCAGCAGGTTTGGGGAGTTGTTACATAAGAGTGGACTAACCACCGGGACTTGGTTGTTAATATTTTCATGTCTAAAAGATGCAAGCATATGCAAAATGACGCCATAAGGTCATTCTCGCTCGGGTATATTATTCTCTTAGTATTTAGTGCTTTCCTGCGATCGATGGGGTCGGCAGGCTTTTTCCATTATCGAGCAAAGTAGAGGGCGCTCCGTAAATTTCAGTATCAGACGACTTAAAAAAAAATCAAACACGCGAACGAAGTTCTGCTACCAGCAGTACCAGCACAGTTTTTATCTTGTAGAGAACTACAAATATCATGGCGGTGAGTATCTAGAATTGTCATGTAATTGATGATGTACCTGATAACTGATACATAATGAAATTAAAGGTTTGTTTATCGTGCGGTTTGTATGATATATATTGTGATATGTGACAGGTCAGTGTGCATGCATATGGCATGCACTGCATAGTGGGGTGTAGTGCTGCACCAGTTTCGTGAAGAAATGTTAAATAAATGTTTGTGCTTCCTACGGATAACTTTCCGTTTGCACCACCACCTTTTAACTCGTTTTTACAAAAGGGATATCTCGTTGGTAAGTCTAGACTATATATTATTATATTTTTTACTTTTCCTTTCCTATCCTAAGCGCATCATCTATGGATTGAGCTTCTATGGGTCACTAGCTCGCTCTGTCCCACATGTCCCACTGGCACTGGCCTCAACAACTTTTTAATTTTTTTTTATTGTATTTTGTAAATAATTGTAACCCTTGTCTTGTTGACACTCTATGAGTATACAACCCTCCCGACGTTCTACGACCCTCCTCTACGAGACGACCTAGCCCCACTTGTGTGGCCAAGGCTAGCTGAATCCTAAGGATTCAGCTAGCCTTGCCCTTGGCCACACAAGTCAAGTGGGGCTACCTACGACCATGACATGGATGGACCGGTCGCACTAAATACCGACAACTCACGACCCCTCACGACAACTCATGACAACAATTTTTAAATGCACTTTAACAGAACATTTGAACATAATTCAACCATTTAATATGTGCAAAAGAGTCATTGCATCTAAATCACTTTCAAACTGTTGACAAAATAGTATTTTTAACTGTAAAAAAGGTGTTTTTTTACCCCGAACTTACGAATGGTAATATTCGCCATGTTGTCTTTCGGCGTACTTGCCTATTAAAATAACAAACCTGTGAAAATTTGAGCTCGATCGGTCGTCGGAGTTGCGAGACGGCTATGAAAGAAAAAACACCCTTGTCACACGAAGTTGGCTGCTTTGTGATGCTTGATTTCGAGACCTCAAGTTCTAAACTTGAGGTCTCAAAATCAAATTCGTGAAAAATTACTTCTTTCTCCAAAACTAGGTCACTTCAGAGGGAGCTGTTTCTCACAATGTTTTATACCATCAGTCTCTCCCCATTACTCGTTTCCAAGTAACTGTAAGGTTTTATGCCAATAATTATTTTGAGTAATTACCAATAGTGTCCACTGCCTTTAACCAAGTAAAGTGACAAACTTTTTCTCTCTCTTTTTTTAAATTTTTTTTGTTTTTGTTTTTTTCTTTCTCGTTACAGCCTAAGGGTAAAGTAGCAACGAAAGGTCAGAAACAGATTGCAGAGGAGAACAAACAAACGCTGATCTATTACCGTAACATCATGTTTGGGGCAAGTGCTGCGTATGTCGTCGTTCGTCTTCTATGGTGGCTAGAATCCTTTACGTGGCTACACTGGGTGAGTATAATTTTGACAAACAGTTTTATTTGTGGTAATTCTGTGATAATAATCATAAAGCCACTGTAAAATTACCCTCAACTTCTCGTTCAAAGAGTTGAATGATTTTTGGAATTGCTCCTTAGAATCGGACCTTGTTCCTCCTATATTGGGGTGTGTGAGCATGAAACCAGGCTTTCTACTCTTGTTCTGACCCATACAGCTTACTTTGCTAAATGTAGTACAAAGAGCCATCCACAGCTTTAGTAGGTAGGGCCTACTGAATCTTTTTAGAACTTCATGCCTGGTGCGTGTTTACCTCCATCCTACAATCTAGACTGTTTTAAGAGGAATATAAATTCCTACCTTCAGCTCTCCAAAGTTATTGTCGTCTTAATGTTTTCTTCTTGTATTTGATCAGAGTCCCAAAATTTGCAACTCTCATTTCGGAATGTTGGTGTTTTTGTCATGTAAAATCTGACACAGTATTCAGTAGGAGAGGTCAAAGCAGTTGAGAACACACATAGTGCCATCTGGGTGCCGGCCTAAAAAATGTTGGGCTGCTGTTTTAATGGATTAAAGTTTTAGACATCTCGATTCTTTCCAAACTACCTGAAAAGTTTTAACAATGCTGTCTTATAATGTCTTGTTTGTTGTTTACATTTTTTTGTTTTCCCTTACCGCAGCTGTTGTTGATATTTGCATCTTCTGTGTACTTCGGCTGTTACCAGTTTATGGCCTTCATGGCCAAGGCTAAATACTCATCAACAGGCTCAGTAGTGGACGGAGGTGTAGACCTAAACATGGAGAATGGCATGGCTGAGTGAGTTTCAATCTTTACCTTTCTCCTAACCAACCCCTGGGGTGTGTTTTCACGGCTGTAACCAATAGCTGTTTCAGCCTATGGCCAGTGATCAACCATTGGCAAGTTCAACTGAAACAGTTTTGGTTATGGCCGCTAAAACGCACTTCAGACCTAGATTTGTAGGTAATAGACCTTTCTTTTGCAACGTCACAGCCCGAGTTTTTGCCAACCCAGATTGGAAAACTATGGAAAGCCTTAAGTGCAATCAAGAAAAGATCGCTATTTTTGGTAACAATGTAACCAAATTTGTTGATTTTGTTTAAAACAAAACAACTAATTATGAGAGGTATTTTATTTAACTGAAAGTTTGCAGAAAATGTTGAATTTTGTTAAAACATCTGTTTTTACGATTTAGTGATTTACTAACATTCGGCCGACCATGCCAACCAAGGCGGTTTGTTTATCAACAAAAGAAAGGTCTATAGCCAAGCGATCTTTAGTGCACCAATTAAGTTACGGTGTTCTGATCAGCAGAGTGTGGGTTCGAGTCTGGGTCATGATACTTATGTCCTTGTGCAAGTCCCTTAACCGCTATTGCCTCATCCTTAGGATGGGACGTAAAGCCATCGGTCCCAGGTGTTGTGTAATGCATGTAAAAGAGACCTCGTTTTGAAGGACATAAATACTTCTGTTCTAAAGCCGTTCCCAAGTTAACTGTTTATTGTGGTGTTTAGTTTGTCTCAATGTTGATTCTACAATATTGAAGCTATTTTTTAGAGTTTAAAGGATTGTTGTTCCAATATTCCATTGTTGTTCCAATGATATGGTAATCATGCTTTTTGTGGTGTTGCTCCCATGGTATGGGATGATCTTCCATCAAATACTCATGCAGCCCACAGCTATAGAATCATTTAAAGACACTGGACACTATTGGTAATTGTCAAAATCTAGCCTTCACAGTTGGTGTATCTCAACATAAAGATGCATAAAGTAACAAACCTGTGAAAACTAGAGCTCAGTCGGTTATCGAACTTGCGAGATAATAATGAATGAAAAAACACCCTTGTCATAGGAAGTTGTCACAGGAAGTTGTGTGCGTTTAGATGATGGATTTTGAGGTCTCAAAATCAAATTCGTGGAAAATTTCTTCTTTCTTGAAAACTATGGAACTTCAGAGGGTGCCGTTTCTCAAAATTTGTTATACCATCAACCCCTCCCCATCACTTGTCATCAAGAAAGGTCTTATGTTAGTTTTTAATAATTATTTTGAGTAATTACCAATAGTGTCCACTGCCCTTAATTATATGGTATTTGTTTTGTTGTAATTATGGTAGTCGTGTTTTTAATATAATGTTTTACTTTTTTATTGTTCAACTGTTTAATGTTTTAAAAGCTTTTAATTGTCAGTGTGTTCAGTGTGCTGAGATAATTTTAAGTGGTGCACTTACAATGATTACATGTAGGTGATTGA
Organism: Asterias rubens; assembly: GCF_902459465.1. Lineage (NCBI taxonomy): Eukaryota > Metazoa > Echinodermata > Asteroidea > Forcipulatida > Asteriidae > Asterias > Asterias rubens. Next base: position 16,882,690 of record NC_047065.1, on the reverse strand, counting down.
CAACTTTTTTTTTTAAACTATACATTTACATACAGGCATGTGAAAGATATTCTACTCGTTACGGCAGTCATCCAAGTGCTAAGTATCATGACAGACTACTTTTGGCTCCTCTGGCTGGTTATTCCAGGCCGAGCTTTTTACCTTCTCTGGACAACTATTCTTGCTCCGTGGTTTTTTGCTCCTGCTGCGGAGGTCGACGATAAGAAACAAAAGAAAATGGAACGCAAAATGCAGAGAAGATGATAAATTGTTCGTTTTTAATTTCAGTTTATTATTTCAAAAATGTCTCCAGATGTTGTATGGCTCATTCATGTGTTAGTGTGAAAATATTAATATAATAATCTTAAAAAAAGTTTTTATATTGCATCTATGGGTGTATCAAAGCGCTTATATTAAGCGCAAAGGTATTAGAAATGCTGGGGCTTTATTACATAGTGTCTGGTAAAGGTTGACCGTTGTGGTGCAGTTAGCAACAAGCCATCGTTGGGGTGAGCCTCTCTTGACATCAAAGTCGGGTCATATAAGTTTGTTTATACTCGGGCCCCTTGAGTACCTTGTTTGGTAGATACGTGCGCTATATGAGACTTTGATATTATATATAATAATGTGAAACACTACACATAAAGTGAACCTATTCTTTCTGGAGGACGAATCATAAATTGTGGTGACATTACCTTCGGATTGGAGCTTTGGGTTGTAAAAGGGTTTATTTTGAGATGAATTATTGTTTACAAAACAATAGAATACATGTATAATGATTCAAACAAATGTCTCTCAAAATAATTTTTATGTGGTTTTCCTTTTACTTCATAAACTAACACAATCCGCCACTGTAGTAACACATTTTCGACTACACAACTTTACGGACCTTGTACATAGGTCATGCAATAAAAGGAAGAAAATATACCACGTCAGCAGGAATGGTATAGTGATTAGAGGCTTGGGGCGGCTTGGAGCCCGTGTCGCATGCAATTATGTCCTCTATGCAATACTATTCGGAGGACTGTCCGCTGCATAATGCAATTATGTCCGCCCGGACACTTTTGCATATGCATTTGTGTCCGCCCCCGTGCAAAATCGTCCTTGCAGTAAATTAAACGCCCTTGGTCGCCGACGGAACACGTTGGCCATTTTTCTACAAGCTGCTAAGTGCATGGCATGAATGACATGGGAAATGTTCGGCAGTTTGGTATTCATAAAATACCTGAATATTCATGCTGCATATACGTGTGTTTAGTGCATGCATGCTCGCTTACGCGCGCACATACATGGAGTCATGTACATCCACCGGACGGTTTTTGCATAGCCCCGGACACGATTAAATACGCAAAAGTGTCCGGAGCGGACAGTATTGCATGACAGACTCAATTGCATTTGACACCGGCCCAGCATGCCGTCTGTCATGATGACCAGTGAGTGAAAACCAAAGATTATAGAGCGCCGCAAGGCGCAAGATGCGGAACTCGGGCTGAAATGTGATATCCCACTGGACGCCATTTCGGCAAGTAACTCTTTTGATACAACAGTAGATCAGTGCAGACAATGACCATTCCTATCAATGGGAAACAAAACATTCACTTGCTGAAATGGCGCCCATGCGTATTTCACATTCCAACAATAGATAAAGCTTCAGTTCCGCATCTTGCGCCTTGCGGCGCTCTATAATCTTTGGTGAAAACCATTCAAAAACTCCCATTTTTCCAGTAAAAGACTATAATAAACTAGGTGTGTTGTTGGTACATATGGCGACTGAGACATGCAACAAGATGGCTTGTGTAATATTAAGATTAGTCTAAAGAACGTTCTGCATTCCCGAAACGTAATGTTGGCCACATTTAAAATGTACAAATGTGTATGTATATAAAGGCAGTGGACATTGGTATTTACTCAAAATAATTATAAGCATAAAACCTTAATTGGTTACAAGTAATAGGGAGAGGTTGATAGTATATAACCTTGTGAGAAACGGCTCCATCTGAAGTGATGTAGCTTTCGAGAAAGAAGTAATTTTCCACGAATTTGATTTCGAGACCTTAAGTTTAGAACTTGAGGTCTCGAAATCAAGCAATACAACTTTGTTGTCCCACTTCGTGTGAAAAGGGTGTTCTTTTTAATTCATAGTTATCTCGCAACTCCGACGACCAATCGAGCTCAATTTTTGACAAGTTTGTTATTTTATGTACATGTTGAGATACACAAAATGAGAAGACTGGATTTTGACAATTACCAATAGTGTCCACTGCCTTTAAACTTGATTTTAACACACGGAGGGGGCGCTACAATGAAAACTTACGGGTTAATTAAACAGTATGATTTGTTGCCTTTGAAATGAATGTATATTGGTAAGATGATATTTATTTCTTAGAAGGATCTTAGCTGGCAGCTCCTCCGTGACGTTGTGGACCCCATGCTAAGATGAAGCCCATGCTAAGATGTGAACCATCGCCCATTGTAGTTCGATTAAAGTAGTTTAGCTTTAAATAGTAATATAAAGCGACCAGCGAATCGCTACGAGACAATGTTTTTAATACTATTGATACTCTATCTCATGCGTACAAATAAATATTGAAAGGGGAAACTGGTACTTGACTTTTGTTTTGTTGTTGTCTTCTATTTATATATCATATATTGATCAATACTGAGTGTACACAGGAATCTCTGAACCCTACGAGCAGTTAATAAAACATCACGAATTGGTTCAAAGGGCCGAATGCATCTCTCAAAACGCTTCTCGAAGTAAACTCGAAGCAACTGTCACTTATAATTAAGACTTGGCTTATTTATGTCATGAGTGTGAAGAAAAAAAAATCAGTTTACTTGCATACGGGCGAGCGAAATAGTATACCTAGTCAACGTAGGTACCGCTGATGCTCATGTGTAACCTGGATTTTGCGGTAACAAATCAAAACGCCAATCAAAAGGGAACAATGCCCTCACAATGATGTCTGATTGATGGATGTACAATTAAGATATAATTAACAATAATATCATAACACAAGCGAACTGATTGCAATTAAAGAGGCACTGTCGTCAGTGTGGACGTCATTGTTAGCGTGGAAGTGACCAGAGGAGTTGATAACGGAAGCCGTTTTGGGCCATCGGTACAATTCTCACTGAGCTGCCTACCGTGATACATCACTGGCCGGCCCTACCCCCTTTGCCTTCAGACATCGAGCCAGTTCACTTTTGCTGAATCCAAAAATGAATATCTTTAAAGTTTCAAGTCTGCTTCTGATTCTCGGTTGTGGTAGTATTCTGGCAGGTATCTGCCAGCAAAAGAACTGCCAGCATGGAAACTGCCCTCCTGATTGGCGCAAAGACGGAGCGTCATGTTACTTCATCATAACGGAGAAGATGACTTGGAACAACGCAAAGAGTCTTTGTACCGAGTATGGAGCAACGCTTGGTATCCCAAACTCACAATCGGCACAGGAGTTTATTTGGGAATTCTTTCTGCAAAAGATTGAGGACACCACAACTCCAAATCTCTGGATTGGTTTAATCAAAGCGAAGGGACATTGGGATGGTCTGCTGAGTAATACAAGCGGGTCTTACAAGAACTGGGCAGCAGGACAACCGGATTCCATCTATTTGTATTGTGCAGCAATGTGGGGTGACCGTGGCGGTAAATGGGATGATCAACCTTGCTACAGGGAAAACTACGCAGTCTGTGAGCTCCCTGTCCCCGTCACCAACACTCCATTATTCTGCCTGTACACCGGTGATGATGGTCGCCTTAGTTCTCAGTAAGTGTCTCGAGTCATGCAGGAGGGATCGCCAAATCACACCCTGACGTTGTTCTTTCAATCTGCTGGAGCAAGGTGGAGGGATTGTGGTGTGCCAGCTCAACAACACAACGTCGTGATACGGCTGCTGAAGGAGACATCAAGGAAGACGAGAAATGCCACTTTTTCTCACAACGAGCAAAATCACATTTCACTGAACTGAAAAACACCATGACGAGTCCCTTGACTCTGATTACTCTCTGTATTCTGTGGATTTTCGAGGATTGTGACTGCGTGTCTCGATGATACGTGACTGCATGTCTCGATGTATCGTGACTGCATGTCTCGATGTATCGTGACTGTGTCTCGATGATACGTGACTGCATGTCTCGATGTATCGTGACTGCATGTCTCGATGATACGTGACTGCATGTCTCGATGTATCGTGACTGCATGTCTCGATGTATAGTGACTGCATTTGAACATGAACAAAATATGAACAAAAGTACACTTGGCGCGTTAGGGTTAGAATTGGGCGTGTGATTGGCTTAAAGTAGCAGCTTGGCCCACATGCGAAGTAAAGGTCGTGAAATTGCGTTTTGGACGATCTTTCCCCTTAATTTCTGCCCTAAAATACATGTCTTTTTATAAACAGCACATTAATGGATTAGTAATTTGAGGCTTGGTTTAATGGCCAAGCCCGAGAATCTTCCGGTTTTAACTGGAGCTCCTGTACTTTACCTTTCAAACTTGTGGTCTTTTAAAGCCATTGGACCCTTTCGGTAAACAGTATTGTCCAAGGCCCACACTTCGTGTATAACAACTTCCATATCAAATAACAAACCTGTGAAAATTTGGGCTTAATCGGTCGGGAGAAAATAACGGGAAAACCCACCCTTGTATCCGCGCGTTTCGCCGTGTCATGACATGTGTTTAAAATAAATCCGTAATTCTCGTTAACGAGAATTGATATTGTTTTACTGTTTTCTCAAAAAGTAAAGCATTTCATGGAATATTATTTCAAGAGCAGTCTTTCACCACTACCTTCTGTAAACCGTGTAAGTTATTTGTAAATCTGTGAACTTTTTTTTTCTGTACCGAAAGGGTCCAATGGCTTTAATTCCAGTGTGAATTTGATTTAATTAAAATAATAAAAATAAAAAATAAAATGGAGGGGGCGGTGTTGGTTGTATGGAATTTGGAAGTCCGCAAAAAACAAATTCTGATGATGATGTAATTTTCAAACCTAACAATGCTGTTTTTATTGAAAAAAGTGGATCATCTGACCTGTTGAAATTTAGTAGAAGTATTTAGTTGTAGCCTAATCATATTACTATTGTTCTATAAACCTGATGGTTACGTGTGCGAATTTGAAAGATATAAGGATAAGTGCGCAACACTCGTCTCAACAAAAATTACTCTATCGTAAAGAGAAAACGTTTGATTCAACATTACTGATAACACTTATTTTCTGTCTGTATTGTATAAATTACATGTACACTGCATTTTGTGAAGTTGGACTGGGGCTTTTTATTGGACTGTTGTTTTTATTGTCAAACTACTTTTGCCACTGTTTTGGACCGCTCCAGTACAGTGCTGTTGCTCTATCTCTGATGTGTTTAGAATGATTCCCTTTCTTCGGCAATAGTATACGGGACAAAAACATCGATTTAAAAAGCACTCAGATTCGTCTTAATGTAAGATGGGTTGCTTGCCACAGTTATTTGTATTGCGTCCCTCCACTTACCCCCTTCAAACCCGTTACACCACGCTACAGCAAACCTAGCATGTAGCAAACCTGGCCTGACTTCGAGGCGCATGCTCTTTGCGGACGTGATTATAGAGCGTTCTTTGTGCATCTATTGTAAGCTGGGCTTTCATACCTTGAATTCGTTCATCCTCTTTCAAAAAAGGACGTGAAATAAATCAAAATTTGAAATACGAAAAAAAAAAAAAAAAAAAAAAAAAAACCTATTTGTTTGATCACCGGAGTCGGACCTAAAAAATGCCGTAAGAAAATCTGCAGCCCGATCTGAAGAGGCACCTGGGAGTTTTTCTAACACAAACAGACACGTGACTTGCATTAGTACATGTATATAGATAGATTCTCAACTTGCTTTCTTCGTTTTTTCCTCCATCTCAGCCTATAATTATTTTGTATGACTTTGCTCGAGTTGACTTTGGTACCAGTTAAACAGGGGTATCATATGATCCGAAATCTTCCAACAAGTCAACTCGTAGTGCAGAGGAGATGTTAGTGGCGTGTCTTTTCCCGTTTTTCGGAAGGCGGCCTCCCATAACCCATATTTGAATAACACATCCAGGGTTGATAACAACTGATTCGATTATTCGTCTTAACCGTATGGAATTCCTCTAATTTCTCTAAGTATTTACTAAATAAAACATAATCAACTTAAAAGGGGTTGGTGCCTCCGCAAAAATCCCTCAACCGCATGCAAAAAAAAAAAAAAAAAAGCAGGTTCATATGAATTTTCTGAAAGAACTATTTTGATAAAACACCCCTTTAAAATTGCTAGTGTGAAATTTCATAACAGAATTAAATAAAACCAAATTCCCCAATCTCACTAAATGTTAACGCTGCCGAGTACACCTTCATAACAGGTAAGCTTTCAAAATTGTGACAGTCCTAAATTGCCTGCCTCTGCACCTTTGTTTCACATTCTACCATATTAGTGGTGTTAAACTGTTGACAATGGTTAATCAATCCAATCATGCTGAGGTATTGTTTTTTTGCACGGAAATTATTGGAATGTAGGGGACTGGATTGACATGTTTAATGACTAATTTTTGTAACTATAGGACGCGTGAGAACAATCATTTGTCATAGTTTTAAAAGTAAATATTTTGTTTATTCAATGCGAAACCTGTATCACTACATACATACAATATTAAAGTTGATGTACAAAATGGGAATCATTTAATCATTAATTATCAACACGTTTTAATCAGAAAGAGAAATCTGGTATCACACTGCATTAATAACACCTAGGTCCTATCTGTATTTTTCGGAACCAAACGTACGAATGCTATAGTTAGTATTCGTTATTCAATATCGCGTCTGAAGTTTTTTTCCCTTTTATAGAGTAGAGGCCTATAGGTTTATCTATACGTAAATGTCTTCAAAGATTACATAAAGCATAACAAGAAGTGATTTCGGAATCAAACTTAGTTGACCATCGTAATTTGTTGCCTGTAAAATGTCATGAAGTCTAAATTTAATATTTTCACAGCAGCAACAACCGAAGAATGAATGATAGTGCTGACTTATCGTTCTGAAATGCGCAGAACGTTTAACCTTTAGTCAAAAGAAAAACAAAACTTCATAGAAAAGAAGAATTATATAGAAAAGAAGATTGCGCTTTTCCATTACTGTGCAAAATAATGACGGAAACCAGGGCCCAATTTCATAGAGCTGCTTAAGCACAAAATTTTGCTTAAGCAAAAAAATCCTTGCTTAGTAAAATCAGATTACCAGCCAAGACTCCACTCAATTGTTATGCTAAGTAAACAACAGCTAAATACCAGTCACAAGCAATGTATAAATGGCATGAAATTTTGGCCAGTAACATGTGTAAAATAAGCGAGCTATTTTCGTGCTTAAGCAATTTTGTTGCTTAAGCAGCTCTATGTAATAGGCTCCTGTATGCATTCAGACGGCGTGTGCTTTGTTTTACCGAAAGCACGCGTTCTTAAAATGACTCAGTGGGTCTAAGCTAGCTACAGCCCAGGCCGTGATTTCAAAAGGGCCATAATTGCAATCGATTACGATATATTATGATAAATATATTATTACTATTAATGGTTTATTTATTCAACAATATAAAAAAAAAAGACACTGGCAGTAAAAACTGAATTGCTGTCTTAAATTTACAATTTGACAGTTAATACAATAAAAAGATAGTAAAATATCATTCGACTATACAACGCAGAAAACATTAAATTGCACAATGACACAAACCCCTAATATAAAGTAACAGGGCAAAAGACTTAGAAAAGCAAAACGTAAAAAATCACAGAACAGTCCCTAACCAGGTCTGGAAAGCGTTGCGACAACTGTACAAAACAATTAAAAGTAAGGACAGCAAAAATAAACAAACAATTGAATGAGGATGACAATCGCTTAGATCCCATCACATATAATTCACCAAAAACGAGTCCTTTAATTGTGTAGTCCCCAATGCTGTTATGTCAACAATTTTACTGTAATTCTTATAGCATTGCGTTGATAGTATTTACAAATATTTTTATAGTGCGTAAAAGTGTCTGAGCAGGTTCGCAGTGAGTACCAAGAATGACAAAAGAAGAGTTACGCTGACTACTTATGTTAATGTACAAGGTGTTTGTCATGATACATCAAGACAAGCAGTCATCCAAGTCATCTTCTCCGTTATGAAGTAACATGACTCTCCGTCTTTGCGCCAATCGGGAGGGCAGTTTCCACGCTGGCAGTTCTTTTGCTGGCAGATATCTGCCAGAATACTACCACAACCGAGAACCAGAAGCAGACTTGAAACTTTAAAGATATTCATTTTTTGATGAAGTACACATAAGCTGGTTCGATGTCTAAAAGCAAAGGAGTGGGGTCTGTGGAGTATCAGTTAAAACAATACAGAGAGTCCAAAATGGCTTCCGTTATCAACTCCTTTGCTTCACTTCCACGATAACAATGGCGCCCACACTGACGGAAGCAGGGCCTCCTAATTGCAATCAGTTTCGCTTGAGTTGTTGTTTTTTTTTTTTGCACTTAGTGTTATAAAGAAATTTGTTATTATAGCTAATGGTTGCTAAGTTAATGCTAATTCGTCTTACGAACGCGGTAGTCACGTTTCTATTGTTACGACTATTATTATTAAATAATAATTGCTACAAAAGAAACGGCCTTCCTGTTAATAACAGTGAATAAAAGCGCCAACGACGGACCTCCATTGGAGTCATCATACAGCTTATTTATACCCAGATAATGAATAAGTCAGCTAAAATAATAACCAGTGATATTAATAATTTTACTGAGCTCTTGATATGTGGACACGACGTAATCATTTGCAAATATGATGTAAAAACAAGCTGACCTACCATTTCATGGTTTAAATTTTAAATTTTAGGTGAGATAATCTTCACGTTTTGTGACGAAGTGAAATTAAATGTTATTAAAAATACTACTAAGGGGAGTCGTTAACGGTTGGGTTTCGCTCACCGATTTTGCTTCAACTTCAGTTTGAAGGTAATGTGATGAGATTAGATGGACCTTTCACATGTGCGCATTGTAAATTGCATGCTGATGCCAAATACGTTATGTCTAAGGTCCACAGATTTAACTTCCGTATTAACAGCCATCAAGTATAATTATAATCAATATATATGAAAATAATCGCTCAGATCCAATCACACAATAACATAAACACATCTATATAGTTTTAGTTTGTTAATGATTAAATACATTATTATTCTTTGACAAGTTGTATGATTATGCATCTACCAATTTGTAATATAATTCACCCAATTCAAAACTTTATTATTGTGTTTTTTTCTGATCTTCTTATGTCAAAAATTCTTAAAGCATATTTATGTGTTGATAATATTTACAATTTATTGTTAAAGTGCACGCAAGTGTCTGAGTGAGTTTGCAGTGAGTACAACAAATATTGGAAATAGAAGAGTTACTCTGACTACTAAAAATAACGTACCATGTGTTTGTCATGATACATCAATGCAAGCAGTCACGATACATCGAGACATGCAGTCACGATACATCGAGACATGCAGTCACGATACATCGAGACATGCAGTCACGTATCATCGAGACACAGTCACGATACATCGAGACATGCAGTCACGATACATCGAGACATGCATTCACGATACATCGAGACATGCAGTCACGTATCATCGAGACACAGTCACGATACATCGAGACATGCAGTCAAGATACATCGAGACATGCATTCACGATACATCAATACAAGCAGTCACGATACATCGAGACGTGCAATCACAATACATCGAGACATGCATTCACGATATATCGAGACATGCATTCACGATACATCGAGACAGACAGACAGACAGACAGACAGACAGACAGACAGACAGACAGACAGACAGACAGACAGACAGACAGACAGACAGACAGACAGACAGACAGACAGACAGACAGACAGACAGGCAGGCAGTCATGATACATCGAGACATGCCTTCACGATACATCGAGACAAGTAGTCACAATACATCGAGACATGCATTCACAATCCTCGAACATCCACACAACAGAGAGTCACTTGGAGTCAAGGGACGCGTCATTCTGTTTTTCTGTTCAATGAAATGTGGGACAAAAAGTGGCATTTCTCCTCTTCCTTGATGTCTCCTTTAGTAGCCGCATCATAACGGGTTGTGTTTGAGCTGGCACACCACATTCCCTCCAGCAGACATGGATGATCAATGTCAGGGTGTGATTTTGAGCAGCCTTCCTGCATGACTCGAGACACTTAACTTACTGAGAATTGAGGCGACCATCATCACCGGTGTACAGGCAGAATAACGGGGTGTTGGTGACAGGTACGGGGAGCTCACAGACTGCGTTTAGGTCGTGAAGGCAATATTGATCATCCCACTTGCCGTCATGTTCAGCCCACATTGCAGTGCAAACGTAGTAAGCAAAGCCATCCGGTTGTCCTGCCGCCCAGTTCTCATAGGACCCGCTCGCATCACTACGACGTGCATCATCCCAATTTCCCTTCGTGTTGATAAATCCAATCCAGAGATCCGGAGTTGGGGTATCCTGAATATTTTGCAGAAAGAATTCCCAAATAAACTCATGTTCGGATTGTGAGTTTGGGATACCAAGCGTGGCTCCATACTCGGAACAAAGACTCTTTGCGTTGTTCCAAGTCATCTTCTCCGTTATGAAGTAACATGACTCTCCGTCTTTGCGCCAATCGGGAGGGCAGTTTCCACGCTGGCAGTTCTTTTGCTGGCAGATATCTGCCAGAATACTACCACAACCGAGAACCAGAAGCAGACTTGAAACTTTAAAGATATTCATTTTTTGATGAAGTACACATAAGCTTGTTCGATGTCTAAAAGCAAAGGAGTGGGGTCTGTGAAGTATCAGTTAAAACAATACATGTACAGAGAGTCCAAAATGGCTTCCGTTATCAACTCCTTTGCTTCACTTCCACGATAACAATGGCGCCCACACTGACGGAAGCAGGGCCTCCTAATTGCAATCAGTTTCGCTTGATTTTTTTTTTTTTTTTGCACTTAGTGTTATAGAGAAATGGTTGCTAAGTTAATGCTAATTCGTCTTACGAACGCGGTAGTCACGTTTCTATTGTTACGACTATTATTATTAAATAATAATTGCTACAAAAGAAACGGCCTTCCTGTTAATAACAGTGAATAAAAGCGCCAACGACGGACCTCCATTGGAGTCATCATGCAGCTTATTTATACCCAGATAATGAATAAGTCAGCTAAAATAATAACCAGTGATGTTAATAATTTTACTGAACTCTTGATATGTGGACACGACGTAATCATTTGCAAATAAATATGATGTAAAAACAAGCTGACGGTATACCATTTCCTGGTTTAAATTTTAAATTTTAGGTGAGATAATCTTCACGTTTTGTGACGAAGTGAAACTAAATGTTATTAAAAATACTACTAAGGGGAGTCGTTAACGGTTGAGTTTCGCTCACCGATTTTGCTTCAACTTCAGTTTGAAGGTAATGTGATGAGATTGGATGGACATTTCACATGTGCGCGTTGCAAATTGCATGCTGATGCCAAATACGTTATGTCTAAGGTCCACAGATTTAACTTCCGTATTAACAGCCATCAAGTATATAATCAATATATATGAAAATAATCGCTCAGATCCAACCACACAACATAAACACATCTATATAGTTTTAGCTTGTTAATGATTAAATACATTATTATTCTTTGACAAGTTGTATGATTATGCATCTACCAATTTGTAAATTCACCAAATTCAAAACTTTATTATTGTGTTTTTTCTGATCTTCTTATGTCAAAAATTCTTAAAGCATATTTATGTGTTGATAATATTTACAATTTATTGTTAAAGTGCACACAAGTGTCTGAGTGAGTTTGCATTGAGTACAACAAATATTGGAAATAGAAGAGTTACTCTGACTACTAAAAATAACGTACAATGTGTTTGTCATGATACATCAATACAAGCAGTCACGATACATCGAGACATGCAGTCACGTGTCATCGAGACACAGTCACGATACATCGAGACATGCAGTCACGATACATCGAGTCATGCATTTACGATACATCAATACAAGCAGTCACGATACATCGAGACATGCATTCACGATACATCGAGACATGCAGTCACGTATCATCGAGACACAGTCACGATACATCGAGACATGCAGTCACGATACATCGAGACATGCATTAACGATACATCAATACAAGCAGTCACGATACATCGAGACGTGCAGTCACAATACATCGAGACATGCATTCACGATATATCGAGACATGCATTCACGATACATCGAGACAAACAGACAGACAGACAGACAGACAGACAGACACACAGACAGACAGACAGACAGGCAGTCACAATACACAGTTAGAAATATTTTAAACAACCTGTTTAAAATATTAAACAACCGCTGTTTAACCAGGGCACATGAACAACCTTGTTTAAAATGTTAAACAACCAAGGTTGTTTAAAGTTTAAACATTTGCTTGTTCAAAATGTTAAACATCTTTTTAAACAACCACTTTTAAACAACCGATGTTGTTCAAAGTTTATGCATTTGGTTGCTCAAATTGTTAAACATCAAGTTTTAAACAACCTTGGTTGTTCAAAAAGATATGTTGAAAACATGATGGTTGTTCAAGATGGTTGTTTAAAATAACTGGGGTTGTTCAGTATGGTTGTTTAAAAAAACTGGGGTTGTTCAGTATGGTTGTTTAAAATAACTGGGGTTGTTCAGTATGCTTGTTTAAAATAACTGGGGTGGTTCAGTATGGTTGTTTAAAATAACTGGGGTTGTTCGAGATGGTTGTTTAAAATAACTGGGGTTGTTCAAGATGGTTGTTTAAAATAACTGGGGTTGTTCAAGATGGTTGTTTAAAATAACTGGGGTTGTTCAAGATGGTTGTTTAAAATAACTGGGGTTGTTCAAGATGGTTGTTTAATTAACTGGGGTTGTTTAATTAACTGGGGTTGTTCAAGATGGTTGTTTAATTAACTGGGGTTGTTCAAATAACCTGGGTTCAAAGTTTTTGTGCTTTAAAAAGCACAAAAACGTGGTACAAAACGTTATCTAAAAGGGAAAAGTCTCAAATATGTAACACAGAAGTCAGTGACACAGAAATTTAAACTGAATCATCATTGAAATATTTATTTATTCCCAAATATAGAAGCCTTTTCTTCGCCACGAATTAAAGCACAGTTTTCATGTACGTCACTTCACATGTGTGAGAGTGTAATTTTCTTCAACACATTTCACAAAATCAGCACCACTGAAATTCATCACCACTTTGTACTCAAGGCGTCAGACAGCATTCTTATCACACTGCATGTATAATGGTGTATAAACAGGCATTCTTTCATATTGAAATTGATGGAAATGCTAAACAAACAAAGACAATGAAATTCATTGAACTGTATAATCAACAACTTTCAAGATTGAAATTTATCACAAAATGTTTGTCTTCAAGTCATCAAACACCTGCACTATAATTAACACACTGCATAAGGTAAAATGGTGATTCCACAAGATCTATGCAAGCTTTATAAAACCAATAACACTCAAATTCATGGAAATATTTACATCAACATTATCTAGCATTCAAAGTACATATCTTATCCTGAAATAGATTTGAAGTCGAAAACGCCAGTGTTGTTTATTATTCCAGCCGCAAAGTGTTTATCTCGATAGAAACCCCCTTGATCATTAAGGATAATAATTAGATGTTTATCCCCCATGAACATTAAACCTTCAGGTCCATTAAAAAATCTAGTTAAAATAACAGTTTTTTGCTAGACAACAATAAACACATATGTATTTTCACATCATAGGAATTGGTAATTTTTAGAGTTCATCAGAGAGAGGTCTGTGGTTTTAATGCACAAATTCATCAAGACATGGAATCAATCGAATCTTCATTTCAATAAATCCAGGTTTGTTTTGTTACATTATTGCAACCTCTGCCACCTTATCCACCATGTCAATTAAGCAATGTAATTTTCTTACATTACTACAATTCCTGTGGCCGGGGCTGTATACTCCACAGGGAGCTGAGAAGGTTTAAGATATGATGACCCAGTGAGCAGGGGATAATTATTGTAAACTGCTCCGAGAGCGACTGTCATGGCGGATACGGGGCATTATAAGGGTTTACCATTATTGTTATTAGTATTAAACAATCAAACAATTAACACGAACAAGACCTGACTGTGTTTAAACAACTCAGTTTAAAATTTCTTCAGCACACTTTTCTTCCCTTATTAATTACCTGTCTGACACGACAAGAATGTCCTTAACTCCCTAACTGATGTTGAAACTCCACATTTCCCTGCAATGCCATAGACGTTTGTCTGGAGGAACTCCCAAGTTGTACCACAAGCAGGCTGGTACTCTATGTCCAACACATAAATGAGCTTAAAACAATAGTCAACTGCTTTAGTCATGGTGTTGAACTGGAGAGCTTGTCTTTCAACGATGACGAAGATTTGCAGTGGATTTATGCGCGATCCAATAACTAGCAGGAAGGGTTGGGGATGTGTCTCTCTATCAACTGACTTAAGGTAAAATGCCATGTCAGTCCCTTCCTGTAAAAATATGTGAAAAACATATTGAACCATTTAGTTTAATTATATTCTGGCCGTTCTAAGTCATTATTTACAATATTTACAGTGAGTGAATAACATTGAATGCTGATAGTACACAGCACATGAGCCACATTTACATAGATTGTACAGCATAATTTACCTTCAATGATTTTTTATTTTAAAATACATGCATGTACATTGAGGTGCAATGTATGTTCATATTCAGTTTTCTATCAAATACGAAACGTCAATTCATTGCTTCAACCTCTCTAAACACTGTTTATCAAATTTGGGGGCATTTGGCATGCCATAATCGTTGCGACTTCATACCAAACAACCATCGTTTAGAGCTCTCGTGTGAAAACGGCCTTAAGTCTTCACATGACATGTTCATACTGAAGATGTTTATGACGAAAGTGTGGATCTACAGGTGTATGATGTATTTGATTTTCAAGATGAGGTATCAGAAAAAGGTCTATTTTGGAATTTTCAGATATAATGAAACATACTTACAGGCTTGACATCAATGAATGATTTGACACTCTCGAAGACAGAACATTTCCCTTTCTTACCCCTGGCCCGTCCACAGAGTACCAATGGTAAAACAGCGAAAGCAAGTGCTTCAGTTTCCACTGAAAACAAATTCCACATTAGAATTATTTGCAAAGGAAATTTTAAAAAGAGGAGGAAGACGTGAGCCTTATGTAGATCAGATGCAATTATTTTTCTATTTGCAGAATACCATTTGATGGTATTAGGAATTTTGCTGTTTCAGGGTGCAAGTCACAAAAGAAGACGACTTTAAAGGTCAAAAGTGAGCTTGTCTCAAACATAATTCAGACAGATGTTGTTACTACTTTTTGTTTCACTTTCCTTCACTTCTTTCCTAAAAGCTGGCCACCTGCATCTAATAATGAAATTACAGTATCGATATTTACTTTGCGAAAGCTTTACATCTCCATGCTCTTCTGTTGCTTCTGCATCATCTTGATCCTGCTGCTCTCTTGCACCCCCTCCACTTCCACCCATGTCTATGATGTCTAAGCTGGTTTTGTACTGAGGATGGACATTCTTCACATACATGACAAGCTGTGGTGCTAATCCAGGCCACTTGCAGAAAAGACTATCGGCTGATTTGTTTACAGTTTCGCTGAAATCTTGTTCTACCTAAAAAAGTTATGTATAAGCAACATTATTGAATTTATTTTAAATAGATATTAAGTTACATGTATAAGTTACATGTATAACATTAGTTATTAAAGTTCAAATAAAGTCAATGGCTTAAAATAAATGAGGTTATCTTGACAAGCATATGATTGACCCCAATGATTTGTATAAAGTACACACCAACAGCCAGTCAGAAAGAAACTAGAGGCACTCAGGAGGAGTGCTAATCCTCCGCACGCCCACATTACTGCACCTGTGGTACTTTAGTGTGGGGGTAATCAATATATACCATTTGTCAGACGGCCCACACTATGTTGGGGACTATAAACTGAGTAGGCCAGAGTTTTTTGTAAAACGAAAACAGAATAAGTAAGTGTTGAAAACATGATAGCCATTACTTTTGAGCAAGATATGGTTGGAACATACTATAAGTAATCATGGATTCAGGGTCGTTTGTGTGGATGTCAGACTTGGATGTTTTTCCTATAGTTATACCACAGGCCTAAATGCAACGGACACAAAACGAACCCAAAACGCATTTATGGAAAGCCAGCTTACTTTGGCTTACACAAATAATTAAATAGAAACCTTTGTATTTGTGAATTTAAGATCAGTGTTACAAACCTATTTTGCAACAATAAAAATGTACAGACTGCGCGCAAGCAGTGCCGGTGTTAGTTTATGAAAAAAAAAAAAAAAAAACGCGGTTCTGCAAAATACGTGCACATGCTTGGCACTCACATGCAACTGAGTGTTAGTTTGTGGCTTCAGTGATGTTTTTTTTTAAAGAAACTTGAACAATTTCAACTTACCACACCAGAGTCCAGCAGTCTGGGATATTTCTCAAAGATTTCAGCTGTGCTTGGTCTAGGCAGCTGTCTTAACCACTTATACCTTGCGTGTGCTGTCTTCTTCATCTTCTCCAAGACCATGGATTGTGGTGCATCATTATGATGAAGCCAATTTATAGCCTCTTGCTCATCTTCCTCTAAAAAGAACCATTTCAAAATAAACACAGTGTAACTGAATAGGTTGATTATAAAAAATATGTAGTAATTTTGCTGACCCAGCACTGGTGGCTTCCCATCTTTCTCACAGATTTTGTTATCCACAGCAGCTTTGAAGGCTTGCCTACTACCCACTGTGCACGGTGCTGTGTAATCTTTGCTTATGACCATTGCGATGCTGAGTCTTAGCTTCAAAAGTTTGAACTTAATTACCTAAAATCATTTTGACAGGGTGGTGTTGCTCACTAGTCCGATGCTGCTTCTTCACTGGAGCTGGTTCAATCCTTTTCTTGCAATTGTTTTGTGGTGATGCACTCTTATTCATTTGCCAACGGACATATCGCAAACGGAGTTCAAAGTACCCACTGGCAGGTCTGTGTTTCTCTCCTTTGATGTACCAGGCCTCCTGTTTAAATGAAATAAAACTAAAAATTTACATTGTTATACACAACCAACTTTTCCCCAGAGATCTCAGGTGCAGGATTAAATCAAGGAAACAGCAAAGGAAACATTTTTTACAGTAGTGTGCATTTGCTGCTTCTCAGAAATAACGTAACAAATTACTGCAAACTGCTCATGAACATTATTAGTTATACCACGAGTACAAGTGGAAAACGGAATGACGTAGTGTGTCTGTGACCCATCTTTGGCCTTGCGGCATATGGGATGCATGACGCACTTTATTGTTCCGTGTTCCACGAGCGGATAACAAGTGTTATCCCATCTTCAAGCAAACTAGTAAACTTGACATACACTCAAGATCCGCATTGAATGTATGATAGTGTACGTGCAGCAGGAAAATGCACGCAACTGAGTAAGTGCACAACATTCGATGCACGGGGTGCAATACAGCCATGCGATATGGGATATCACACTGTTGTTGCTATGGATAGACCAACCAGGATCGAGGATTCAAGTTTGCTTGAAGATAATAATCATACAAATCATGCAGGTTAAAAAGTCAGATTGTTTTATCACAAGCCCTTGCCTGTAGTTTAACTGAAATCAAATATGTTATATGAGACAAAAGCAATAAATGAAGAAGAAGAAAGACAAACTCACATGACCAGTAACTCCACTTGGATCTTTTAAGAAAGGGAATTCCTCCACAAATAGGTGAGCCATTTCATTTTTGATGTGAGCAGATGGACTGAAAACCAGAAGAAACATGTTAGCGCTATCCATGGTAAATATTATACAAAATATGGTGAGAATATTTCAAAATATGGTGAAAATATTTTCAAGATAGATTTGTGAAGCTTTATTAGACAAGGAAATGGTAAAGGTCAATGGTCTGTCAATTAATTATCAAGGTTTGTTCAAATGAATATCTTTTGACCACTGATTTCTTTCATTTGTTTATTTGCCATTAAAAGACAAAAATATTGACCAACTGAATGATTGACCTTTGCGATATTTTTCATATGAGGACAACAAATTTTGTTTTTGGCCCCAAAACAATATTATGTACTCACTTTGGACCAAAGTGTTTCATCAAAGAACTGACGAGGACTGGAACAATGACTTTCCTATCTTCTTTAGAAGCCATCCTGTTTTCTTCCATTCGAAGAATAGTTGCTCGTCCCTTTGGAGTTTTGCAGATAGAATCCCTGATATCCTGTATGGGTGTAAAATAAATGTTTACTATTAAAGGTATGATACATCAGTGGTAATGACCCAACAAAAATATTCAGTTTTCACTGTGATCTGACAGTGACAGTGATTAGTTATGAAGATGATATAACTACCAATATAATCCTCTTGTGAAATATTTACATCTGAATTGCTGTCACCTTCTAGAAAATCTTATCTGAAGATCTTGATTTTGATTGTACACTATTGAAATAATTTAAAAAGCCACCTATAACCTGCACAAAATCACTGTAAAAACAGAAAGGTTATGTTCACTATTCTTCTCATGACTCGGATGATCGATTGAGTTCAACTTTCAAGGTTTGTTATTTCCTGTATCTGTTGAATCACACAAACTATGGATACCATCAGCTCTACCAATGATGTATCACCACCATTAACCCTCCTACATTCATTAAAAGGTCCATGAAATAAGATTTGAAGCCTGTTTTAACACTTGACACAAGTATTTATTCTAACGAAAGATTTTGAAATTTTCATTGCCAACTTTTGGGTGTTTTGACACTTTTTTCAGAATTTTGTGTTTTTATGCAAATTAATTTTGCATCCATGGAGCAATTTGTGATGTCATTAAGAGAGAGAGCTGCAAATGGTTGATTTTGTGCACACGCACACAAAAATTACAGATTTTTTCTTGTTTTCTTCAAATGGCACTCCACTAATATTTGGGTGATGTCTTATTATTGAGTGTTTAGACTTGTCAGTACCTTATTCTGAGGTGACCACTGTTTTTTGGCAAATTTGTGATCTTGATTTTGTGCAATTTTAATGCAGCTGTGAGACTCTGTGGTGTGCATTTTATGACATCACACACGCACCCTCATGTGTCCATTTGAAGACAACGTGATTTTTGGGAAATTTGATTAGTACATTGAATCTTAATTTATAGCAAAAAATCGCTTTAATTGTCTTAAACGTCCTCAAGCGTGGATATTATGATAACAATTTTAGGAACCACTATGTGCACTTGTATCAGGTGAAACATCTGCAACAATGGCTCCAATACTCACAAACATACGACGATTCCGTTCACTCTGTCTGTTTTCATGCTTTGCTTTGCCGTTTCCATCCACTGTTTCCTTCATCACTACTGCTTGCAGTCATATCCAGCATTTCAACATCTTGAATTGTTTGTGACCTAAAGAAGGGAAAGAAGATGTTTACCTTCAATGCAGATTTTTGGTGAAAACATCGCTATAAAAAAACCACTGGGATAATGGCTATAAAGAACATCCCCTTTCACTCCAAATAGTAAATTCTTTATAACGCACAATCTCTGTAACAGGCGACCACGTATATGAACAAACATTTTTTATGGACCCCATGGTGTTTGTTATAATCATGCTGTACATGTACTGTGCATTGTTTCTAACATGCCATGATTTTCACAATTTACAAGGTATGTTAATGATGACACCTTGATGGCTTTGTAGATGGCTGTGTGGTGCGATAATCATGGTGCTGATGGTTGTGGTTATAAAATGGTGGTTAGGGTCACGGTGTCAATTGTATGAACGAAAGGTATACATGTTCATGATTACATGAAATAAAAACTTGAGTGCAGACTAGTAAGAATGTCATTCCAGTGCATGTCCCTGAAGAATACACGTACTTTCAAGTTCAAGCACTACGAAGCAACATGTCTATATTTGAAATTTTTGTTTGAAATTTTGGCAACACCGCCTCAAAATTTGAATAAATGGATAAACTGTCTTAATTTTTTAACGAGTGAATTACACTGATGGGGTTGATACAGCTACATGTCTGCATGTTGGAATGTTACAATCTGTAAATACTACATGTATACACGTAAAAATGTACTTGAATTTACCAAATGCTGTATTTGCTCATTGAAAGTTCTGTAAAATTCTTCCAACTTACACATGGTTTGGTAGATGTAACAAGATGATTGGAAGTATCGGTTACTGCCCCCAAATTCAGGATGCTTCCAGGTGGTAACATAAAACGAACTTGATCTGAACCTGTAGCCATTCATGAACACTTCTACAGCAGCAGCTACAACAAGTCCAGTACATCCATCTTCTGCAACTAGAACCCACTCTTCCTTGCATATCACCCTATGCAAGCTGGAAACGAACAGCAATGTAAACATGAGGATCCGTCACGTCGTAGCTTCTTACTGCATGTACTGGTCTAACATCCCCCAACTGTCCTACTGATTTCACTATCGGATGATAAGAAGTCTCACTCACTGCATAAGCATGGAAATGACGATCAAAGTGCTGCACTGTCCAAGGTTTTATTACCAATATGATGGCAGAATCTTTAAGAACTACATGCTGCACTTCCCCAAATTCAGGATGCTCTTCAGACCAGTCGGTAACGACAATAGAGCTTGATCTGAACCTGTAACCATTCACTACTACAGCCAGCAACTACAATTTCTGTGTCCAGAGGACAACCAAGTGCAGTACATACATCTTCCGCATGTTGAAGACTAGACACTGGAACTAACTCTTGGCTGTATACTTCTGTGCCCCTGATTGTTATGTCTTCCTTCAGTAGAAAATTGTGACTTTGGCCGATCTGATGCTTTTTAGCCACTGTTTTTTCAATGTTGATGTAGTTGCCTGAGATTTTTGCGAATGTTTTGAGAGGCTTGTGCTTTCCCTCAAATCTCATTGCGGAAAAGGGTGAGAGTGGGCCCAACATTCTAATTGCTCTAGGATAGTGCAGTAAATGGTGCTGCTTTGGAGTGAGTTGAAGCTCTGGAAAAGTCTCCTTAACTAAACTGTGATGGTCTCCAATTTTGGCCTTGAGCATGAAGGTTGCTTCTATACTGATGCTAGGTGCTACTACTAATTTATAAATGTCGAGAAGGATTAATAACAATTCCCAGACATCTGACTCCTCATCTCTATCCACCTTATCTCCAATTAACAGAGGTAGATACAAAAACAGACACTGCATCTGTGAAGCAGTTTGTCTGCTACTGGATTTAGGTTTGGCTAATGTTGCTGCTGTTATCTGACATGGCCGATTCTGCTTGTCAACAAAACCATAGCTAAATGCTGTAATTCTGCTATTGAGTTCCTCCAATGTGAATTTTCCATCGTCGATTAGGTACTGGATAACTAGCTTAACTTCGAGTGGTACCATTCCCTCTAGGAAGTCATGCATGATATCAAGGACATAGTTATCAGTCACATGGTAGTAGGGAAGTTCATTCAGGATTCCATTTCTTGAAACGCCTGTCTCTGCAAGGTTATTTGTCTCAATGTCTTCTTCAAAGTTTTCCCGATTTCTCAGAAGATTCCGTTGTTCTTCCTCTTGCTCCTGGCATGTTCCTCTGGGGGCTTTACACCTCCTGCAAGGATAGTTTGCAGTGAACCCACAAGAGAAGCCCATGACAAGATGGAGACCAAGATTGTCTCCACAAATCTGAAACAGCTTTGGCTTTACAAGACCTTGATATTCACCAGGACTGTTAACATGAATACCATCAGTATACATTTCTTGCAAGTCATTGACCAAAACCTTAAGAATGGAGTCAATGCCATATTTGCTGACTAGTTTAGATTTTGCCAGGGCAGCAAGCAAGATATTGTCAAGACTACTCTGAAGCTTCCTTGGAATATTGAGGAACTGAATATAAAATGCACACAATTTATGCTGTCCTCTTCTTGAACCTAGGGGGTTTGCTGGTTCGAAATCATCACAATACAAAACAACTGGGAAAATGTTCTCGTTTTCCTCAGCAAATTCCTTCTTGAAAAATTCTCCATCTCTGTAGGACTCAAGAACACTTTCACTTCCCTCTTTTTCATGAGACAAAATCGCTTTCATCATTCCTGGCTGTTGGAGATAAGTCTGACACAATTTTTTGAAAGGAACACACTGGAATGATTCTTGTTGTCTAACCTGCTGCATTCGTCCAGTTTTAGTCAGCTGTGGTTTGTAGATATACCCCAAAATTTGTTCTACTGGTAATACGAGATATCCGTTTCTCATAAGATACTGAATTTGTTTGTACTCTGAATTCAATTCATCAAATGGCTTGCTGATCACTGTACACCCTTGAAATGCCTCCTCAAATGAATAATCATCAAGGCTACCATTATTGTATTTTTCATGAAGGGTACATATCGTCTTCTGTGCATGACAAACACCCTTGGTCATTAGGTCTTCCATGTTTCTGGTCATAAATTCAATGCTGGATGTAGGAACACCTTTTTTCTTCATACTTGATATGAAGGCTACCAAACAGTACTTAACATCATCAAATTTTTCACCATTATCGCCCTCGTCAGAGTCGTTATCAGATATGTTGCCTTCTGAATTAACTCCCTCCTGCACATCATAATCAGCAGCATCAAAGTCGGGCTCATAAACGAAAGCATCAGCAGCTTCACCATTCTCAACCTGAGCTCTTTGATGATGAAGCAGTACATGTCTCTTATATGTTTTATACAACCCATATGACAAATGGCAGACAGGGCATATTATATTTGTTGAGGAATTTGAGTGAATGTTGTGAATATATCTGTGATGTTGAAATAGGGCTTGTAATCCATTGACTGACTTGTAACACTTGAAGCATGTCAAACTCACTGAATCAGAATCTGCAGCTGCTTGGTCTTTACCATCAGTGTGATCGTCATTAGTGGACTTGTCATTACCACTGGTGTTGTCTTTGTTTCTCTTCTGGTACGTCTTGTAAGACTCAGTAAACCGAAGCCTAATCCCAATTTGGGGGATAAGCTCCTTAATTGTTTCTGCATCCAGTAGTCCAAAACTGTCTCCACCAATATAATTATCTGAAAAGAATATCAAAAGCTCTGAATAAATAAACTAGCTGCACAAAGTATAACATGCTGTAAAAAAAAAGCAATAAGCGTAATGCGCTATGTAAGAACCCAGTATTATTATCATTATTATTATTACATGTAAAGGGTTCTACAAAGAGGTTGTTCTAATCTACCAAATTAACTTTGAAAAATAGCATGAAAAATCAAAACATGTACCATACCCTAGCTTCTTCATGTACCGTAGATTAAAACAAGGGTTCTCAAAAAGTTTTTTCTATTTTTTTTCAAAGTTATCAGCTGAAAAATGGCATGAAAATTCAAACGTGTACGTGGTACACCAGTTTCATATACTGTAAGTTGTAAGTAAATACACAGGTTCTAAAACAGCTTGTTCAAATCTTTCAGTAATATCGGTTGTGAAATATGGCATGAAAAATCAAAACCATGTATAACCTACACCAGCTTCATGTACCGTAGCTTGCCGGTAATACATGCATGGGTTCTCAAAAAGTGCTTTGAATATACGCGTATGTGATGTGACTCACTGTTTGCAACCCGCTCCGACGAAATGAGGAATATTGAGTAAAGTCTCATTTTGTGTAAATTGACACCCAACATAATCATAACCCCCAAAAATATTTAACATTTAACATTATTTTTTTTTTTTTTTTTTTTCTGTAGTTTTAGGTTGCCTAAATCTTGATTAAACTTGCTATGGTCTTACCTTTTCGTCAAAAGATTAACAAAGGTGTAAAAACAGACGATTTCTGAGCCATGTTTTTGTCATAATTATCAAAAAATGTTTGGAAATAAATTCCTAAGATAAAAGTCGCCCCTTTTGAATCCGCGATGGTCGCCCCAAGCACATCGCAAAAGCGCCACCAAGAGAGACTTTTTTGAAGCCAGTGACCTCATCTATCTAAATATACATCGTGACGTATACACGTACGTTAGATGACTGCATTGGATCGGAGCCAAGCTACGACGATCGTTGCCACTCGGCCATGTTTTATCCAGTGGAATGTTTATCGAAGTTCGAGAAAACAGTGTCTGATTTTCATCAATATTTCGGGGTTTTTCTAGGTTGAATTACTCCATACCCAAATAACTCTGAATGCTAAAGGAATAATCTTTCAGTTAACTTGGTGTTGGGTGAGAAGTATCACTAAAATCATGCGAAACATGCACGGGAAATTTGCGAAAGAAATCTGTTCCCTGGTCTTGAAGCATAGTCAATGTACGGCCGGACGCGACGCGGGTGATGTAGCTGTAGGCCTATAGCCGGCCCCGGGGAATAACTTCATGACCTTTGAACATTAAGTTAGTGACCGCGCAAAGTTATTTTATTTTTAGTTAGGCCCTATAATAATTTTAATTATTAAAATATGCCAAAAAATTACAACCACGGAGGTACCTACACGTAGCCTACTTTATATAAGTTAGTGCCTGAGATGCAGTAATTTTGTAGGCGAGAATGATTATGACAGTTTCGCCCGAGGCCGGGAGGTTTCCGTCTGGCAAAAAAAAAAGCCTGATGACTAAAACGTTAACGATTAAGTTCACAACAGGGCCTATACGTGTTGTTAGCCTACGTAGGCCTAACTATTTCTGCCGTCTATTTTCACA